>NC_139232.1:54043236-54597236 GCF_977018435.1 Lepisma saccharinum | reverse complement strand
AGCGACGCTAAATAACGAAAATCAATCAATCAATTAATTATGTTTCCCTGTGTAATGAGGCGAGTCATTACTTGATCCTCTTTTATTTTATATGTTTAATTAATTAATTTAATTGGATCGATCGCGTTTTAGTGTCATGTATTTTGGTAATGTTGTGGATGTCTATGTATTCATGTACGTGCGTATTCTTGGCCGTCGGGTAGGTAGGTGTGTCACTGGACAGCCGACAAGTGGAAAGTTCCCAGTAACGGTTAGGTGATTAGCGGGGCGTATAAAAGGAAGGGAAGGGAGCAGTCGGCTCTCAGATGTTTTGGTGCAATACGGCGAGATAAAGAGGTGTCTTTTCTCTATAGGGCGAGACGAAGAATTTTCCTTGATACTATGAATCGGCGGATACTTTAACTACAGCGCCTTGAATAACGTAGTGTGGAAAACGGCACGGTTCTGCGCTCTCTGGCTGGTTCCACTCGAAAATGATCCGCTAGAGGCGCTGGTGTTGGACCCGGTGCTTGGTATTCGTCTGCTTATAATGGAAGTAAATGGAGTTTTCGCTGCAACGTCTGATTCTTTTACATGAAGCATTTCTATGAATGTGATATTTGGTACAGTGGTCGCGAAGATATTAACGAACCTTTTTTAGACAGTCGACCACGTCCTGTTATCGTCATACTTTCGTTAATAATACGGGAGAAAAAATACGCGTGGAATGCTCTTGGCAACTAAATTTTTGTGTATGAATTAGGTTCATTATTATTATCATCATCATCATTTCTTTTAAAGATATACACACTAAAGCCTTTGTATTTTTGATATTTACTGTCTCTTTTTGTCCACTTTAAACTAATCGCGGCGATGATGATAATGATGATTGAGTTTCGGGTTCTTTCTGTTCTTCGGTGATCCAGGAAATGGAGTTAAGAATAAGACAGAAGTTCCAACACAAACAAAAGTGTATAATTCAGGAACACAATAACAGAATTAGTACAACAACTTACATAATGGTATAAAAATAAGAAGTCTCGTCACGCAGGACGGCTATGACTTTGAAGCATACATGACAGAAGCTAAACACAGACTGATGACAAGCAACACTTAATAACCAGGTCTGGTGATCACTGGTGATGCAGATCAAGTCCGGCGTATAAGTTCATTATTATTATTATCATCACCATCATTTCTTTTAAAGATATACACACTAAAGCATTTGTATTTTTGATATTACTGTCTCTTTTCTTCCGCTTTAAACTAATCGCGACGATGATGATAATGATGATTCCATGAAACGACAAGGGGAACCCCACAAAACTTTCTTAGTGCCATCGACATGAGTGTAAGGAAACTTTCAAACCAATGGGACAAGCGACACGGGATGTTCACACTGTCACACTAGTGACACACACTTCCATACTGTAAAATAGCATTCATTGCACATGAGGATCCAAACAGCAAACGACACGTTCATATGGCGTATTCGCGTGCTACTTGTTACTTCGGTCGGAAAGCACCTTAAAGGAAGAGTGCTGAGACCGAAGCGACGCGCTACAGGGGGAGTTCCCAACTAAGTAACAAGCGACATGGTGCCTTCAGTCAGTCTATTAGCAAGCGTTGCTTGCGAACAACAGATAGGCGACACGATAAACCTCACATTATAACAACAGATCTAGGCGACACGATAAGCCACACGTGTCGCTTTGTCGCTTGTGCGTCGCTCAAACTGGGTCATTTCCTCAATAGCTTGCAACATGTTTCCGTGGTTTGTTGTTCGCGCATACGCGATGCAATGAGTGTCTTGCTTTAGTGAGATTGCGCACCAAAGCGACAAGCGGCACGCGGCAATTATCGCTTGAGGATTTCACCAACCGAACGCTGCCCTGTGCTTCCCGTCATGTCGCTACGATGTGAAATGTTGCTCTTGATTGGCTCCTTTCCAAGCAACATGTGTCGCTTCGGTATGAAAGTTGCCTTGGACCGAATGACCCGTGTCACTTTGGTGTGAAATCCTCGTATCATTTGTCGCGTGTCGCTTTGGTCTAAAATCTCATTGAGGAAACGGTGCAGTCAGAGCTTGTGTCCCTACGGTTCGAAAGGCTGCATTGATTTCCGACTGCTCGCTTTCAAGCGACACTTGTGGTTTTTCGCCTCGGTATGAAATATCTCTCAGGATACTATTTATATTCTAATAACATAGAAAAATAAACTCTAATACACAATCCAAGACGTGACGTCCGGAATCACATTGCGATGTTTCTTCTTGTGTTACGCACGCATGCTATTTATTTATTCATTTAATTTTACTTTTCTTTCCAAATTAATGCCATTTCGTGACTGCAAATCACTCCACAAATATAACTGTTTCCATCAATTCACGTACCGCCTTTCAAGACAAACAAATCTACATAATATATTAAAAAAACTAAGTAAGCCCCATTACTTTCATAAGAAAATTAGCACCGAAATTGATCGCACTGCCATCTGTGTTTCTCATCCGTCTGGGGAACCAGTTTCTTGGGTCGTTTTCCACACTACGTTATTCAAGGCGCTGTACTTTAACTTTGTTTCTTTCTTAGAATACACACACTTGATCTTTTTTTCACATTTAATTCAATAGTACATCTCATGTGGGAAACCGGGTACATATGTACACATACCTTCAGCCACCTTTTTTGGTGCTGAAAGTTATATATTTTTTTTTACTCGTGGAGCCAGTGGCTTGAAATTTTACTGTTGGGTTAATCGGGGCAAAGAAGAAATGACGACAGAAAAGCGCTGAAAAAGGTATGTTCAATAAAAAGTTATTACTACAAATGGTCTTCTGGTTGTAGTTCCATCGCTCCTTACTTGTCTCCAGAAACCTCTGCTAACTCCCTAGCGGCAACAATGCCTGGATAGTAGTTTGGAGCCCTCCCTCTCCCCCCAAACAATATAAATATAAATTATATTTAAATATTCGTAGTTAGCATTTCTGATAATAAAAAGAAAAAGTTTAGCATATATGGGGGAAGCTTTTATGAATGCTTCGATACAAAGTATGTGCTATGAAAGAGTAGTAAGAATTTACTTGACAGTGAAAAGAAAAATAATAAACGAACCAGAACGGTCCATTTCCATTTCTGGGAAAACGGAAAGGGTTCTAGATACTCACCAACCAGAGCGCTGTTCCGATCCGCTCGGGTCTATTGGAGCCCTGGTTCTTCTACTCACGTGCCTCCCCGATGGCGCACTGGTAGCGTCGTCGCCTTGTAATCAAGGTGTCCCGGGTTCGATTCCTGGTGGAGGCACATAGTGGTTCGGATCCCACTTTAAACTGTCGGTCCAGTCCCGATTAGCCTTACTGTGTATAAAGTGGACTTCAAACAACAGATCAATCAATCTTCTTCTCACACTTTAACTCGTTCTTTCAGGTACAGATTGCTTACGAGTCTGCACACTTTCCCATTTACACCAATCTTATTTCCACAACCCGAAATCCGGACACTCGCGCTGACCTCCATGGCAAAGTGATTAGCACAGCGCTCTACACGCCACGTGCCCTGGGTTCGAATCCCGGCCAGGGCATAGGAGGTCTTCGTAAATACCCTTTCATCAATTTAATCTAATCAGCATTCATCATCATCGTCGCGATTAGCCAAAAGTTCTAATTCCAAATCAAACAGTAAATCAACGGACGCTCAGTTCTGGCATCCGGATCCAGTATCCGATTGTGGGTACCCCGAATCTTGGCCATCCATAGAATATGTGTAATCACGTTTTCATACGCGGGCTTTCCCGATTGCGTAGTGGTAACGTCGTCTCCTTGTAATCAAGGGGTCCCGAGGTTGATACCCGGTAAAGGCACACAGTGGTTCAATGCAACTTTAAACTGTAGGCCCAGCCCGGCTAGCCTTTCTGTGCTAGCTAAGTTTTTAAAATAAACTCAACATGTGTTTATAGGTATTTGATCATAGTTATCCAGATGTACGAGTACAATGACAGAATCCTTTAATAATAATAATAATAATAATGAATCGACCATCTGCGTTACGAGATCATGAGAAATATACTATTAAAGGCAAGGCAAAGGTAATAGTCCGGAAAAGACAAATTGAAACTTATACTTAGTTGAAAGGACAATTGGTCATTGTTGATTACAATTATAGAAATAACTTGATCGAAATACTTGGTTTTCTTTTACATACATTTTGTAATTCTTTCTGTGCACCTTTCCATTCCTACTTGAACATGTAGACTATAAATAAAAACTCGGCATGAATTCCTTGAATTCATTATTACAGTATAGATCTTCCATGATTCTCGTGGTTTATGATGCATAGAATTAACAATTACGGATTTTTCTTTGTTGTTCTTGTAATTGATTTAACAAATCTAGTCACCTTATAATTCCATTAACCGAGACTGGCTGGAATGATTTCTCCATACGCATGGACGTCCGGAAGGGAGGGGGCCACGCCACCCGGAAATGAAAGTCAATCAAGAAGTACATATTTCACGCATATAATTTCATTTGTCACAGTAATATATGTTAATTAATGCAAGAGTGTTGCAGGAACATGATAACTTCAAACTGTAGAATTTCTTTTAAAGGGAGTAATACTATTTTGGGGAAATTCTGCCTCATTCTGCCCCCCCCCCCCTTGGAAAAATACCTTGCTTGTCCCTTCCTGGAAAAAATCCTGAAGACGTCCATGTATCAGCGGCGAGAACACAGCTTTTAAAGGCTTCTTTTTATGACAGTGAAGAGAAGAACAACACACGTAAGTAATACTTTTAAAAGAGAACAATAGTAGTGTGTTTGGTACTATTATTAGCACAAAATCATACAAATGAAAGAGCCATATGCCCGATTTGGCTACACTTAAAACTATGCCAAGATGCCCATATGCCCCAATTGTTCAAGTGTGATATGCTCTTAATCCCAAGAATTCTGAGTCCTAGTGTACAAATGAAGAATCACACCGTGTACAAATGAAGAGCTCATATGATTAAACAGCCCGATTTGGCTACACTTAAAACAATGTCAAGATGTCTATATGAATCAATCGGCCAAGTGTGCACACATTTAAATCTAAAGAATCTTGAGCCCTAGTGTACAAATGAAGAAGCCTCAACAGACAGATTTGGCCATTGTGTAAAAGCTGAATCTGCCAGATTGTTGTCCATAAGCTTGTGAAAAATATGCCCCTCTTGATATTGTTTTGGCTACACTTAAAACTAAGCTAAAAATGCTCATAAAAGCCACCCTCACCCACCCACACCCACTTATATTTACTTCCGGTCCGGTAATATGCAGAGGACTTCTAGAATTGCTCTGTGACTCTCTCATTTCTTACATCATAAACATATGATTTTTCACCTATAAGAATAACACTACATATAGTGTCATCAGGGAGTGTATCGTGGAATTCACAGATAATTTTAATGTTTGTCCTTTTTGAAGTGTTCATGACAAACATGGGTCTCTGTGCTTTGAATTCATCTGGTGAGTAATACATGTCAGTATTGCCAGTGGTGACCCTTTTGTATGCTGTAAATGCTTCATAAAATTTAAGGAAATCATCCTTGGACATGTTTAAATTATAATTTTCTCTAGGGAACACCTCATTTCTGCCATTTTTAAGATATATGTTTTTAATGTTGCAGTTATCAAATTTACTTGAATTTTTTTCTTGATTATTGTGTCTTCCAGTTTGAAACAGTACCACCACAAAATCTGGCATGTCATATTGTATACTGGAGAATGAATTTGTAGCAGCAAACTCATAATAGCTACCAGTGGCAGGCTTCTGCACACAATGATATGTATAAAATTGTAAAGGCACATGTGGATTTTTTAGGATATCTGCTTTGTATTTAAGAGCATAACTGGCTTCATATTCAACTACTGGCATTCTTAGCTCCATAGTCTGAATAAGGCACTTGCCCTCATCAGGTAGGGTATTAGGCAGAGCTTCCCCAGTGGAATTTAATGTACTGTACCTCATCAAAGCATTATTATCATTGGCAGCTCTTCTAAATGTGATTCTTAAACCACCCTTCCACATAATATCTTTGTAATCTGAGAAGAATCCTGGCAACAGGCGCATGGGGAACAGCACTGTGTGGCTTTTAGATATAATTTTATCACCAGCCTCAAATCCACCTATTTTGTAGTATGATGCCTCGGTTTTGGATAATTTTAGTGTGGCCAAAGCTGTAGAGGTAATACCAGGGTAATCTACTCTGTTTATAACAACACCATGTTTTCTGATCTCAATTTCAGAGAACAGATGTGGCACAAAATTGTCTACCAATCTTATATTTGAATTTGCCGGATAATCTGTACCATCGAGCTTTACAACATCAAATTTGATGTATAGATCTGCTCTGTGGGGGTGTATAAAGCCATCCCCTACATCAAGATCAACCTCAATCTATGTGTTGGGTTGATTTAAATTTGCAAAGGTCCTCCTGTTTGGGGGGGGAATGATTGTAGCTCATAACTCTCAATATTTTCCATTTTTTTTGTATGTATTTTTATTTAAATATTAATCTCTATGATTGCAGTTGTTGTGGCTCAAGCAAAATCAACTAATTCTTCTTTTTCATTAGTGACCATCAACTCAATGTAATCTATTCTATTATGGCACACAGGAAAATATAATGTTGGTGATGGGGTGTAGATGATCGGTTCCATAAATTCAGAGTTAGGTTTGAATGTTGCAATGATACCAGTTTGTTTGTGAGTGCCAATGCCATCTGATTTGGTGATCATACCCTCGGCCACATTACAGTGAATATTTAGAGTCTCTATGGCTAAGAATTTAGGTATATTAATAGCAGTGTGTTTGATGGCTGGTTCAAGTTTTGTGTTGTTCTAAAATCCTAACAGCTCTCCTATAGTACCCAGATCCACTGTTTCTGTAGCAGACACAATCTCTACTCTGTGAGTGACAGAATTTTGAGTGAACACTATACCTCTGGGTAACTGAGCATTTAGAGTGGACAGATTATACTGCCCTGGAGTGATGACAATTTTTTGATCACCAACTGCAATTGTGTTGTTGTGGTGTGTAATATTAGTGATCAAGTACATGCCATAAAATGCTCTGAGAGCTATTGTTTTGGGATACACTATATCATCATGTAATCTGAGTTTCAATATTGAATTTTGGCTGGTGAGATGGAATACTCATATGATGTTTCAGATACCACAAGGCTTTTTGAAAATCTTCAATTGATGGTTTATTTATTTGAGACAGATATCTAAGAACAGATAAACACAGATGTCCACAATTAACATCTTTGAAATTTTGAACACGGGCATTTTTGTAATAAAGATTAGTTGATTTTAGATATTTTACTAAATTTTCAGGTGGAATACCTCCAAATGAATCAAACACAAATGCCTCATTGTTTAAATATTTAAGATAAGAGATCCAGTGAGTGCCCTGATTTTTGTACTTATCCAAATTAACTATGCCACACTCTTTGTTGAGTGGTTGTTCCGGTAAAGAATCAGACACGTACACACCTCTAAAATTTTTGATGCCCAGTGGCTTGATTAAAGCTTCAATATCTTGGTTTGTAAGCGGCTCTTGTTTTTTTTAAACTTATTCATGGCTCTCTTAACACCTTTGCCTTGTTTTTCCATGGCTAGATTATGGCGCTTCAATTCATCTAATTCTGCGTTATTCTTCTTGGCATCTATTATTGTTTTTGCTATAGCAGCTGATCCCCCAGCCAAGCTTCCAACAGCCCCCAAAGCTGCTAAGATGGCCGGGATAGTAAATATGAAGCCACCCACATGTGATTTTTTCTAGATTGCTGTAATTTTTTTAATTGGGGGGGTACTAAGTAACAATTTCATACCAAGGCCCTTGGCAAGACAAGAATTTTTTTTCTTGCGCTGCTTTTTGGTTAAAAGACTATCAATAGTTTTAAGAGATTTAAGACCTGCATAAGTTATCTGATACATAACACCCTTGGCCTTCATTGTAGGTTTATTATATATATAATCACAACCCCCACCCCAGTTTTTGTTTGGTGTTCATAGCTATGGTGGTCCCCAATGCTGCTATTCTCTCACTCAAGGAAGCATCTTTGCTTACAAATCTACCAAATGCAGCCTCTTCTAATTTCTTGTCTGCAACATGTCGCCTATCAAGATCTGAATGTGTGTTGTATGCTATGTCATGGTCTCTACAAGCAGCATCTAGGGGATTAACACCAGGGTCACCTCTGTTTAATCTATGGTCCAGTTTTGTACCGGGACCACAATACTGATAGCCTGGAATGTGTAGTTCAAATGGCAGCTTGTTTATGATGTCATTAACCAGCCCCCGACCCTCAGAGATATTCCAAAATTTAGGTGGTAGAGTATTAATAATTTTTATAAGATATCCAATCCCCTTAGTGTCATTCACTATAAAATTAGACAATTTTGTGCTTATCATGTCCATAATTCCAACCTTCTCATTGTAAAAATTGTGGTTGTCAGCATTTTCTTCCCCAGCTATCACCAGCAACCTATCTACAAGTTTCCTGACATCATCAACCCACACAAATTCTTTAGGCAGGGTGTTGTATTGTTTGATTCCACTACCTGTCTTGATCTGTGACCATATGGGCTTGATTAAGTTGTTGTATTTTGCTCCACTGCTAGACTTGACTCTTTTTTGTGTGGGATCATTGTTCTGGTATAGAGCATCTGATTTTATTAATATTTCTTTGTAATGCTCATAATCTTGATCTGTATAGCTGCCAGGTCTCTTCCTAGTCATCAGTTCCCACAATCCAGGTGTGCCAGGGTACTTAACAAAAGCACCTCTTTCTCCAAGATGAGATTCTGAATATACAATCAGATCATCTCCCATAAATGTTACTCTGAAATTGCCAATTCTATGTATGATGCTACCATCACGCTCCGTGTCAGCATATAAGCCAAAGACCTCATCTTTGTTGTCTTAAGGTGTGCTTAAATATTTTTGAGCAAGAAGACCCAATTCAATAGGATCCTGAGTAGCTTCAATTCTTCGAGGGGCAACAGGACTAGGTGTATGAATACTAGAAAGTGGGGTGATTGGATAATCTAATATGTTCCTAGCAGCTACAGGTACAAGCTCTGTGATCAAATTTTGATTTTGCTCTGTAATAGTTTTGATATTTTTACCTAATTCACTAATAGCATCAATAATAGGCTGTTCTGTTTGCTTGTGTTGTTCATAGATTCCTCGGTTCTCTGATTTGCATCCCCTAAATCTTTTTACAAGATAATCTCTTAATTTAAGATCATCAATGATTGGCCTTTTCATGGTTATTTATATATGTTTCAATGTCTAGAAAATTGTTGATTTTATTTCTGTATTTGCCACTATTGGGTTTCCTTGTCATATCAATTGTGACAAACCCATAGCTGTCCTGGTTCCAGCACCTACTGCAAAACTTGGAAAAATCATTCTAGCTCAAGTCCCCACCTACATATTCATCATGTATGTGTTTGAGGTTGGTATGATCTTGATGAAACACACATATAAAATTGCTGTTGTCTCTTATCAGCTGTTTTGGTATTTTAGAAAAAGTCTGTGCCAGGTAGAAGCAATCTACGTTTTTGTGCCGCCCCTGTGTAAAGAAATTTCTAACCTTGTTTTGATTATCCAGTATAATGTCATCAAACACAACAACAGAATTATCAAGACAGTCATGGAGTGGCTTAACATCTGATTCAAAAGTTTCTATATCCAGTCCATCATATAGCTTCATCACCTGCAGATATTTTAATTGTTCCAAGCTCTTAGAGAAGACATACAAGTGCCTGTTTTTCCAGTCTAACCAGTTGGGTGCCAATAAAAAATTATCAATCATTAGTGTAGTTTTACCACAAGCCGATGGCCCAACAATAAGACATCTAATATTATCAGGCAGCAGCTTTCCATTTCTCTTATTCTGCTGTTCAGGCTCTGGCAGTCTCTTTATAACACCCCAGGTGTTCATAGTATCACTTTGTCTGCCTCAAACCAGCTGTGTTCTGGGAGTCCTAGCCATTTCACCAGTATCTTGTTGCCTTTTCTGCGGATGATTTTTTCTATGAGATATGTGTCAGGCTGCTTAGTTTTGCTGAGTTCTTCTTCATAAAACCTGCCTTTGAGAATTTCTCCTCGGTGGTCTTTTATTATATATGTGTATCGGGTCCCAGGTTTAACTTGAACCACTGTAAATAATTCAGTGCGCCAGTTTCTGGTAAAGCCTCTTTTGAATAAGTGCTTATATTTGCTGATTCTTACTTGATCACCTACCTTGTATTTGGCTTTTCTTGTTGTTGACTGGTATCTAGGACAATAAACAGTGCTGATCAATTTTTGCTCATCAGATGAAGTTACCTCAGAGGGTTTCATGTTGATTGTGGAATGGACCGAGTTGTTATATTTATCTAAAAGTTCTGGTAGGATTGTAAGCCTTGAAGTGTGAATTGTTTATACATATGATTTTTTAGGGTTTTGTTGAATCTTTCTACAATAGAGGCCTTGAGATCACTGTAACTCGAGTAATGTTGTATTGACTGGCTTTTAATAAATTGTTGGAACACAGAATTATAAAATTGTTTGCCATTATCTGTTTGCAAATAGCGCGGTGATCTTCCACTCTGATTGATGATTGTCCTGAAGGCTTCTGTAACACATTTTCCAGTCTTGGATTTGAGTGGTACGGCCCAGGCAAATTTTGAAAATGTATCTATTGCAGTGAGTAGATACTTGTAGCCCTTGTTGATCTTGTCTAAGTTTTTCAGCTGTCCACTTGCCATCTCAACCAAGTCACACTGCCATAAATCATCTATGCCTTTTGTAACCACTGGCAGTCTCTTATAATTATGTCTGGCTTGTCTGTGTAATTCATCAACAATAATTTGTCTAGACATAGTATGTAAACAAGAATATTGCAACTATGGGGTGTTCAGCAGCTGATACTACAGGATTTTCTAAATACAGTTTGTCTCCTATTTGTATATTAAATTCCAGAGAGCCATCATCTTCAGCATAAGATGTCTCTAATGTATTGGGATCTGTAAAATCCTCTAACTCTACACTGGTGATTTTTGCTTTGTTATCAGCATTTGCTATTGATAAGGTAGGGTAGTGGTGTGCCTGTGGTTGTAGCCAATATTTGATCTTGATTGGTCTCAGTGTGCCCCCAACAAAAAACTGGTAATAAAATTGTGCAGGGGACAGCATATATATTTTGCCACCTGGTGTAAATGGTGAATCATATTCTTTGTTGGGGATACTGTACAATTCAAGAATTGCTGTATGTTTAGGATTCTCGATTATGCCAGTTATTTCTTTTTCTGCTGTAAGCAATCTATTTGTTACAGATTCAAGGTGCTCATTGATAGTCCTAACAACATCATCATGCCCTGGCTTGATCTTTATGTCCACAACAAGGTTCTTGTGTTGTTGCACAATTTCTTGTAGCTGGGTGGCAAAAACAGACAGAGCATTTGCTTGGTTGGATTCCATGCTTCTTAGCTGTTGCTTGATATTAGCTACAATTTGCTGTAAATTTTCAATAACTGCCAATTTTGAATTTTGAGCAGTAAGATCATGGATTTGTCTTCTGATATCCTCAAACAGGGCATGCAGTTCATTAATATGTTGATTAGTTGGTAGAGTGGCCACTGTCTGAGTAAGTTGTTTGATCTCTGTCTGGATATTCTTGATATCTTCTGATTTCAATATGCGATTCACAGCTCTCTTAATATTTTTAAGTTCCTGTGATGTAGGCAGATTTGATACAGTATTCTGCAAAGATTCAAGTGCCAATTTTACATTATTTAATTCAGAAGCATAAACCACACTTTGCATAGCATCTTGGAGCAGGGTTATGTCTGCCTGAGTAGGTGTTGATTGTTGTAAAATTTCAAGTTTTGTTTGGATATCATCGATCAAGTGATGAAAATGAGATAGCTCAGATTCAGTGTTGAGGTCTCCAAGTTTTGTGATCTGTTGCTGGACACTGACAAGGGTGTCAACAATACCAGGCAAGCGGGATTCTAAAGATTCTTGTACATTTGTCAGATCACTTTGCACTGCTGCTATTGTACCCTCAAGATGAGTTATGGTACTCTGAATTTTTCCAAAATCTTCATATGTTTCAAGTTGCAGCTTGATGTTGGCAACACTGCGAGTTATAGCACTCAAAGCATCAGAAGATGGCAAGTTGTTCATAAAATTTTCAAGTGTCTCAATTTTTTCTTTAACCTCGGCTATGGCATTGTTCAGAGGGTCCAGATTAGGTATCTGTAGTGATTGAATCTGTTCCTTTAGAGTGGAAATCACTAGATCAAAATCTTCTTGTGACTTTATGCTTTTGACAATTGTTTGGAGCTGTGTCTGGACATTATTAATCTGTTCTTCTAATTGTTGTTTCAATTGCTCAGAGTTGGTAGCCTGAGTCTTAAATTTGGCTTGAAGAGCTGCTACAGCCTCCTCTAAATTTTGAAAATTATCCAATGTGGCCAAGTCAGTATATTTTTGAAGCAACAATTTGAGTTCTGAGTCAATTTTAAGAAGACGGTCCATGCATTGTGATTGTAAATTTGTCATTTCTAGTTGAAGACTGGCATTGAGTGTGGTTTGTAAAGCTTGTAAATCACTTCTTAATTTTTTCACTCTGAAATCAAGCATCAGAATCTCATCACTGTGATCTTCATGTCTTGTATGGCCAAATATATCATTAGGCATTTTGATTTAGTGGTTATTTATTATTGAATATCTAATTCTTAATTCTATAAAAAAAGGTATAGGCTTGTCATAGGATCCTGGGACCTCAATATATAAGCAGTCACCAGCAGAAACAGTATATACAGTGCCAGAAATCATGTTTGAGTGCTTAATTCTATAAATATTTCTCCCTATTAAAATCTTGACATTACCCTCTGGAGTTGTAATAAATTGTAATTGACCACCAACAGGTAATTGGTAATGTTTTAAATTATTGTTAAATATGTATAATGTTTTACCTGTTTTATCATGAACATCTGTAAGTATGCTGTTCAGATGAATAATTAACAAACCACTTAGTTTAGATATCATAGATTGTATATCAGAAGAGGGTGCTGGTGTTGGCAGGTCTATAATAGCCTGTTTTTTGAACCCAATTAAGTTCATAGGCATGTTTATTTATTTCAAATCATGCTCTGTAATTGGGAATTGATTACCACTTTTCAAATCACATTGACCCCATGGTAGAGTATGTATGCCACATGACAAAATGCATCTCTTATCATCATGTGGGTCCAGAGCCACTTTCCTTACAACATTTGTAGTCAACAAGTGATCCTCACTCTGAATTCTGCATTCTGATGTTCTGATTAAACTCTGGGTTTTGATACAATTTTTGTAATCTTTAAATTGGAGCTCTTTGTCCACAGTTACTCTGCCAATGCCCTTGGCCTTTTTGACAACAGCACCACCACATGCTTCAAAACTGTACATCTTGGCCCTTAACCCAGCAAATGCCACAATAACATCACCAAGTGTCTCATCTTTTAACTTGCCAGGCACCTTTTTGTTGTGGGGCTGAATCTTTGAATGTTCACTGGTATCAAAATATTCAAGCAATGCAGGCTGTGACATATCTTGATAAACATCTTCTGTCTGAATATCAAGAATAAAGCTATCTGTGTCCATGTACATCAGTTTTACACGATTATTATAAAAAGGCTTCAACACATCATAATACAATTTTAACATGTGTAATTTGGCCAATTCCAATATCAAAGCCCCTACATAAATAGGCTTATCAAATTTAATCTTTGTTTTTTTCATGTTGAAGAGTGCCATATTTTCATCATAAATTCTTCTATAATTGAAATTAGGCTTTGCAATCAATTTTTTGCTCAGGCTGGGGTCAGTAATTAATTTAACATCAGTATGTTTTCTGACATTTTCTATGGTTTTGCCATACACTGAATTTACCATCAATTTGAACAAGGTCTTATCAAATTGGCTCATTGCAGATGTTCGAAGCTGTGTGTTTGTATCAATATATGGCTTCAACCATCTTGAGTGTCTGAACCTCAAAACTTTGCCAACTTTGGTCACTTGAACACCATGATTCATCAGGAACTGGAGGTTTTTGTAATATATGACATAATCCTGTTTTGGCTCTAGAGTCATCATGAGCTTCTTTTGTTTAGAGCCAGGTGAACACTTAACCTCAGGAATTGGGGGCAGATCAGAAAATTTGTTGTGTAAATCATCTGGAATTGTCAGATCAACTTCTAAGAGCAGACCATAGTCACTGTCATCAAAATCCTGAAGATCTTCAATATTGAAATCTTCAACCCACTCAAGCCGTGCATACGGCAATTTATCCATCATAGCATAACCATACAGGCTGTTGGCATCTACATACAGTATATAATTTGATGGCAGTGCTGGATCATAATTGAGAATATACTTGTTATTTGCTCTGGCATATCTCTGAAAACATTGCACCATGCCCCCTCTTATACATTGTTCCATAAACACATACATATCTTGATCTTGGATCAGATCCAACTGCATTTTAGTGTTTAAAAACATTGCAGACCATGCTAGGCCTGGTGCACTGTAGAAATACATTGGATCCAGCTTATAATTTTCCATCGATGAATTTCTAAATGCCTGAAGTATATCAGCTAAGAGAGTGACATCAAGTTTTAAATATGCCTTGTGATAATCACCAAATGTCTGGCATTTTAAATTGTTCCACATCAACTGGGCATGGTGATAATCTTCATCAGTGATTCCAGATGCTCTGAGTTTGCTGTAGAACTCTTGTTGTGGTGGCAGAGAACACTCATCAAATTTAGAAAAACCTGTAACATAATCATATGGGTATACACCCTTCCGCCTAATTAATTTCAGGTCCTGATTTGGAAACAAAGCACATGTGATTTTGAATTGATCATCAGATAATTGACTGGCCAGTGTAGCCAGGCTAGCGGACAGAATTCTGTAGGAATCAAGAAATCTTAAGTGAATGGGAACACCATTAACTTTAATTATCTTGCTAATAGCAATATATTTTTCGTTATTTTCTGCTAAAATATTTAAATTCTGCTTGTCAAACCCCTTGTACCTGATCAAATGATGAAAATCATAATTGGGTGCACCATGGCAAAATATTGGGACAAATTTTGGTCTCTGGATCTTAATATTACAGCTATTACACAGGGCCATTTTGAATTTACCATTTGTATGAGAATGGTGTTTCACCTTGATATTTATATCTGAAAATTCAGAATCACATACCGGGCATTTTTCTGCATTGTTGAAATCTTCAATCTGATCCTCTATTAAAGGCAACATAGGTTTTGATTTTAATAAGACATTAGATGCTATGTTATGGCACTCATTTTCTATTCTATGTGCAAATTCTTTGATGGCATCTAGTCCCATGTATAAATACTCTTCACTAACAACACCATCCTGTACAACTACATAATAAAAACTAGAAGGCTCATGTAACTGGTATCATGTAATTGAAGATTCATCATGATCTGGGCTGCAGAATGCAAGGGGTTTGAGGTTTGATTCAAAATCACAGACTATATATGCTGGGTGTTCCAACAAGGCTTCAAATTTTTTAAATTTGGCATTTTCATTTGGGTTAGGCATAAGCATATGAAAAGGTTTATGGTTGCCACAGTATTTTAAATGTTCAATTAACTTGTTTTTAGCAATTTCTGCATTCACTTCCCGAACCCCATTCACCATTTTTCTACCATCAAATATAGTCAAACATCTTCTGCACAACTTGAATATTGTATTGGATTTGCCTTGTTGTTTTCTGACTAAAGCTTCAAGACTGTGTATCAGAGTGTAATGGTGTGTGTCATCCCCTTCAATTAAGAGCAGATCAATCGGGACAGCAGAATCATCATCAAGTGTACTGATTCTGAGAGGTGCTATCAAGCAATTGCCACGGCCAGTAGAACAAATAAAAACATTAATAGATAATTGTTTACCATTGATATCCCTGGCCTTTTTTTCAAATGTATCAATATTCTAAACTGACATTGGATATTCTAAGCCCTCCATTGCTTCATCAAAATTGTGTTCATATTGTTTATAATAACTTATTCTCTGAGGATTCCTTAAAACTGGATACAAAGCAGCTAAAATACACCACAGAAAGCATTTCTCATCATTATTTTCTATGTTAACCACGGCTTTTTTGTTTTTGATATTGGCAGGTAATGGCAGATATGTAGAACCTTGTAATGGGCTGAATTCAGAAATATTAACATAGAGCTTGTGTGAAGTTCAGCATAGGCTCCATCCTGATTCTTTTGCTGCAAATTCAGAGTGTTTAATATTCAATTGCTCTATCAAACTGCTTATTATTTTGTCTAAATTTGCATTTGAATATACAGCTACAGTTTCTGTTATGTGGGGCTGTGTAAATGTTGTGCCATTTGGCTTCTTATATTGTGTAAACAATTTGAGGGACAGCTTATAAGAGCCATTTTGTGCATTTAGAATTGCCTGCACATTAGGATTTATACTGTTCAAAAAATTCTTAATGTCACATCTTGGTTCTGATACAAAACAATAATCACTAAGTTGCCCAGCAAAACTGCTATGAATAGGTGCATAGCGTGGCTGCTTTGCTGCTCTAGCATTAACAGGTGTTTCATGCTTCCTTTTCAGACCAGATGAAGATGGTTGTGGGGGCAATGTTGATGGCTGTACATAACAAGTACACTTATGCCTATTGTAATATGGTTTGCTTAATATTTTATGGCATCTTCGGCATATTTTTGTAGCCTTTCTGCATTTCTTAGGATCACAATTATGCCGATGCCTAGCCCAATTAGAACTAGATATATTTTTATTGCATTGATTGCAATATCTCAAGTTTGGCATTTTTATTGTTTGTTTATATAAAATTTCTTGGTCCAAAAAAAAAACAGAACTATGGAAAATATGCCAAAACAATTATAACAGCAGTTAGTGGCTGAGCTGGTGCTTTTATGCCCAGACAACAGCAGTAACTAGGCTCTGGTGATCCCGATATAAAATAGTTTTGCTCTATTATGCTGTTGTATAACACACTTTACCAGGTATCAAACCTCAGCTGTATATCAGCTAGCAGTGAATATTCTCAAAATCTCACGTGTGGGGATATTATTCTGCCACATGTATTTCAATCTTACACATTTTACCAGGCCTTAAACCCAGGAGCCTTTGATTACAAGGCATATAATACCAACACTTTGCCATCAGGGGAGGCCTACACATTTTTACCAGGTTTCAGACCCGGAGCCCTTGATTACAAGGCAGCAAGATTAGCACTTCTCTATGGGGAGGCCTCAAACCCAGGAGCCTTTGATTACAAGGCATATAGGCCATGGGACTATGCCCACACTCTACTGAGTATCAGAGCCCAGGAGTTATGAGCTGGATATCAGCTAATACAGTCAAAATTGGATTTTAACTGTGCAGTGAATATTCTGAAAGTCTTACTTGTGTATATATTATTTCAGAGCAAAGCATTTTGGATTGGAGTCAGGTTTGCATGACAGCATACAAGAGGGTAATGTTCTTTTACTAAGAATTTTCCCCCTATTACACAGAAATATTAATTGAAGTTTTATGCTCTTGCAGTGAATTGCATAGAAATATGAATAATGCCCCCTTTCAGCTTATTTTTCTGTGTAGATTATATCCCATGCATGCCAGCATATGAAAGCCCCCAGGCGTGCATAATTTATTGCCCGGGGCAAGCAATTACTTAACTCAGAAATCCTTCAATTTTCCCGATTGAAACTGTCTAACAGACTAATGCATTTTCTGAGCTAAGTAATTACTGGCCGGGGCATGAAACTGATCAAAGATTAGAAAGAACATGAAACTTCAATTTGCAGCCTGCCTTTGTCCAAGTAATCCTGTATTGTATTAGATCTGTAAGTTGTTAGAGCATGAGGATATGAGCATTTTTGGCTTAGTTTTAAGTGTAGCCATAACAATATCAAGAATACTATATCTTTAGCAGGCTCACAGACAACAATCTGGCAGATTCAGCTTTTACACACATGGCCAAATCTGTCTGTTGAGGCTTCTTCATTTGTACACTAGGGCTTAAGATTCTTTAGATTTAAATGTGTGCACACTTGGCCGATTGATTCATATAGACATCTTGACATTGTTTTAAGTGTAGCCAAATCGGGCTGTTTAATCATATGAGCTCTTCATTTGTACACGGTGTGATTCTTCATTTGTACACTAGGACTCAGAATTCTTGGGATTAAGAGCATATCACACTTGAACAATTGGGGCATATGGGCATCTTGGCATAGTTTTAAGTGTAGCCAAATCGGGCATATGGCTCTTTCATTTGTATGATTTTGTGCTAATAATAGTACCAAACACACTACTAACAATCTAGCCAGAATTGGTGTAGAATAATTCTAATAGAACTGGCAACACTGGATCTGTCTGGCAAAGGCGATGTCTCTACCATGTACGGATAAGTCGAACGCAACGTACAGCGCAGCGAACGAAGTTCTCAACCCCGAAAGCACACACAAACAAGCCATGTACCAGTTTCACCCTCCTCCCCTCTTGAAACGGGCACAAGACCAATGCGCTAGCCGATTGCACTGAGTCACCTGCAAGGAACACGGAATACGGCACGAAACGAAGTTGTCTCTTGTATAGGGGAGGTGGGTGGGACAAATCCGCAAAGCAGAAAAACTGATTGCTTGAAATTATTCGTAACCCATTCAACACATAACATGCAAACTCTTATATCTAAGAGTCACAATACAAAATGCTACATTTCAATACAGAAATACTATTTACGTAATTCATATTTCAACTTACATCAAATGAACAATTTACGTACTATAGCTCTCTCTCTCTCTCTCTCTCTCTCTCTCTCTCTCTCTCTCTCTCTCTCTCTCTTGATCCAAAACAGCATTCTTGTATTGTTTTACCAATGTTTAATGTGTGTGATTGATTGATTGAATTACTTCATTTTACTTCTCTTCTTTGTCGCTTTTGGCTAATCGCGAAGATGGGGATGATCGATGTTATGATTAAATTGATGAACGATACACACAAATATTGTACACTCGCCTCACTTAGTACTCCGGCAGTTTGTTTCTTTATACAGCATATTTGCAGAAGATACAATTCAACATACAAGTGTATAAAACAAACTTATTACTAACTTCGTTGACCCTGTACAAGCCCATGCCGGGATTTGAACCATCTCATGTACCCCTTACGTCATAGGGTGCTGTGCTGTAGAGCGACCACAAACAAAAAAAGCTTCGGACAAAAGTCCCCGCGCACCTCCCCCTTCACACGTTCGACTAGGGCCATAAGGAAGCATGATCCACTCTGTCCCTCCCCTCCAAGCGGGGGCGATCATACAGACAAACAACTAGAGTACGTGGAAACAGGACTGCAGGCTCTTTTCCATATGGTTCTACAATAACCACTCCGTCACGGAAGTCGGCTTTAATGTGCACATTCCCATTATTCATAGTTGCATTACAGCATTCGTGTAAAAACAAACCCCTAACCGGATCGGAGTGTGCGTCTAAAAAATCTGAACCACTCCGCTCCGGAGCGGAGTACTGTTATATCACGCTCCGCTCCGGAACGGAGCGTGCGACTCAAAAAGTCGAACCACTTCGCTCCGGAGCGGAGCGTGTCTCTCAAGAAGTCGAACCACTCCGCTCCGGATCGGAGTGCTGTCGTAACACGCTCCGCTCCGGAGCGAGGAGCGGAGTAGAACTGACGCTTCGAAGTCGCTCCGGAGCGCTCCTTTAGTACGCTTCGCACTTCGCTCCGAAACCCTGGCTTCATCACTTGAAAATCTTAGCTGGGAACAAGAGTCGAGTAACACTTTGTATGCTTTCCTTCTCTCCTCACCTCGGGCAAGTGTAAATTTCTCCGTTGCGTATTCTGACTCTGCTGTATTTTTCTTCTTCTAAAACTGGTTTTGAGTGTCGCCCTCTGTGCATGCTGCCCTAGGCTTGAGCCCCGCCTAACCTATCCCTAGCTACGAGAGTGTTGACGAGGAAACGGCTCAAATTTTCGCCGGGTACGATATCGCCTTAAAGTGCAACTTGGTATATCTTGTAAATAACTTAGATTATATCATTTATATTACATTGTACGTACATACATACATACTTACATACATACATACTTGTACATACTTCGGAAGGGTTATGATTAGTGTAATGTCCCCTTTTTTGTTCAATTTGTATACTGGTGTTAATTTGAGTATTTAGGTAGATATTCTCTTTCTTTATTGGGGGGGGTCTAGGTTTAGCAGAGAAACATTGACTAAGCTGAACTCCGAGATTTGTTTGATAATTTTATGCAATAATATATGCCGTAAATAGTTTGAGTAGTTTCCCTAAAATGCCTCCCCTCCCCCACCCCCTTTGCCAGAGAATGTAGGATTTTACGTTCAGAAATACTTTCAGGCCATTTCTGAGAGTAGTACATGCGTTTTATAGTTGCCTCTTTTCCCCATTGTAATAATTCCCTATTTCGAAAATAACTGCCTTTGAGTGCCAAATCCTTGAAAATAATGAAAAATCTGTCTATGTTAATCACTTTTAGTGCCTAGTTTGTATTTTCAGCTGCTCTCTTGCCTGCCTAATTTGAAGGCATTTAGTGCCTATCTATCCTCATCCTGGTTGCAAGCTCTCCCTTACTTTCCTCATAACGATGTGACCACAGTAGTGCAGATTAGAGAGTTCACCAACCGAAAATGGGGCTCGGTGGGGCTCGCCTTAATGGATTTCTCTCGTAAGGCATGAGCCCCATTTTCTGGCAGTGTTGCCAGCTCCTTACTCGAAAAAATCACCGAGGTTTTTTTTTGGGTCTAACCTAGCCTAAAGCAAGGAGCTGGCAATCTTGCTTGAGGCTCGCCTTAATGGTTTGCTCTTGTAAGGCATAAGCCTTATTTTCTCGCAGTGTTGCCAACACCTTACTCGAAAAAAATCACCAAGGTTTTTTTTCTTGGCCTAACCTAACCTAAAGCAAGGAGCTGGCAACCTTGCTTGAGGCTTGCCTTACAGTGCATAAAGCAAGGTTGCTAACCTACTGGTGCTTTTGCCATGGCTTTTTACAAAAAAGAGAGAGGAGAGAGAGAGAGAGGGAAGAGTTAAACAACCGACAGCCTACCTACAGTTTTTTTTTCTTGGTCTAACCTAACCTAAAGCAAGGAGCTGGCAACCTTGCTTGAGGCTTCTTAATGGTTTGCTCTTGTAAGGCATAAGCTCTATTTTCTCGCAGTGTTGCCAATATTTTACTCGAAAAAAATCACCAAGGTTTTTTTTTCTTGGTCTAACCTAACCTAAAGCAAGGATCTGGCAACCTTGCTTGAGGCTTGCCCTACAGTGCATAAAGCAAGGTTGCCAACCTACTGGTACTTTTGCCATGGCTTTTTACAAAAAAAAGAGAGAGGAGAGAGAGAGAGAGAGAGGGAAGAGTTAAACAACCGACAGCTGCCAACACCCACCCTAACCTAACCCAACCTAACCTAACCTAACCTAACCTAACCCACCCTAACCTAACCTAACCTAACCTAACCTCACCTAACCCACCCTAACCTAACCTAACCTAACCTAACCAGGTCTAACCTAACCTAACCTAACCTAACCTAACCCACCCTAACCTAACCTAACCTAACCTAACCAGGTCTAACCTAACCTAAAGCAAGGAGCTGGCAACCTTGCTTGAGGCTTGCCTTACAGTGCATAAAGCAAGGTTGCCAACCTACTGGTATTTTTGCCATGGCTTTTTACAAAAAAAAGAGAGGAGAGAGAGAGAGGGAAGAGTTTAACAACCGACAGCTGCCAACACTCACCTACAGCTTTTTTTTTTCTTGGTCTAACCTAACCTAAAGCAAGGAGCTGGCAATTTTACTTAAGACTTGCCTTACAGTGCATAAAGCAAGGTTGCCAACCTACTGGTATTTTTGCCATAATTTTTTACAAAAAAGAGAGAGGAGAGAGAGAGGGAAGAGTTAAACAACCGACAGCCTACCTACAGCTTTTTTTTTCTTGGTCTAACCTAACCTAAAGCAAGGAGTTGGCAACTTTGCTTGAGGCTTGCCTTACAGTGCATAAAGCAATTTTTTCCAACCTACACACACTAAACAAGGAGAGCCGGCAACAAACACGCACTGTCGTAAAAGAGAGAGAGATGGGTGGATGGTAATATAGTATGTGTGTGCGTGTGCGCGTATAATATGTAGCATTATTAACTAGAGTGTGTTGGCAATTTACTTACAACTAAAAAAAAATAGAGATGCCAACTTTGCTGTAAGATGAAAAGAGAGAGAGAGAGATTTATGGCTGGCAACAGTGGTGAGCGATGTCCTCTCTCTTCTGTGCAATATGATATTATGATGTTACTGTAGTTTTTGACGGGGATTACGAGTTAACTAAAAAAAACCTGCAACTAGAGAGAGTTGCCAACACACACACGCTATTGTAAGAGAGATGGATGACTGGGAGGGGCAGCATTTCTGGCTATTCACAGTGGCGGATGTACTTCCTGTTTTTTAAAAGCTAACAATAATGATGGAATTTCATGCTGACAGAGCGGATTTCTACTAGTCCACGTTGTTAACCTACATATTACTCCTCGACTAATAAAACTAGAAGCTCGAGGGCATTAACATTAGACCGTTACAGACTTTCACATTACCCATCACTGATGCCGCCAGAACCAAGTTTCCTGCTGCTATTCATAAACCAAAAAAAAAAAAAAAAAAAAGACGGGGAGAAGAGAGACATGTACACGCTTCCGTCGCTATTTTATAACAACTAGGGGGAGTGGGGCGGGAGGCGGACATGTAACGGGAGACGTGTAAGAGGACGACTTTCTGGTAAGACGCCCAACAGTTAACCTCACTTCCACGTAGTACACCCTGGACTGTAGAGTAACGAGGCTCTGGCGTCTGGCAGACCAGTATAATTTTGCGTGTGTTAGCCTGTTTTTTTTTTGTGCGTTTGATATTTAGTGGAGGTACATAGTGTTTCGAATTTTATTATTATTTAGTTTTATACACAGAAAAGATATTAAACATAAAATTAAATAAAATATATCTAATTATGTTTTTTTATCACAACAAGCATTCACAAAAAAATAACAATAATGTGGTTTAAAGTTTTTCAACGTAATTGCTACGTAAACAAAATGGCCGACTTGCGTTGAGTGTGTCAAAGTTTTTTTAAGCCTAATTGCTACGTAAACAAAATGGCCGACTTGCAATGACCGTGTCAAATATGAATAGATTGAGAGATGGAAAGAGAAGTTAAATATGCTTAAATAAAGTGCTCCTCCGTGCATAGCACCATACCATAAAAGCATATAGGAAAACTGCCATGTTTATGCATGAAACTTAAATATACATATAAAATTAAAATATTTGGTGCTGACCACATCACACATTGCTGACTTTGCATTGTACTTTCCTATATTCACATATGCACAGTAAGGCTAATCGGGACTAGGCCTACAAATTTTTTTAAAATAGGATCCGAACCACTATGTACTTTTATCGGGTTCGAACCTAGGACCTCTTGATTACAAGGCAACAACACAACTACCGCACTTTCGAGCCCTAGTGAATATGTAGGAAAAAACAACGGTATATACATAATCCAAAATTGCGTGGTTCTAGGCCCCATAGGAACCAAGAAAATCAATATCTTGGAAAAACATCTTAAGATATTTGTCTTAATCTTTAAGAAAGTCGACTTCCGGTCTGTCAAGATGTTACTTCCGGTCTGTCAAGAAAATTTTCTTAAGATATTTGTCTTAAGATGTTTTCCAAGACATTGATTTTCTTGGTTCCTAATTGACCTAGGATGATGATTTTAGGTTTGTTGGATAGGATTTGACGAAAACTATACGACTAGCAAATAAAATCGATTCCACCCCCTCAAGTTTCGAAAATATAGACAATTTTTTTTTATTTTTTGAGAAACTTGATTTGCTGGCTTAGTTTTTACCCTATTTCGAAAATTTTAATGACATTTGATAAAAAATTGAATGTACTCTACAACCTATTGGAAACATAATGATTAGTGCTTACTGTTTTCGAGTTATTTTAAATTTAAATTTCAAGATGTGATTTCTAAGTTGTTTTGTAACTCGTAAACTAGGGGTCGTAGAAAACCTATTCTTGTTTTATCTGCTATTGCCCGACAAATACTATAAACACAAATAATGTTTATTGTTTGATTTTAAAAAAATCGAAAATAACTTTGTTTTCTGAAAATAAAAAAATGTGTGTATGGAAAAAAAATACGATTGTGTAATTTTTTATGATGTATGTTTGCATGTAAAAATAAGTATACCTGAAAGTTTTAGAATTTCAAAAATAGCTATATATATATATATTTGCTATTATATCAGCCGAAACAATAGAATATATATAAACAAGTACATTTTCATAGTTTCATACCTCTACTAGATTGGTAGAAAAATATACTAATGGGCAATAAAATCTGAAGAAGATTCGTGTCTAGCAAAAAATAAACTAAATAGAATTACACATGCATACAATATTTATTGTGCTTTTTTTCTATCTACAATCATATTTTTCTTATATATTTTTTTAAATTTTTTTACAGGGTTTATTAAAGCACATATTTGAGGAAAACAACGCCACCCATATATAAATAAACCCCTCAAACTAACACTAATTAGAATTAGCCTACAAAATTTTTCTCGTAAGGCATTTTTTTGTAAACACTCTACCACCAACAGATCACATATAAATAAACATACCCCCCAAAAAAAAATGCGCTCCATGAAAAGTTGTCCTGTGTGCAAGAGAACCATATCAAGCAAACGTTTTGCAAGACATTGTCGTACCTGCGTGCCAGGCAAGCATTTGGCTGCCACTGAACTATGTTCCGGATGCAATAAACAGATCACAATTGCGTATGTCAAGAAGCATAAGCTTAATTGTCTAAGCAAAAATACATCTGGGGCCCAGCCTTCGACCTCCACCAAGAGGAAGGCAGAAGCAGCCTCCATCAATGCACCATCCGCCAAACGTGTCAAGCCTGTGGCGAAAGCGAACCAGACTGCTTTCGAGCGGTTGTTAGAGGACTTTGTCCTCACTTCGGAGGGCTCATGCGACGTGCGTAGTTTTTTGGAGAACGTGCAAGCCAAAATCATTTCCATCCTCGGCGATACGCTTGCAATGCACTCCACCAAATTCTACGCATCGCTACGTTGCCAGTACAAGAAGCCGTCTGATGAAATTTACAGCTTCTGCCACAACACCAAGGCGAAGACGCTGCATCTGGCGGATGTCGACAACCTCGAGGTCATCTACAACCAGTTTGCAGAGGAGCTGGTGGCAAAACAAGAAGAACATCAAGCTAAAGGTTCGGGGGGTTCGCTGTGTGGCGAGCCTCACGAACTGTGCGTCAAACTTTGTAAGTTCGTGCCTCTCTCCGCCTCCAGCTACGTCCCCTTACCACCTACTATTGCGGCAAAGAAGGCCGTCCTGAACATTCAGAACAGTGACGCCAAGTGCTTCGTATGGTGTGTTCTGGCAGCATTACACCCTGTCCACTGGAAAAACCAACCACACCGAGTTAACCACTACCTACCCTACGAGTCAGAGCTGGAAGATGCGATGGTTGGGATCGACTATCCCGTAGAGGTCCCGGACATTCAAAAGTTCGAGGCTCGTGCGCGGTTGGCTATCAACGTTTACGGTCTCACTGACAAAAATGCAGTGTACCCTATTTGCGTGAGCGACGTAGACAACAATGATGCTCGAGAAATCCATCTCCTACTTATCAAGAACGAGACCCATCACCACTACACCCTTATCCGTTCTCTCTCCCGGTTGGTGTCGAGCCAAAAAAGCAAGCATCATGGTAGCATAGAAGTTTGTCGAAGGTGCTTGTCAACTTTTGACAATCAAGAACAGCAGGATTATCAGCACATCAAAGGTCCTAATATCGCTGTCGAGAAGCTCGCTCGCCACAAGTTCTACTGTAGTAACAACGAGCCGGGTGTGGCAGTCTTGCCCGAACCTGGTGCCGTGGAGCGTTTCCACATGCACGGTGCCATGGTGGAGCACCCGGCTATCATCATCGCGGATTTCGAGGCCTTCCTCAAACCCCTGTCCACTTGCGATCCCGATCCCGAAGTTTCCTCCACCACCCCTTACCAACTCCACGAGGCATCCAGTTTCGCATACGTTGTGGTGCGACGTGGCCGGCACATCGCCCCCGAGCCCTACGTGTACCGTGGTCCCGACGCCGCCAAACACTTCCTCGAGAGGATGGTTGTCGAGGCCAACGAGATAGGGAAGGTACTGTTGGCCCCCAAGTCTATGCTCCCACTGTCCCCCGACGATCAACGTAGACACGACGAGGCCATCGCTTGCCCTGTCTGCGTCAAGGAGTACACCGCCAACAACCGTAAAGTCCAACACCATGATCACTTTAACGGTAAGTATGTTGGTCCATGGTGCAACGGATGCAACCTCATGGCCCGGGACCCGCGCTTCATCCCTGTGTTTTTTCATAATGGCTCGGGATACGACTTCCACCATCTGGTGCCTCACTTTGGGTACGACGACATGCGAATCAACGTCCTGGCGCAGAACGAGGAGCGTTACATTAGCTTGAGCAAGTGGGTGCGAATCTCAGGATCACACTCTACCGTCGAGCTTCGCTTCCTCGACTCCCTGAGGTTCCTCCCGGC
Organism: Lepisma saccharinum; assembly: GCF_977018435.1. Taxonomy (NCBI): domain Eukaryota; kingdom Metazoa; phylum Arthropoda; class Insecta; order Zygentoma; family Lepismatidae; genus Lepisma; species Lepisma saccharinum. The sequence goes on along the minus strand of NC_139232.1, from coordinate 54,570,501 downwards.
CAGCCTCGATGCTCTCGCAGGGAAGCTTAGCGACGAGCAAATGCTCATCACCTCCGGAAACTTTCCGAACTTGGACGCCGGCCTCTTCAAGCGTAAGGGGGTCTATCCCTACGAATACATCACAGACCCTTCCAAGTTCGCAGAGACGTCGCTACCTCCCCAGGCGAAGTTCTACAGTCAGCTACGAGGCTCGAACATCACCGACGAAGAATATCACCATGCCCAGTCCATGTGGCGCGAGCTGGGCTGTCGAACTCTCGGGGACTACCACGACGCCTACCTCAAACTTGATGTAACGCTCCTCGCCGACGTGTTCCAGACGTTCCGTGCGACCGCAATGAAGATCTACCAGCTGGACCCCGCCTACTTCTACAGTCTCCCCGGACTGGCGTGGTCAGCCATGTTTCTGGTGACGAAGATCGAGCTGGAGCTTCTTTCGGGCGTGGACATGGTGCTGTTTGTGGAACGTGCCGTGCGGGGTGGAATGGTCCAGGTGTCGCAGCGACACTCGCGCGCCAACAATCACCACATGGCTACCGGCTGCGACCCCTCACAACCGTCCAGCTACATCATGTACACGGACGTCAATAACCTCTACGGATACGCCATGATGCAGCCACTCCCCTTTAGAGGCTTCGAGTGGGCTGACCCTTCCAACTTCGACATCGAAAGCTTCGACGATTCAGAACATGGGTTCTTCGCCGAGGTTGATCTGCAATTCCCCGAGAAGCTGCAGGATTTGTTCAGCGATCTTCCCCCTGCACCCGAGTTCAAGTGTCCACCCGATTCCAACCAGAAGAAGCTCGTCATGGATTTCGAAAACAAGAAGAATTACGTCCTGCACTACCAGAATCTCCGGTGGTTGATGCAGCGAGGGGTCGCGGTCCACGCAGTTCACCGCATCCTCAAGTTCGAGCATTCTCCGTGGTTGCGTCCATATATTGAAGTCAACACCAAACACCGCACCGCAGCCACGTCCGAGCTTGATAAGGATTTCTTCAAGCTTATGAACAATGCGGTGTTCGGGAAAACCATGGAGAATGTACGGAATCGTGTAGATGTGAGGCTAATATCAAACAAAGCACAATGTCGCAGGCTTGTAGCGAACCCGTTATTCAAATCGAGGACCATTTATAATGAACAGCTTGCTCTGGTGCATATGAGGAAGAGCGAGGTGAAGCTCAACAAGCCAATTTATGTTGGCGCCTCAGTATTAGACCTGAGCAAGCTGCACATGTTTCAAATATATTATGGGAAACTACGCCAGCACTATAACGACAATATTAGCCTACTCTACACGGACACGGACAGCTTGGTGTACCACGTTCGCACGGACGACGCGTACGGGGATATAGCCACAGTTCCATCTTTGGTTAACCTCTTCGACACCTCGGGCTATCCCCAGCAAAACAAGTACGGTATCCTGGCCCGCAACAAAAAGGTGCCTGGCAAACTCAAAGACGAGAAGGACGGTGATGTAATTCTCGAGTTTGCAGGTCTTCGCGCCAAGGCCTATGCCATCAAAGCCGAGGGCAGCGTTACCAAGAAGGCCAAGGGTGTCGGCAGACAGGTGGTTCGGGAGCATCTCACATTCGAGGACTTCGTCGATTGCCTCAAGACCAGGTCGTCGGTTCTAAGAGCAGAACAGCGCATCCAGAGCGTCGACCATGTGTTGACCACAAACAAAGTTAGAAAAATTGCCCTGGATCCCAACGACGATAAGAGGTGCGTCCTCGAGTGTGGTATTCACACATTGCCGTGGGGGCACTATCGCTTAGCAGAAAGCAAAACCTGCAACATATGTCCATCTTCAACAGAAGATTCATAAAAACAAAACAAAACAAAAAAAAACACTTTGACTGTCATTACAAAAAAAACTTTGACCGTATTCTTAAATAACCAGCATGCCTATGAATTTGTTCGGTTTCAAAAAACAGATCATTATGGAAACCATACAAGATCATGAAGTCTTACCTTCCGTGTTACCTAAACTCAACGGTTTGTTGATCATTCACCTCAACAGCATTTGGACGAAACTGAATGACGATGTGGGCAAGATGTTTTACGTCTTCAATAACAATTTACATTTTTACGAAATTCCGATCGACGGGAAACTTCGAATCACCGTGAATCCGGAAAACGCAGGCGAAATCAAAATTTCTACCGGCAACAATATTTTTCGAATCAAGCACGACAAGATGCTTTCTAACATTACGTACGATGTGTCTGCCGGAGATTATCTTTACATGGAACTCCTCGGAGATTACGACAAACTCATTCCTCTCTTCGTAGAATTACGAATCGTCTATCCTATTATAAATAACCGTTAACCAAAAATGCCTAACGACATTTTCGGCAACACCAAGCGTGTAGACCACGCAGAAGAGATTCTCATGTTGGACATTCGAGTTAAGAAGTTGCGGACCGATTTGATCGCTTTGCAGGAGACCTTAAACAAAAGTTTAGAGTCCGAAATCGCTACGCTCCAAACGCAATGTCTCGACCCCATTCTGAAAATCGATTCCGAACTGAAGGCGCTGATAAAAAATTATGTCGATGTACCTTCTTACGACAACGTTCAAAATATACAGTTGAGCGTGGATTCGCTTCAAAATGATTTGGCCAAATTACAGCAATTTCAATCGAAAAATGAAGATTTGGAAAAATTGAAACTCGAAATCGAAGAACGAACTTCCGCAATAGAAAAGAATTTCTCTGAACTTCAAACCGTCGTGAACGATATTGATGTAGAACGCTTGCACGTCGTCGTTTCCAAATTACATGAAGAATTCACCGGCACGTTGGAAGAAATTAAATACAAGTTGCAGACTTTGGAAGATACCATGACGAACCTACCATTGTCGGACGAACTGCAGGTCATCGGTAAAAGCGTCGCGAACATAAAAATTCAATTGGAGGCCTATCAAGATTTCGAACACATTCAAACCACCATCGCCACGCTTCAGGCGTCCTTGGAATTGATCAACGAAGAAATTAAAAATATTCACGCTGAAGCAAGAGCGTTGACGAGCATTCAAGACACGTTAAGCACGGTTCAGCAGAAGATCGAATATTTAGAAAATTTAAACGTCGAATCCAATCTCGCTCATTTTCATCACGTACTCGACAACATACAGGGTGACTTGGAATCGTTACGGACGAGCGTGCCTTCGAGCGAAGATTTGGAAAAATTGAAAACGGCGGTGACGGCACTATCCGAATCGAGCGACATCAAAAGTTCTTTGAGCGATCTCGAGAGTAGGGTGGCCAATCTCCCCACCTCCAAAGAATTGCACGCTTTGAAAAGGAACATATCTCGAATGCTGAAACGACTGGAAACGGAAACGGCGAACGTGGAACAGATTCGAGACGAAATTAGTTCGCTGGTGTCGACGCTGCCCACTTCGCAGAGCGTCGCCGACCTTCACACGCAGTTTACAGAGATGCGAAGCATCGTGAACGATCTTACCGAGAAGAGCTCGAAATTGAATCAAGTCGAGAACCTTCAGAATATTGTCGTCAACATGAGAGATCAAGTTGGAGTGCTGGAATCCACGCAGGAATCGACGCTGGCCTCTTTCGGTGCCAAGTTGCAAGAACTCAACGAAAACTACAAGCAGTTGAACGTGGAAGTGAAAATCAAACCGTCGTTTTCTGCCGTAACGGATACCATAATCGAGCATTTGCTGCCCATCGAAAATAAACTCGGACAAGTTCACAGTAATCTGCTCGGCGTCGACACTAAATTCGCTAAACTGCATTCTCTGCAAGCCATCGAAATCAACAGCGTACCCAATCAACAGAGAATCTCCACGTTCGTCGAAGGTAACAAACTGTACATGTTGCATCCTTATTATCCGTACTACAAGTTTCTCCTCGATGGCACGATTCAGATAAACGAATTTTCGTACTGGTCTCACGGTAGAAAAGCTAGCGTTCCCACCATGACTTTGATATCGAATCGTGGTGTCCAGAAAGCAGGAAACATTCCTCTGGCACGTTGGAACGAAACGCGCAACATATATGAAATACACGAAGACGAAGATCTTACCGTTTTCGACGTGAGTGCCGGCGATAAGCTGATCATTCAAAACACGAGCGAAGTGCCACCCTCTTTGAATCCCATCACGCTTGTGCTTCTCTTGAAACGTAATCTCTAAAAAAAATGTCTAGGCAAGCCATCGTCGAAGAATTGCATAAACCTGCACGCCGTAACTACGAACGTTTGGCTGTGGTAACCAAGGGCATCGACGACCTCTGGCAAAGCGACCTCGTGGAGATGAGTAGCGGCAATTTGAAAAACGTACATAAATTGAACAAGGGCAACAAGTATCTTCTCACCGTCATAGACACATTTTCGAAATTCGCATGGGCTCTACCTTTGAAAGCCAAAACGGGAACATGCGTCACGGAAGCATTCAAGACAATTCTTCGCGAAAGCGGTGGCAGACGACCACGGTTTCTGCAAACAGACAAGGGGAAGGAATTTTATAACGCTGTATTCCAAAAGTTTATTCAAAAACATGACGTTCGACATTATTCGACCTTCAGTCACATCAAAGCCAGCATCGTGGAAAGATTCAATCGAACCTTGAAAACACACATGTGGAAACGATTCACGCTTCGGGGAAATTACAAATGGGTCGACATCCTGCCGGAACTCGTCGACACCTATAATGAAACGGTACACAGAACGATAGGCATGAAGCCAGCTGACGTTACCAAGTCTGACGAGCAGCGTTTAATTTCTACCGTTTACTGTCCAAAGTACACACCCACGACAAAAAAAGCTAAATACAAAATTGGAGACCAGGTGAGGATCAGCAAATTCAAACGCACCTTCGAGAAGGGATTCACAAAAGATTGGAGCACGGAACTCTTTACGGTGGTTCGAGTTCTACCCGGAAACCGACACACGTATATAATAAAAGATAGTAGCGGCGAGATTTTGAAAGGAAGATTTTACGAAGAGGAACTCTCTAAAACGAAACACCCCGACACGTACCTCATCGAGAAAATATTGCGTAGGAAAGGTGACAAACTGTTTGTCAAATGGCTGGGACTTCCGGAAAAGAGTTGGATCGACGCGAACGAAGTGATCTTGTGAGTACGTGGAACGTGGTGAAGCGTCTACCGGATCCGGAAAGTCAAACGAGAAAAAAAAAGAACGGCAAGTTGCTTCCCGACAGCATCCGCTGTCTGATCGTAGGTCCTTCGGGGTGTGGGAAAACGACACTGCTCGTGGACAATTTTCTCCTCGCACCGAATTGGTTAGATTGGAAGAACAGGCACCTGTACGTGTTCTCGAAAAGTTTGGAGCAATCCAAATACCAGCAACTGATGAAACTGTACGATGGTCTGGACATTGCAACGTTCGCTTCGGAAATAAAACCACTCGACGATTGTCGTGAAAATTCAGTCGTTGTGTTCGACGACGCCATCCTGGAAAATCAAAATGAAATTCGCAACTTTTTCACGCAAGGTCGTCACAAAGGAATGGATTGCTTCTACCTAGCTCAAACGTTTTCCAAAATTCCAAAACAGTTAGTACGCGACAACGCTAATTTCATATGTTTGTTTCGTCAAGATCACACCAACCTCAAGCACGCGTACGATGACTACGTAGGCGGAGACATGAACTACAATCAATTTTCGGAACGCTGCTGCTCTACTTGCTGGAACGGTGACGATTTCGGATTCGCGACGATCGACATGACGAGAAAACCCAACGACGGAAAATACAGAAACAAAATCAACGACTTTCTAAACGTTGCAACGTTGTGAGAAACGACGTGTATAAATAACGTCATGACGAAACGAAAAATCGAAGACGAAAATCTCAAGCTTCGCGATTACCTCGCGAAACGCTTCAAAGGTTGGAAATCCGAGAATCGCGGATTCTACGAAGAGAAGAAACGTCAGGATCAACCCGTGATCGATGCCATCAGCAGTCTAGGTAAAGAAATTAAAAATGTCACGGAACAAAATAAAAATTTGATCAACGAACTCGTACCGCTCGCAGCTAAAAGTTACGCCGTACCCACACCCATTTCGAGCATTCCTTCGACGCCGTTCGAACTGAAGGATGCACCGGCACGACGTCGAGCCATTGGTAGCACGTCGTCTTCGGATAAAATCGAGTTGGGACCTTTGGCACGAGACTACCTGAGCACGGGGAAATTCGACAAGGATGAAGTGTTCGGATTGTATCCCAGCATGGAAACCAGCGAAGGCGGCGGTGTGGTGTGGAAGATTGGGAAATCGAAGGTGACCTTCGAAGGCAACGACATTAAAGTCAATTTAGGCGACAAGGATAGTTGGAACAGGTATCCGGGTACAGTGGGACTGTGGGAACTCGTCGCCAAAAAGCAGCCGAAAGATTACACCGACGAAGATTACCAAAGTTACAAGGAAATTCTGATCATGACGGATGCCTTGTACCAGAACAACGACGCCTCGCAGAATAGGGTGAAATCGAGCAGCGGCGAGAAGTACAGGAATCTCATCAAACCGATTTGGAACCAGGTCAAAACAGGCAGCGGCGTCAAACGCTACAACACGTTACCCAAAGAATTCGTTTGGGTGGACGACGTTAGGAAACTCGTGGACCGATTGTTGGTGATAGCCGGCGAAGAGAATGCAGGCAACCGTAATTTCTACAACGAGAAGGTTGGCATCGTGGACATGATCAGCACGAAACTTTCCAACTTCATCGTGAACGACGACAAGGGCATAGGTTACCTGATCAAAATCATCAACACGCTGCCTCCGAAATTTTGGAACGTGGCCGAAGGAAAGGGACTCGTGAACGACATCATCAACAAGTTACCTTTCGAGATGCATCTACCTGGCTACCAGTACTGCGGACCGGGTACCAAACTCGAGAAAAGATTGGAGAGAGGAGACAAGGGTGTGAATCCGTTGGACGCGGCATGCAAAGATCAAGACATCGCCTACAACACCACGCAGACGGATCTGGACGCACGTCACGAAGCAGACAAAAAATTGGAACATGCAGCTTTCGAAAGGTTCGTGAGCAGAGACGCATCGCTGGGTGAACGGGTCGCCGCACTGGGTACCACCATCGCCATGAACACAAAACAAAAATTGGGGTGGGGTATATAAATAACACACCGTAAAAAAAACTACACAAGAAAAAATCTCAGAATATATATATAAATAACATACCGTGAAAATAACACATAGAGCATCAACATGAAGCCCAAGGGTGTCGTGCACCAGATACCATATTCGAATCTAAAAAATCTAGGTGCCCTCGATGGGTTACTTACCAAGAAACAACGTGAGAAGAAACATTCTTGCTTGTCGAAAGGACACGGAATGAAATTGCTGCTCAGCACACCTCAATTGAGACGCTTGCAGCGTTCGCGGAAACAGCAAAAGATCGGAGGTTTCATATTCAGCATCCCGGCCATCCTGGCAGCATTGGGGGCTGTTGGAAGTTTGGCCGGTGGAAGTGCCGCCATCGCGAAAACCGTCATCGACTCAAAGAAGAACAAGGCCGAGTTGGAAGAACAGAAACGTCACAACCTGGCCATGGAGAAGAAAAGGGGGAAGGGCGTGATGAGAAAGTTTAAAAAAAAGAAACAACAGCACTCACCAACCGAGACATTGAATCTCTGATCGAACCGTTACAAATCAAACACTTCAGAGGAGTTTTCATGTCCGACTCGTTACCTTCAAGCGTTAAAAGAAGAGAATGCGGAGTAGTCAACTTGGACGGTCAAGAAAATCCAGGCACGCATTGGATATGTTACCACAAAAATGATGATAAAGCATTCGTTTTCGATTCTTTCGGAGGTGTTCCACCTACAAATTTAATTCATTATCTGAAAACGAACAAAACCTCTATATACTACAACGACGAACGCATTCAAAATTTCGGAGACGTGAACTGCGGTCATCTCTGCCTCTCCGTGCTCGCGTTTCTCTCTAAAATAAATAACCCTACGATCGAAGATTTCCAGAAAGCATTGTGGAACCTCAAACAGCATCACTAGGATGGGCGTGTTCCATCTCACGAGCGAATCTTCAATCTTGAAACTCACGCTGCACGACGACATCGTCTATCCTAAATCCGTAGCTCTGCGTGCATTCTACAGCATGTACCTCATACCCAATGTTACGCAGCACAACAACAAAATTAGCGTCGGAAGCGAACACATCGTCGTCACGCCAGGACAATACAATCTTTCCACTTTGCAAGCTCAATTACCCAAAGGCACATACCTTTCTCAAAATTCGGTCACGCACAGAGTGGAAATCCTATCCGCGACGGAGACCGTGGACCTGGGCACCATGGGAGAACTTTTAGGTTTCGAGAACGACACCAAACTCGAAGCTGGCATCAAGCACGTAGCAACCAACATTCCTAAATTCTTGGCCATAGAGACTCTGAACGTACACTGTAACGTGGCCGAAGGTATGATCACGAAATCTTCGGACGGATTGTTAGGAAGTCACAAGCAGACGGGAATTATAGCCACGTTCAAACCAAGTTCCGAGTTCATGGAACCGATCATCTACACGCCCTCTTCGCCGATCTATTTTCCAGTATGTCGCAACCGCATAGACGACATAGAGTTGGTGGTGACGAACGAGAAAGGAGACGTGGTGGATTTCGCAGGTGCCACTACGACGGCCATCGTGGAGATCAACATATAATAAATAACCATACATGTAAAATGGAGCAAATCGAAAGTTACGAATTGCAATCTTTCCCTCCCAACCGTCGCACGTTCGCCAATCTCAACGAGGCGAACAGGGAGATCGAATACGACGTGGACGTAGGCGATGGGTTCGTTCATCCTCACAGAGCGGACCTCTACCTTCAATTCGACGTGGTGAAGAAAGAAAGCGGAGACGCGTTTCCCGCAGCAGCAAACTTGATACTCGTGGACAACTTCGTGCCTCACCTGTTCTCGCAGGTGGAGGTGAGGAAACACAACACCGTCATCGACAGAATAGATTATCCAGGCATCACGTCGACGGCGGTGGGAACATTGAAATTATCCAAAACGGACGCAGCGTACTATCAAGCGGGAGGATTCGAAGCCGGGACCAAAATATCGACGAGAAGTCACACGGTGCTCTTTCCCATGCGTCTGCTGCCGGGTTTCTTCTCAGACTACAAGGAGATCATGTGGAAGGGAGGACTGAGGGTCACGTTTCGAAGAGCGGCCAACGACAACGACGCACTAATGCGATACGCTACTTTGGGTCCGGACGGCACCACACCGATAGCCAACACTTTACCCGAAGCAGCCAAGTGCGTCATCCGGAGCATGGAATTGAGAATGCCGGTGGTGGAATACGAAACGAACTACGCCCTCAAGTACAAAGCAGAGATCTTGAAAAGTCCGCAGGTGCCGATTCACTTTCACGGTTACCAGTGCGTGCAGAAGATGGCGTCGGGAAGTCACATGGAATTCTACGTGACGACGCAGTTCAACAACATACAGTTCGACATGCCAGATTTCGTCGTAGTGCTTTTTCAGACCGGGAGGGACAAGAATCAGGAAAAAGATTCCAGCAAGTTCGACGACTGCAAGATCAAGAACGTTTATCTGAAGAACGGTAGGAACGAAGTGTTCCCACGCGAGAATTACAACCTCGACGTGACCAAAAACGATTACCTCAAACTTTACGAAGCGTTCTCGGCTTACAAACGCGTGACCGAGGGAAGCGTGGACATGTACTACACGCCCAGCGAATTCAAAGCACGGAGACCCATGACCGTCATCAACACATCTAAGAGAAAGAAGGTTGTGGTCAACGATCGAACCAACATCAAGGTCGTCTGCGAGTTCCACGATGCCTTGCCCGAGGATACCCTATGCAGTGTCATCCTGATTGCAGAGAAGTCCTTCGCCTACGACGTGAAGAACGAGAGGGTCACAGAGCAGTTTTAACAAGTTTTTAACATCTTTTCTTGCACAAATAAGAAATTTTTTGTACTAGCACAATCAGTTACAATAGCACAATACGAATTTCACTAGTTCAGATCAGTTACAAATGTCAATTTCATTAGTTATCAGTTACAATATCTTTTTTTTGCACTATAGCACGAGAGACAAATCAGAAAATTTGCACAAAAAAAATTTGTTGTTGTTTTTACACGTGGAAATTAACAATAAAATTTCTTTTTTTTATCGTTTCAGATGCTGTCGAAACATCAAAAACACATACACACACACACTAGAAAAAAAAAAGCATGCAACTTTATTTGTAACACACACATATTCTCCATCTTCATCAAGAAAATATTATAATAAACATAATTATTTTTATCTATATCTCACAATAAAACTCTATATCCAAAAATATCACAACATCAAATAACACTAGAGTCGTTAGTACACGTTGCATGCATTACGGAGGTCCTCTGTAGAGTTTCATGGAAGTTTGAGAAAAAAAAACACGTGAAACTCTACAGAGGTGCGGTTGTAGATAACCGCAGCCATTAGAAAACTTTTACTTTTTTGGCTGGGCACCACGCACCCTGGCGAGGTTATAGGGGCCAGGTATCCTAAAAAACAACAATTATTATTTTGTTTGTTTGTTTGCGTCACAATACACGCGCGCGCGCGTGTGTGGCACATCGTTCCCCCGAGAGAGGTTTACAAAAGTCACGATATATAAACATTGGCCTCTCTCTTTTTTTTCTTTTTTTTTTGGGACTTGGAAAAAATTTACAATAAGAGGACATCGCTCACCACTGTTGCCAGCCATAAATCTCTCTCTCTCTCTTTTCATCTTACAGCAAAGTTGGCATCTCTATTTTTTTTTAGTTGTAAGTAAATTGCCAACACACTCTAGTTAATAATGCTACATATTATACGCGCACACGCACACACATACTATATTACCATCCACCCATCTCTCTCTCTTTTACGACAGTGCGTGTTTGTTGCCGGCTCTCCTTGTTTAGTGTGTGTAGGTTGGCAAAAATTGCTTTATGCACTGTAAGGCAAGCCTCAAGCAAAGTTGCCAACTCCTTGCTTTAGGTTAGGTTAGACCAAGAAAAAAAAAGCTGTAGGTAGGCTGTCGGTTGTTTAACTCTTCCCTCTCTCTCTCCTCTCTCTTTTTTGTAAAAAATTATGGCAAAAATACCAGTAGGTTGGCAACCTTGCTTTATGCACTGTAAGGCAAGTCTTAAGTAAAATTGCCAGCTCCTTGCTTTAGGTTAGGTTAGACCAAGGAAAAAAAAAAAGCTGTAGGTGAGTGTTGGCAGCTGTCGGTTGTTTAACTCTTCCCTCTCTCTCTCTCCTCTCTTTTTTTTGTAAAAAGCCATGGCAAAAATACCAGTAGGTTGGCAACCTTGCTTTATGCACTGTAAGGCAAGCCTCAAGCAAGGTTGCCAGCTCCTTGCTTTAGGTTAGGTTAGACCTGGTTAGGTTAGGTTAGGTTAGGTTAGGTTAGGTTAGGTTAGACCTGGTTAGGTTAGGTTAGGGTGGGTTAGGTTAGGTTAGGTTAGGGTGGGTTAGGTTAGGTTAGGTTAGGTTATGTTAGGTTAGGGTGGGTGTTCGCAGCTGTCGGTTGTTTAACTCTTCCCTCTCTCTCTCTCTCTCTCTCTCCTCTCTCTTTTTTTTGTAAAAAGCCATGGCAAAAGTACCAGTAGGTTGGCAACCTTGCTTTATGCACTGTAAGGCAAGCCTCAAGCAAGGTTGCCAGCTCCTTGCTTTAGGTTAGGTTAGACCAAGAAAAAAAAACCTTGGTGATTTTTTTCGAGTAAAATATTGGCAACACTGCGAGAAAATAGAGCTTATGCCTTACAAGAGCAAACCATTAAGAAGCCTCAAGCAAGGTTGCCAGCTCCTTGCTTTAGGTTAGGTTAGACCAAGAAAAAAAAAGCTGTAGGTAGGCTGTCGGTTGTTTAACTCTTCCCTCTCTCTCTCTCTCCTCTCTCTTTTTTGTAAAAAGCCATGGCAAAAGCACCAGTAGGTTAGCAACCTTGCTTTATGCACTGTAAGGCAAGCCTCAAGCAAGGTTGCCAGCTCCTTGCTTTAGGCTAGGTTAGACCCAAAAAAAAACCTTGGTGATTTTTTCGAGTAAGGAGCTGGCAACACTGCCAGAAAATGGGGCTCATGCCTTACGAGAGAAATCCATTAAGGCGAGCCCCACCGAGCCCCATTTTCGGTTGGTGAACTCTCTAACAATGTACATGATATGGGGTGATAAGTATCATGTTGAACATGCAACAAAACAAATTATTATGAAATATTTTGTTAACACTCCGTCAGTAATTAAGTTGTGAGATTCTTTAAATACGATTTGATAGTCAAACGTTTCGTTAAGTGCAGAAATTTTATTTCTAAAGTATAGTATAAACAGGGTAATTATTGGGTAGGCTCAGGCAATACAGGCCGATATAGTAATTTGAATCCACTGTCTAGTAGGTCCTTGGTGAAAAGTATCGCAATACTTCCAGTAAAGGACAGCAAATAAAATGCCATGTTGCGCGAGAAACTTCGCCAAACTTACACAGGAGGAGCCACAGACTAAACAACGACGTTTGTGCTTCCATCTGTAGACGAATTCTCTAACTAGCAGTTGACGAGTTGAAAGAGAGAGAGAGAGTGTGTAAATACTGAACGGAAATCATTCCTACCGCAACGACGTCAGTCCCATACGGGAAGTTACACAGTTCTACACGGAAAGTCTAATCTTAACTGGACCTACAGTTTAAAGTGACATCCGAATCACTATGTAGAGTCGCCGGCAATAAAAATGGGACACCTGGATCCTTAAATATTTGCTTCCCTGCAACACGTTAAACCTCTACGCCGGTGGTAGAAGTTCCCATTGAAAATTGGCTATTATAATCCGATAATAGCCGCAGAGTTAGGTAACACACACAACACATTGCAGGGAAGCGAGTATTTGATGATCGGAGTGTCCCACTTTTTTGTCGGTGACTGGACCTCCGCAATGTATCGAACCCGCGGGACTCCTTGATTGCAAGGCAACGATTTATTACTATGCTGGAGAGGTCCTCCATGCGGGAACAAATATGGGCCAAATATGTAAAAATAATTCAGGACGATTTGTTCTGATACACGACAATGAAAACAGATGGCACTGTATATAGAGTCTACAATTTTGTATATATTGCAGTTTATAAAAAAAATGCACATATATCAATCACTATTATACAGGGTGTCATTTTAATGGCGCCCACGGACCACGGAAACGTATAGAGGACATCAAAACAAACAACATTTCTCAGTAACATTTTTCTCGTTGGTGCATCATTTCGGTGGTACAGCCGTTCAAAAAAGACCGTTTTGCCGCCTGGATTCTGGCAACCCAACACAACATTTTATTGCATTTGTGACGTCATATCCCGTCCTGAAGCGATGCGTTCCAGGGTTGCCAGGAACACTCATATTCTGTGAAAAATGACATAGCTACAATCAGCCACATTATGTACCGTAAAACAAAACGAGAAAACACGTTCTTTAACCTAACAGGAAGTAAACAAATGACACGAAAACTAGTATAAAGAAAATAGAATTCAAGAGGAAGTGCTCATATCGAATTTTGTCTCAGCTTACATGTCAAATATTTGCAAATCTAGTTACCAAGTTGGCATCTACAATTTAGTCTATCCACTTCGTCCTTGTGATACTAGTTGTCTGTAACGCATTGAACAGATGACAAAATAGAAATTAAAGAACTCAAAATTCTAAAGGTAAGCAACACATAATATAATCTATATTCAGGGCATTATGAGGCAAGTGGCAAAAATGGTTGAAAAACAGGGATATAAGTAGTAGTAATAAATGCTCTCCGACGACTGTGTTTATCTATGCACCGGATACACATGTAATGTAATAGTTTGCAACTGTGAACAGGACAGTATATTTGCTACTGATTCATCATTAGATTGTTACTGTAGTTGTACGTTTTTTAGCCGTAATGTAACAACGTGAACCTCGGATACTTCCGTTATCAGCACAAAAGCACCACAAGGCATCTGGACACAATCCTGTAGATATCAACCTTGCAACGAGATTTGCAAATATTTTATATGTAACTGGGCATAATCAGCCACATGTAAGCTGTAAGTCCAATAAAATGTATTTTTGTTGATATTTGACATGTAGGCTTGTTACGTACCCAATTGGACCAAGTAATGTGAATAGTTTGCCAAAGAAGAATAGAGATGGCAGCAGCAGGCGTGCAAGGTGAAGAATTGGCATAATATATGTGAATAACTTTATAAATAAGAACAAAGCAAATTGGAAAGATGAAAAACAATAGAATATATTATAAGAAGACAAAGAATAAATATGAAAGAAGTAAATTAATATATATATTTTATAAATCAAATCAGTGATCACATGTAAGTTAATATGAAAATTAAGGAAGTCAAAGCACTGATAAAAGTTTGTGTCTTTGAACAGATATTGCATCTGTATGATTGATTTACCATTCCTATAGGGGAAATTTTGTTTACATCAGTGGCGAGCGCGTTCTGATCGACGCCCCACAGCACTCTTTGGTTGCGCAGTTTAACTGTAGCACCTACTTGGATGCGCGTGTAAATCGTTTGCACCAAGCATACACTCTGTTGGACCTAGTTAGTGGTAGCGCGTTCCAATTGCAGCCCCAAGGGAGGATATTAGTACTATTCCCAAAGCTTAAAGGAAAAAGTTGGAAAAGGATAAAGGAATTCGAGAAGGAAGTCCAGATCCAGAACGTCCATTAAGAGGGAAGTCTAGATCCTCCATATTGAGAAGGAAGTCCAGATCCAGAACGTCCATTAAGGGAAGTCCAGATCCTACATATTGAGAAGGAAGTCCAGATCCAGACCGTCCATTGAGAAGGAAGTCCCGATCCAGACCGTCCATTGAGAAGGAAGTCCAGTTCCAGATTTGTCCATTGAGAAGGAAGTCCAGATAGAAGAATATACAAATAGAGAAAATAAAATAATACAAAGCATAGAAGAAAGTAGCTTATCATGTAAATATTCTTACTCCATGTATCATGTGTTTAAATAATATATTCGTTTAAACGTCTCATTTGAAGGCATCCTGTCTGGTTTCGTTGTCTACAAAGAACCCTACCTGTAGATAAGCTAGCTGAGTTTTAAGATTAAGGTTTATGTACCTTTGCACCAAATGAAGGTAGCATAAATAAATGGCGCCCAACGTGGGGCTAGAGAATTAGGAACCAGACAGCGAAGAGAGAAAGAATAATTGAAAATGGAGGAAAAGGATAAAGATGGAAATGAGAATGGGGAAGCTACAATGAAGGAAGACGGAGGAAAAAGGGAAACTTTCATTTGTTGCGGAGAGGAAGGAAACAAGGAAGAAATTATTTTCTGTGTCACATGTAAGGAAATGAAACATTGGACGTGCGAAGGAATAAGAAAGGAGAAATACATATCAATAAGTAAAAGGGAAGAAAATTATACATGTAAGGAATGCAAGAAGGAAAAGCTAAAAGAAAGCAGAAGAAGACAGAAGAAATAAACTTGATGGAAATGTTCCAAAAGCTGTCAATGCAGATAAATAAAAATAACAGAGAACTGAAGAAGATTGAAGAAAGTAATAGGAAGGCGGAAGAAAATAACAGAGAAGTAAAAGAAAAGTTGGAAGAAAATAACAGAGAAGTAAAAGAAAAGTTAGAAGAAAATAACAAGGAAGTGAAAGAAAGGCTCGATGAAAATAGTAGAAAATTAGAAGAAGTAAGAAATGAAAGCATGAAAATGTACGAGATAATAACCGAGATATGTGAAGAAAATAGAAGATCATTGGAAAAGAAGATAGAAGAAACAACACTGCTAATTGAAAACAAAAGCGTGGATATAAATAGGACGATCGAGGAAGAAGTTTCAAAACTTAGAGAGGAGAATATACATAGAACCAACAGTATGGAAAGAAAAATTGTTGAAAATAAATCGCAAATAGAAGCAGTATCTTCTAGAGTAGATGCAAATAAAAGCAAGATAGAAGAAGCAAAGGTCCTAATGGAAGATAGAAGCTGGGAAACACGCAATAGAATGGAAAAGAAAGTTCTAAAACTGAGAGAAGTAAGTACGCGGGAACTGCAAGAAGTTCAAGAAAAAACTAGCAGTATGGAGAAGGACATTGCGGAAAATCAAAATAAAATTAATGCAGCAGATAAGAAAGGAAAGGAATTAGACAGAAAATTAAATGGGGCAGTGTCAAAGATAGAGAAAACAGAAAAGAAAGTAGAAGAAGTGGAAAGAAAGTTAGGAATGCTATTCATCAAAGAAGGAAACATAAATCCTAGGTTTCGAGAAAGTGAAGAAACGAAGGTTAAGAAAGAGCTGAGAGAAGAGAGTTCAAGCGATGAATCGACGACGGAGGAAGAAGAGAAGCATAAGAGATATAGAATAGCGGGAGGTCATAAGAAAAGGAAATGGAAGAATAGCGAAGATGGAAGTAATAATGAAAGGCTCTTAGACATATTGGAAAATGAATTCCCGAGAGACGAGAACTATAGGACCAGGATACCTAGGCCACAAGAATTGCAGCATCTTCCAAAATTCAATGGGAATATATCTGATAAATGTCCCAGAAAGTTTTTAAGGGAACTAACAACAAATGTCAGACTTATGAGGATCCCCGAAGGAATGATTTTGAACGTCATAGAGACATGTTTTGAACAGTCGGCAGCAGGATGGTACCAACTAAATGAGCACAAATTTAGAAATTTTAAGGAGTTCAGCAAAAAATTCCTGAACTACTACTGCAGTGAAGACATAAAGGAAAGGCAGCTAGAAGCATTAAAAAGAAGATATGTAGATTGGTCAAAAGTCGACAGCCTGGAAGAACATACATGGGAGACTCTTAGAAGCTTCAAAAACCTAAAGGAAGGATGCAGTGAAGAGGAGCTGGTTAAACAAGTTGTCCAAACATTGCCATTAAGAATACAGAGAGCTATAGCAGCGGTTAAGATAAAAGCAGTTGATGATTTGATTGAATATCTAAGAACCGAAGATGTGCTAACAAAAACTCAGAATTCCTGGAACGATAAGGAAGGAAGATTCTATAGAAAGAGGCAACATTCAGAAGAAGAAGGGCGCTCAAAACCAAAGTTCCGGAGACAAGAATTTGATGTAAGAAGAATAGAAGTTAGAAACCAGAGACCAAGTGCAGAAAGAAGAGATGTAGGAATAAACAATGGAAGATATGAAAGAAACATAGACTCTGTGGAAGAAAGAGAGAGAAACGATGATAGATATCGAGGAAATTGGAGAAACTTGAGAGGCCGAAATAATTTCCGAAGATACGGAAGAGGAGGAAATCAGCGATGGAGGAACATATATATGAACAGAACGAAAGAGAATACCGAGTAAGTGTGCCCAATGTAGAAATGGAAAGAAGAAATGCACTTTCGGATGTAGAAAAAGACGAAGCCATAGAATTAGACAGAAATTATTGTAATAACGGAAGAAGATTACAAGACAGACTACGGGAAGACAATGGCCAAAGAAATGTAGACTTTAATGATGAGAGAAGGTTTCCGGATAGATTGGTGGAAGAAGATCGCCAAAACGCACAAGATATAATGGCAAACAGATGAAAATATAGTAATATATTTAAACTGTAAATCGAAGGAAACTATATGTAAATATTTGTAAATAGGAGAAATTATAATTGATCAAATAATCTATATAGATAAAACAGAAATTTTGTTCGAAGAGGAAAGTATATGTTGAGAAGTTAAATAGAGCCCAAAAGATTATTCAGATAAGAGACTCACAAGCTCGCTTGAAGACATCGGGCAAGGATAAGAATAAAATTAGTCATCGCAGTAGAAAATGGAATTAATATAATAGGAACTGTTGATGGGGATATGAATCTCCAAGGAATAAGTTTCATTGACGACTCAACCTTACCAAAAAGCTGGATATGTAACGCCAATGGTTGAACAACGTTTGAGAAAAGTAGGCTGGACATGATCTACGTTAACGAATGGAAGGCGAGAAGACAATTAATGTAAATGAATATGCTAGGTGTTTCTATGAAAAAGCAATTGTGAAGCAGAAAATGTGCATTAAAAATGAGAATCTTGTGTATAAGACGAAGAAGTTATGAGACATGTGAGTTATAGAAATGAATAGAGAAAATGAAAGATAATTATAATGCATATGTCGATGATACATGAGATAAAGATGATGCACGCAAGAATGTCCCGAAAAAAAGAGACAGAAGAAGCGAAAAATGTGCTATTTGAAACGTAGTAATTCATTTATGAAGAGCCTAGACCATCCATAATATATGTTTGTCATGTACAGAAAAAGACTGAAATCTTCCGACAAGAAAAGAGTTGAGTGTTACAGAAATTATAAAAATAGAGCATTTTAGGACAAACAAACATGCTAGTTCCTGAAAAGAAAGCAATGAAACAGAAGTCAAACGAAGATGCTGCGAATGCTAAATATAGTTTGTGAAAAGGAGAGCGGTGTATACATAGCGACTTTTGTGAATCCAGCATGAAAATTGATGAAGATTGAAGAATAGATGAAGAAAAGAAGATATTTAAGAAGAAGAAAAAATTTTCTATCTTGATATTTTTACGATGAAAATTTTTTATGGCCAACGGGGCCAAGGACCAAGTAATGTGAATAGTTTGCCAAAGAAGAATAGAGATGGCAGCAGCAGGCGTGCAAGGTGAAGAATTGGCATAATATATGTGAATAACTTTATAAATAAGAACAAAGCAAATTGGAAAGATGAAAAACAATAGAATATATTATAAGAAGACAAAGAATAAATATGAAAGAAGTAAATTAATATATATATTTTATAAATCAATTCAGTGATCACATGTAAGTTAATATGAAAATTAAGGAAGTCAAAGCACTGATACAAGTTTGTCATCATGGCGTCCGGGGAGGCCCAATCCCCGAGAATCAAGGTGGAAACCTAACGGTGACAACTGAAGCCCTGATTGTGCATCGCGAACTGTGCTGCAATCCACGTTTACAGCACTTTGTATTCTGCTTAACTGGAAGCGAACTGTGCTGCAATCCACGTTTGCAGCACTTTGTACTCTGCTTAACTAGAAGCGAACTGTGCTACAATCCACGTTTGCAGCACCTTGTACTTTGCTTATTTTGCAACACCTGAAATAACTCTGTCTCCTAATTGTTTCGTCTTCGAAAAGGATTACTAGGTTGCCTCCCTTCGCTCACCATGCATAAAGGGCTCCTCCAACAAGTTGGGGGTGCAAACTCTCGAGACAGGATAATCCAAAAACAAGACCGAGGCAACTCAAGAAGCACTTCAGCCGATTCAAAAACACCCAGGGATCGCTCTCGATCTCCTCTTCAACTACCAAAGAAACAAAAATATCAAGAACAAACACGCAATCCAAAGTTAAATCCCAGAGATACCACACAAATTGATGATCGAACTGAAGAAAATTCCACTGTCTACAACTTCCTACTACAAAATTACGACCCCAAGTACAGAACTCCTAAGTTGCTCCTTCAACAGTTACAAAAATACCTCCCCCGAGCACAAGTAGAACAAATTATATTCACCAGAAATAGCATCATTATCAAATCCAGAGATCCGCAATTTCTATCCACTTTGAGAAACAAAGTTTCGTTCGAAAGTTTTGGACCACAGGCTGCTCTATCCCAACTGAAACCCAAAACCGCCAAACAATCACCACCTCCAAACAAACCACCTCATATGTCAGTCGTTATTAAAGGCGTAGATCCAGAACTCGCTGACCAAGAAGTATTAGAAGAACTACGGTTGGAAGGGCATGAAGTTATAAAATGCGTTCGAATCCAAAACAACAACGGACCAACTTACCTGATGCGAGTAATAACAGACTGTTCCAGCACAATCGATCGCTTACTTCATGAAGGGGCTTATATATATCGCCAACGACATAGGGTTGAACCATCGCATTCAAGGGCACCTCTTCCGTTACGATGCGAACGCTGCCAGAAATACAACGTCCACACTACGGCAAATTGCCCCGAAACAACTATCTGTGGCTATTGTTCTGGCCAACACACAACTAAAGAGTGCACAAATCTGAATGCACCACCCAAATGTAACACGTGCAAACAGGCTCATCCCTCATATAGTTACCGTTGTGCTGCACGCCCAAACCCCGAAACCTCACGCCCTGACCTAACTGTACCATTAAGAACTATGGACTCTACAACTCCACCACAGAACTCTCTGAAACAACCAGTGACTGTTGAAGATCTACTTAGATTTCAAACATTAACCCTACAAAATATCCACCCATTTCTACGCCAACATATATTACAACAGATAGTACAGACAGCTAAGACTCTTTTTCGTGTCCATCTGTTCGCTACATATTCTGGTCCACATGTACATTTTCAAATTGTACCACTGGAAACTGAAGTTTAGACACCTAACTGTTATTTATATAATTATGGCGGGCTATATACAATATAATTTCCTATTTATGAACATCCGTTCTCTACCGAAATATAAAGCTATATTCCAGGAACTTCTCCTGGAAGAAGACATTCATTTCTTTGCACTGAATGAAACCCGTATCCCCAAAGCCACACCCCTCTACATACCCAGGTATTCCTTGCTACATACACCTGGTCCTACAACGGCGCAACGATTATGTGGTGGAGTAGCCCTAGGGATCAAACCAAAATTTCCCTATAGAACAAATATATTACCACCTCAATTTCCATACCAAGAATATTCTATTGCCACACTTTATCTCAAAAGTATAAATGTGACATTGGCTACTGTATATATACGACCCACTAGCCCTCTACCTACGGACTTCTTTCTTTATATCGCTACTACATACCGTCACTACTTCATACTAGCTGATATTAATATACATAGTCGAACAAATGCAGAACGAACAGCTTTCCACACTACCATCGATAATAATACTACAGGTATATTTCAAGATTTACCATCTGCAACTCGTCCAGAGAGTAACACAACCCCCGATGTAGTTTTTGTATCACCTTCCTTAGCTGACAAAATTAACATAGAAGTCCTTGCACCGATAGGAAGTGATCATGCACCAATTAAAATAACTCTACCAGTGCACCACTATACTCAACACAAACAGGTTCCTACAAAGCGGATCTACGATTATAACAGAGCAAATTGGGAAGGTTATCGAGAAGATCTCTCCACTGTCTTTCAAAATCTCACCCCTCCAACGAACTCTAACGAATTAGATAAGGCTGTAGAAAACATCACGTCAGAAGTCAAACAAGCAGAAAGTACACATATTCCACAGATAACTGTGAATAGTTTTAAACCTAAACTACCACCTAAATACCTTCATCTAGTAACTGCATCACGTCGTGCCTATCGGGAATACGTACACACAAGGAATCCTGAATGTCTGCGAGTTCACCGTCAATGGATAAGAACTGTCCATAACTACATAAAGGCACACAAACAACGTCAGTGGATCGACACTTGCAATCACCTTGATGCTGAAAACCATCCTAGCAAATTCTGGAAACGATTTCATATGCTTACAGGAAAACATACAAGTACTACGTACCTCTTCTCTCACAACAACAAGCTCTTACAAATGATTACGAAAAGGCAAATGAATTTGCACAGATTCTCCAAGACACATTTACTCCTCCGCTTCCGCTTGCTCCTAATAGCAGATTAGAAGCTCAAATAACAAGGAAGGTACATCCTGAAAATAGACAACTGCAACCCAGTTCTCATCATGCTATCAACGCAAATCACCCTCTTACTACTTTAATTACCACAGATGATATAACAAACGCAGTCCACAATAAAAGAAACACTGCCCCAGGGTTTGATTCCATCACATATGTTTTGATAAAGAAAGCTCCACTAGCAATGTTGTCATTTCTCGCCTTGATATACAACTTAATCCTTCGCACTGGATATTACCCTGTCGAATGGAAAGTGTCGAAGGTACTCATGTTTCCGAAACCTGATAAAGATCGTACAGATCCAAAATGCTATAGACCTATACAACTAACATCAACACTCAGTAAAATCCTTGAAAAAATTTTAGTCCGCCGATTACACTCTCACTTATTGTCAAATAATTTTCTCCCGATACACCAAGCCGGATTTAGGCCACACTTTAGCGTCTTGGATAACTTACTAAGACTCTCAAATCGAATCTATAACCAGTACAATACATCTAAACCCTCTTGTTTAATACTATTCGATCTTGAAAAGGCATTCGATAAAGTGTGGCACACCGGCCTCATATATAAACTGCATAAGTTTCGCCTTCCTTTCTGTTACATTCGATTAATTTTCAACTTTCTTACCAACCGAATGGCATATGTAAAAATAAATAACAATCTGTCTCACCCTATCTTCTTGAACGCCGGAGTACCGCAAGGATCGGTATTATCCCCATTGCTCTACTTACTTTATGTCGCAGATATGCCAACATTCTCTCAGGTGTCAACATACCAATACGCTGATGATACAGCTCTACTGGCTTGTGGTTCTACAATTCAAGCAATAAATCGCATTATGCAACCAGCTATTAATGTATTTCAACGATGGTGCGACACTTGGAGATTCACCATCAATAGCGCAATAACTCAAGCCATAATATTTCTTCCTACAGGATGTCGCTCACGGATACAAAGAAATCCAAGTCTGTTAGATCTTAAGATCCGTGGCACACGCTTAATACCAACCAACAGCGTCAAATACCTTGGTGTCATATTTGACACAAAACTAACATGGACACCACACCTGCAGAACATCAAAAAGAAAGCCAAAAACAGACTACAGCTGATGAAGAGACTTGTCGGCACGAATTGGGGACTTCGAGCAAACATCCTCCTAAATACCTATCTGGCCTTTCTTCGGCCCGTACTTACGTACGGACATACAGCATGGCTCTCAGCAGAGGACTCGTTCTATGAACGACTACAAATCATAGAGAGACATGCATGCCGACTGGCATACAGAATTAAACTACCAAGTCCAACTCGACTCTTATACACACAAATAAGATTTCCACATATAACACTTCACCTAGAGGCATTGCGAAAAGAATATATAAATAACAGGATGAACAAAGAACACCCACCGTTGGTTCACACAATCCGTGAAGATGCAATACACGACTGTTACCCGTACAGATTGTATACTCCATTACAACATCTCTTAACTCTGTACACTCTGACCATCGGGCCCAGACATCCTGATTATGAACTATACAACATTCATCATCCACCACAATTACGACCACATTTATACCCTTCATATTGCAACTAATAATCAAACTACAAGAAAGGATATTTATTTACTAACATAAGAATGAAAGTAGGGTGTTATATAATATAGCAATGAAAATCCAAGGTCATTACAAGACTAGGTTAGTGTTCATTTCATAATCCCAAAAATAGAAAAAGTGCACTTAGCCTATCTATTATTATTATTATATAATTAAAAGTATCAAGCACGTACCGAAGAGAGGGACATAACCCTCTAAACGGATGAACGAAAAAAAAACAAAAAAAAAAAACAAGTTTGTGTCTTTGAACAGATATTGCATCTGTATGATTGATTTACCATTCCTATAGGGGAAATTTTGTTTACATCAGTGGCGAGTGCGTTCTGATCGACGCCCCACAGCACTTTTTGGTTGCGCAGTTTAACTGTAGCACCTACTTGGATGCGCGTGTAAATCGTTTGCACCAAGTATACACTCTGTTGGTCCTAGTTAGTGGTGGCGCGTTCCAATTGCAGCCCCAAGGGAGGATATTAGTATTATTCCCAAAGCTTAAAGGAAAAAGTTGGAAAAGGATAAAGGAATTCGAGAAGGAAGTCCAGATCCAGAACGTCCATTAAGAGGGAAGTCTAGATCCTCCATATTGAGAAGGAAGTCCAGATCCAGAACGTCCATTAAGGGAAGTCTAGATCCTACATATTGAGAAGGAAGTCCAGATCCAGACCGTCCATTGAGAAGGAAGTCCCGATCCAGACCGTCCATTGAGAAGGAAGTCCCGATCCAGATCTGTCCATTAAGAAGGAAGTCCAGATCCAGATTTGTCCATTGAGAAGGAAGTCCAGATATGAATATACAAATAGAGAAAATAAAATAATACAAAGCATAGAAGAAAGTAGCTTATCATGTAAATATTCTTACTCCATGTATCATGTGTTTAAATAATATATTCGTTTAAACGTCTCATTTGAAGGCATCCTGTCTGGTTTCGATGTCTACAAAGAACCCTACCTGTAGATAAGCTAGCTGAGTTTTAAGATTAAGGTTTATGTACCTTTGCACCAAATGAAGGTAGCATAAATAAATTGATGCTACCTTCATTTGGTGCAAAGGTACATAAACCTTAATCTTAAAACTCAGCTAGCTTATCTACAGGGTAGGGTTCTTTGTAGACAACGAATCCAGACAGGATGCCTTCCAATGAGACGTTTAAACGAATATATTATTTAAACACATGATACATGGAGTAAGAATATTTACATGATAAGCTACTTTCTTCTATGCTTTGTATTATTTTATTTTCTCTATTTGTATATTCTTCTATCTGGACTTCCTTCTCAATGGACAAATCGGGATCTGGACTTCCTTCTTAATGGACAGATCTGGATCGGGACTTCCTTCTCAATGGACGGTCTGGATCGGGACTTCCTTCTCAAAGGACGGTCTGGATCTGGACTTCCTTCTCAATATGTAGGATCTGGACTTCCCTTAATGGACGTTCTGGATCTGGACTTCCTTCTCAATATGGAGGATATAGACTTCCCTCTTAATGGACGTTCTGGATCTGGACTTCCTTCTCGAATTCCTTTATCCTTTTCCAACTTTTTCCTTTAAGCTTTGGGAATAATACTAATATCCTCCCTTGGGGCTGCAATTGGAACGCGCCACCACTAACTAGGTCCAACAGAGTGTATACTTGGTGCAAACGATTTACACGCGCATCCAAGTAGGTGCTACAGTTACACTGCGCAACCAAAAAGTGCTGTGGGGCGTCGATCAGAACGCGCTCGCCACTGATGTAAACAAAATTTCCCCTATAGGAATGGTAAATCAATCATACAGATGCAATATCTGTTCAAAGACACAAACTTGTATCAGTGCTTTGACTTCCTTAATTTTCATATTAACTTACATGTGATCACTGATTTGATTTATAAAATATATATATTAATTTACTTCTTTCATATTTATTCTTTGTCTTCTTATAATATATTCTATTGTTTTTCATCTTTCCAATTGCTTTGTTCTTATTTATAAAGTTATTCACATATATTATGCCAATTCTTCACCTTGCACGCCTGCTGCAGCCATCTCTATTCTTCTTTGGCAAACTATTCACATTACTTGGTCCTATTGGGTACGTAACAGACTGAGACAAAATCCGATATTGACACTTCAATTTGAATACGTTTTTACCATTTCTCATATCGTTGGTTCACTTCCCCCTTCCCCTTAGATGACTGCTGACCTTCTGGCTGGTAGACTATGATGTTCGGTCTACTGGACTCGTTTCTCGCTTCGTTTTACACTTAATCATGTGGTTGGTAGTTTGTCAATTTTCACAAAACTTGTGTGTTCCTTGCAGCCCTACCGTGCGCTGTTTCTCCGCAGTAAATTACATCACAGATACGATCAAATGTTGTGTTGGGTTGCCAGCATCCAGGCGGCAAAACGGTCTTTTTTGAACTGCTGTAGCGCCGAAATGATGCACCAACGAGAAAAATGTTACTGAGAAAAGTTGGTTGTTTTGATGTCCTCTATACGAATGTGTGATCCGTGGCGGCCATTAAAATGACACCCTGTATAATTTAAAGAATGATACAGTAATATGCAAATTGAAATTCAAAATGTGTCAGTTCGCTTCAAACATAACGTAGTAAGAATTAGCATGTAAGTTCATGAAAAGTAGTTTGGCCAAATATGACTAATTTTCAAGCTACTATAATTACCAAACGGCAGTGACGGCGATTAGGGGGCGAGGGGGCAGTTCTCCCCTTTTTGCTACTTTTGCCCTGCACTATAATAAACTTTATGTATAAAGATAAATTAAACTGTCCTTGTCCCCCAAGTTTTCGCACTTTGGCCTCCCAAATTTGGAACCCAATCGCCGCCACTGCCAAACGCCTTACTTTCCTGTAATTTGAAACTTAAATGTTTGATTGTTACATCTTTCGTGTCCATCCTGGGAAGGGCCTCACCCGATGGCACAGTGGTAGCGTCGCAGCCTTGTAATCAAAGAGTACCGGGTTCGATACCCGGTGGAGGCACAAGTGGTTCGGATTCCACTTTAAGCTGTAGGTCTAGTCTCGATTAGCCTTACTGTGCATAAAGTGGACTTAAAACACCGAATCAATCAATCAAATCCATCCTGGGAAAAATCAAGCCTATCACGAATCTAGGAGGTCGGGCTCACTCTAACACATTTGTCTGCTTACAGATTTCATTGCTATGTACTTCATCTGCAATAAATAATAAAATAAAATTCTATGCTTTGACCATAATTTCCTCAAATGTTCAAGCCTGTCAAGTACGCTATATTTATATGAAGCTAGGTACTTTTGTGAAGCCTAATTTCCATGAATTTCTACTAGTGATTGTAGATATCGAAGTTCGATAATGTTTGAATATCGGTATCGAGTCTGGACGTCGATATCCATGATATTGATTCTTTGGTTAACAAAAAATAGGAGTTCCGCAATACAATGGAGTCGATCGCTTTGTGGTCTGTACTTCTCAACCCCCCCCCCCTCTCTTCCCTGTATCGAGGATCTTGATTTTTATTTTTTATAGTTAGCGTCGCTTTCTGCCACCTTTGGCTAATGGCGACGATGAGGATGAGTGACGACACAAAGAAATTGATGAAGCGACACTCACAAGGAACACCCATGCCAAGGTCATGATTCGAACCCGGGATACAGAGGAACTTAAAATAAGCGAGATCTGTTGCATTCGGCATGTACAGTCATAGGCACTTCTGGGTTGTTGTAACGATTCCATTGAAAGTTGGTGATGTTGCCCAGAAGTGTCCGTGACTGTACAGTCACCGGCAATAAAAATGGAACATCTAGATCCTGAAATACTAGCGTCTCTGTAAGGCGTTGTGTGTGTTGCCTAACTCTACGGCGATAAGTGTTTTATTTTTGCCGCTTACTGTACAAATTATGTCAAACAGAAGTTTACTTGTTACGGCCATCGTAGATCTCAACACGACAATATCGATATGTTTATGTCGATATTTTTTACGAAATCGACGCTTCGATATTGAAAAATATCGACTCGATATCGATATATCGCACAGTCACACTCCAGGGTCGACATGACTCCTCAAAGCTTTACTGCAAGTCTGGAAGCATGGGTTATTTACAAACAAAGCCTGTTGAATTAATTAAGCCTGAGTATGCAAGGAGGGCGTGTTGATTTAGCCTGGATGCCGGCGAGATCATTCGTCTCCGGCGATGATTGAGGATGAGATGAGAAGGAGACTCCACGGCCAAGTTCAGCCGTCGCCGCCCGTGGCTTGGATAAGCGTCCCTGTTGTAGCCGGAGGAAGAATGTGGCAGAGCTAGGATGGTTTTGGAACGGCTCCAGAAGGCTGCCTTGGCCAAGAAGAGGTCAATGGCAAAAACAGCTGAAGCACATTTAGAAACATTATTTTTCTATTATTTTTAGTTTTATTTATTCCTCGGGATAACGGTTCCCTAAGGCACTCGCCCGTATCCTAGCTAGCATATCATATGAAAAAAATGAGAGAAAATATTAATACTAAAATTACCATTTTAGAACGAAGAGTAAATTAAACGAAATCCTAACGTTTGTTTTCACGCACCTAGAAATAGCAAAGATTCTTGGACCGGAACCACACTCTCAGCAAAGTACTAAAGTTTTGCAGGTTTTATCCAGTTATTGTAGATAGAATAACGATTCCGAACATGTATTTATTTTAGTTGTTAAGATGTGTTGTTTGTTGATTTTTGATGTTATTGTTTGCGTCGTTTCTTAAACCGACATAAGTCAATAATAATTTGGTTCCATAAACCGTTGCGGCAGATGAAGATGCCCTAGATGCTGAATGTATTATTTGTGAAGGCCTTTATTCTGAAGGTGCCAGTGGTGGATTACTGCCCGTTTCGCCTTATTGCGTTTTCACCTCACCCAACACACAAAGAGACACTCCTAAGAGACATGGCACAATATTGAAAGTTCCAGGAACCTAACCTAACCTTTAAGTCGATAATATTCCCTGGTGGGAATTTTTTTGTGTGTAAGGCGAAATGGGATGTCCCGTTTCGCCTTAGAAAGTTAATGTCACATAAATAATTTGAAATGGTATTGGGGGAGGTGCAGACGCAATAAGACGAAACGGGATATCGCGAAACGGGAGAACACGCAGTGGTGAATGTGCATTATGTGCAATATTCTGGCTCATCTTCAATGTGTAGTTGCAGAACATTACCTGCACTTTTGTGATTTCTGGACATAACATTATTTGTGTTGCCATTGAGGGTTAAATAGTCGAAATAAATTACATTTTCTTTCATGTTGATTAAAGAAATTGCTTTATTCTCTAATAGAAGCAATTAAAATATTATTAGATATATTTGCTTGTGTTGCTTTGTAATGTAATCCCTTATTTAAATAGGTATGTCGATTTTGGAACCCATTTCCTCAGATGGCTTAGTTGTAGGTTTCGTGAAACAAAATGTTATTGTAATAGACATTGTTTCACAGCTTGTACTTGGTCATGGAATTGATGTGCTCATTGGCGTATTCTATTTCGGAAAATTCCTCCTCTACTTCGAGTTAAGCGTAAAAGAAAATGGTGTGTCGGTTTTGGTGACTTTCCTCTATAATATAAAGCATATTGAATTCCAAATATGAGCTTTCATAATATTCTCCATCTGAATTGAAACACTGATGTTCACTCTACTTTTCAAAGTAACCATTGAAGCTCTTCGTTGACAGCCTGCTTGGCACTTCCTAAAGAGCGTTGTTCAGCTCACCGGCTGTTTAAAATGGAATCCAAGAAGCAGCTTTATTACATACGTCTTGAGTGACATCGGAGTAGTACTGGGGGGCAGTGACTACATACTGTTTACAAAGAACGTGATCATAAACAGTTCCAATTTTGTAAAAAAATAAGATAAAAAATAATAAAGGCGCTTTACATTCATGCTGGGTACTAGAGACACGTCCTAAACGAACTGCTGCCTCTCATCAACTAATGGCCGAGTGCAACAACGAAGATCAAAATTTAAACTCGGATCGGGAAAGGATCATTGGAAAATTCCTATGCACGAAGACGTTCAACACTTGATCGCGATCTAGGAACATCAAAACGAGTTTATCTTCTGATCGGCCATTCGCGACCGTTTTGGTGTGTGATTCTGGTCCACGATACTGGCGCTTCGACTTCAGGCAGTTGTTTTTTTTTTTTTTTTTAATATAAAGAGAGAGGAAAGTGTTATCGAGGGCGTGCAAACGCTAGAAATGTTGGGTGTACAATGCTGATAATTCGAGAACTCTGTAAAAACTGCCAAAATAATAATAATAATTTGTGGTTCTGTGATGCAAAGTCGTGATGTTTCGAAATACTTTCTATCCCAGAACACAAAACATATATACATGTCATATATTACTTGCAAGTGCAAGGTAAATTAGAACAGAGCAATGTTATGATATTGTTACATGGTGTTGGAAATATGATTGTATAAATTTACGACAATACATGTTACTGGAAATTTACACGACATATAAGAATTAAGAAATGAAAAATTCAAATACTTACCACAGACATCAGTAGCATCAAAATCGAATGCATTTCGTAAGGTATTAAAGTCCCATAAAGTCCCATAGAAGAAGTTGTCATGCTTTCTCCTCCTTTTGTGTTGTGCCATCAGTTCTTTTTTAATATTATTATCTTTTTACACTCTACTACATCCTTGTACTCGACAACACGGTTGATTAGTACATCTCTCAAATTCAGAGAAATTTGCAACCCGAATTACTTTCTTCTCTTACATGTTGACACTTTAACACATCACACTACTTTATGCGGTTCTTGATTGTAATTTGTTTCAGCCAACCAATCAGGTAAAGTCTTACAAATTAATCTCGAATCAGTTGAACGGAATCTCGTGAACGTCGTTTTTCGTTGGTGCAATGCAAATCTTTAAACCAAGTTCATTTAGAGTGGATTAAAATTGATCTCGTTCATCTGAACTTCGAAATAATCTCCGTTGGTGCACGCGGCCATGAATAGTTCCAGAAGAGTAGTGCTTATCTTACGACGTCATTCAAGGTCACACTTCTCTGTGACAACTCTCGGTCGCTGGCATGCGCGCATTTAAAGAGAATAAAATCAGTCCAGTTTTTCATACACCCTCGTGCATATATCCAATCTTTTAATAATCAGACAACCGTCCCTTTGTCATGTACGAACAAGTCGGATAGTAAAACAGTTTTGATTTATGAGATGTTTTCATGAACATTTTAACTTAGTTTATTGAGACCTCAAGTGAAACGAGGCTCTCTGGCGATATGTCTCGATTTCATTTCGACTTCTCAAAGGTAGCCTCGGTTAGGATTCGAAAAGCAAGTCTCGACGAGGTACGTCTGTAGTACCAATCTGAGCAATATTGAGAATGAAATACGAGAGTATTGTTGGTAGATCGAGACCGAGACCTATGTTTACTCTTGTTGCGTACAGATGTCACTACCATTTGTTAATTTTATATAGCGTCGCTAAAGATTCCCACGATTTAGTTTCAACCTTTAATGTTTCTATTTAAGAGGAAACAGTTTTTATTTGAATGAGGCATTACTTATCTAAAGCCAGAAAGAACTTATGAAGACTGTAAGAGCAAACTAGTGAGCTTCTCAAATATAATTACTTTTATTATGGCATTATTATAATGAACATTAAGCATCCAACGGAGCATAAGTTTCATTAGTCAATATTCAACTCACATAAACGGAACTTCAGCCAATTTCACTTGTCTGTCCACATATTCGATACCTTAGCCTGACGCTAGACCATGGCCTAACCTTCAGAGGAGCTTCGGCATAAAAGAACCAGAAGTTGGGAGGGCGGTACGTCATCTTCAGAAACCCCGGACTATCATTGGAGACCCACCAATCAGGATCTGCAAGACCGTTGTACGGCCAGGTATGTCATATGCATCCCAGCGTAGCACAGCACATAGAAGGCAGGAAATCAACGGGAACAGCCAATACAGAAAGGAGGACCCGAAGCTGAACCTCTGGAAGACATGCCCAAGAAGTTGAAACATTCTGGGGCTGCATCAGAACACATTCCAATTCTGAAGTCATCAGTATAGGTATACAGATGCTCAGATGGTCACCACCAGGATTCCACGTCCCTGCCAACAGCTTCCTTGCAAGAAGCCATTCGGTCCTTTTAAGTACCACAGACTCACCACAAGATGGAGTCCAAGCTACAGGCGTCACAGAATCCATACCGCAAGGACTCCAGTGAACCAGCCAACGCCAATTGAAGCCAAAGAAATGAAACTTCACGCAACAATCGCCAATCAGTTGTCCACGTGATAGGTATATTGCCAAGGACGTATTTAGGGCGGTCCAGGGGATCCGAACCCCCCGAAAGATTTATCAAGTATTAAAATTAAATAATGAAAAATATATTCGTTTAGCAGTTGTATAATTTCCTCTGAACTTATTGGAAGACAAGGATTATATTGGGATCATACGGCTTTGAAGGACAGGAAGGACGTATTTAGGTTGTCTGGAAACCCCCCCCCCCCACACACACACACACACACCAGAAATACCTATTAAGTACGATAATTGAATATATAATCGTTTAGCTTTTGTTTTATAATTTCCTCCTTAACTTATTGGAAGACAAGGATTATATTGGAATCATACGGCTTTGAGGGACAGGAAGGACGTATTTAGGAGACTTAAGTACTAAAGTACTTAAGTACTAAAATTAAGTAATGATAATCTTAGAATTTGTTGCATAATCGATGGTTATTCATTTCCTCTCAACTATTTTTAATCAGAAACTTACTTTTCTCAAACTACATGTTACATAATTTTTGTTATTCGATAAATATTCAATTATTGATCTATTTGATATTAATTTCATTGCCAGAGCACTTGTTTTTATGTAAATTATTCAGATCTTAACTAAAGGAAAGCTACGTAATGAATATGTGTTCTTATATCTCTATTTTTATAGCTACAGTCTTTTTATCTAATGGAAATAATAATATAATATTAATTTATGTATTGTAATTAGTATTAATTTGATTTAATATGATTATTATTATTATACTTATTATTATTCCTGGTACACAGAAAAAACTGGTTTGTTTGGAATTACCAAAAAAGTTTGGTTGAGCTGTTTGGTGATGCATTTTGTTTCCGATAACCAAATGTTGCTTGTAATTATTAAATTATTTTGTTTAAGAATACCAAAAAATTTGGTCAGACGAAATATGGTACTCATAAACAAAATGTTACATATGTAAGTAAAGAGAAACAAAACGTTTGGTTAAATTTACTATATGTGCGTGAGCGTGCTTTCGAATTTGAAATAACGATTGTCCAGTTTCGTCGAGTGTAGTATGAAATCCTTTGTCGAAAATTGAAACTCATGTAGATAGATAATTACTCGAAGCGAGTATTTATGCTGCTGTGTAACCTAATATTCTGAAAAAAAAAAGCTTAGAATATACTTACTTTATACTGAGTTTCCTACACCGGCCGCTAGATGGTTCTGTGAGGCTGTGTAAAAGAATCGTAAGTTTTTGTACAACAAATAATGGTACGTTTGATTGTAATCATAATGAAAAATTGTGCTTTAACACTCTTCAAAAGATATGTGAACATCAAAGCTACAAATTAAAGAAGAAAATGTACTGCAGTGAAAAAAAATTGAATCTCCCATGAGCAACCTTTTTGATTCTGGACTATATAAGTAGAAGGTAAGTGTGGCGCAGACATTTCGAATAACTCGGGATCAGTGATCGGTTAGTTCGTATGAACTTTCCAACCTGATCGTACCAGCGCGTAATTAGAAATCGGTTAGTTCATTGAACTCTCCAGCCTAATTATTGCCTATTTTTGTGGGAGCAGGAAAAGTTTTATTATCCATTTTGCCTTGACTCATCTCACTCAACAGGTCGCTAGGTGCCGTGGCTTCCTGGAGATGAGGCCTTGCTCGAAAAGGTTTATTATCCAGACATCTCGAGTCTTCACTGAATCTCTAACCTTGCTTTGCTGATTCGACCTGCAACGCGACGAACTGTGTAGCATACGCACAAGGAGCACCGCACTTTCATAGGCATTCAGGGGCGGACAGTTGTCATCACGGCACTGGAGGAGATTCAGCCAGTGTTGCTACAATATGAGAGCACAATTTCCCTTTCCAAGGAGCAAAAGTTCCCTTTTTGGACCATTTTTTCCCTTCACCTAAGCAAATCATATAATAATACTAATAAGTATTATTAGTGGTAGTAGCAGTAGCTGTAATTATGATTATTATTAGTGGTGTTGGTGGAAGCAGCAGTAGGCTAGTAATAGTAATTACGTTGGTCCATGTCCTTGTGAATAAAAAATGTTAAAATATTTCACATACATATCACTTTCATCGCTCAGGTTTGGATCCTGTTCAGGAATCCATTTAATCGTTAATCCTCATCGTTACTATTATCCGAAGGTGCAGAAAAGCGATACTTAACAGAATTATAAATAGATACAGGGAGCAGAAAAAAGAACAGAAAAAAATATGAAACTGAAACTTAACATATTATACTGTAATAATGTAGTCAGATGTCTTAAAATTTCCCTGAAATTATGGTATTTTTCATCGAAATTCCCTTTTCCCTTTTGGATAAAATTTCGGTCCGAATTTCCCTTCATGTGGCAACACTGGATTCAGCTCTTTCTCATTTTTGGTGATTGCTCCTAAATAGCAGTCAATCCTTTTTTTTCGTTGGCTCTGGTTTCTGTTCTCGTTTCTCACTGCCTGTTTGGTTCCAAATCTTTGTTTGGTAAGTGTCTGTTCCGAGAATTTGACTCTGACTCTCCTTCACGTAAAAAGTGCAACTTCCACACTCGCCGATTGCAAAGTAGTGTAAGCGAAGCGATGCATAAAGGGCTCCCCAAACAAGTCAGAGCCAGAGACCGGAACAAGCTTGAAAACCCAAATTCCCGAAGCTCTTCCATGGATTCCCGTGATCGATCTATGTCACCACTTGCCAACAAAAAGCAGAAACTTCCAGAGCGAACAGACTCCAGACAGAACAAGACCGAAGTAAACACACAGACACCAGTGCTGTACAATTTCCTTCTTTCGAACTACGACACCAAATACAAGACGCCAAAACAGATCCTAAATCAAATCCTAAAATATGTGCCAAGAGCTTCAGTTAATGAAATAGTCTTCACCAGAAACGGAATACATATAAAATCTACTGACCCACACTTCTCCACCATTATCAGAGACAAGGCCCCCTACCAAATTTTTGGTACAAATGCCAATATGAAGCCACTTACCTCTACACGTCCAAAGCAACCTCCTCCGCCTAAACGAGCACCAATGCTATCAGTGGTGATTCGGGGTGTGCCCGCTGAATACACCGACACAGAAATCGCTGAAGAAATTCAAGATGAAGGACACACCATCCACAAGTGCATGAGAATTCGAAATGACAACGGACCAACCTATATGGTTCGAATACTGACAGTAGATAAAGATACCGTGGACGAACTATTGCACAATGGAGCCTATATATATATTGTCGAAAGCACAGAGTCGAACCTTCTAGGACGTCAACACCACTGCCAGTGCGTTGTGAACGTTGTCAAACACACAATCAGCACACTACAACCAACTGTCCGAATTCAGCAATCTGTGGATACTGTTCTGGGCCACATTCTACCAACATTTGTACAAACATCCAGAACCCGCCTAAATGCAACACATGCTCTGAAGGACATCCTACTTACAGCTATAAATGCCAAGCCAGACCAAACGCAGAACCAAATCACCCTGAGCTTGTTGTTCCCATCAGAACTATAGATAGCTCAACCAAACCGGCAAATTCACTAATGGACCCAATCATTGTGGAAGATCTGCTACGATTCTTTACTATTACAACTCAAAACATCCAGCCATTTCTACGCACACATATTCTGTACCAAGTCATACTCGCTGCAAAAACACTTTTCAAACTGCAGTTACACGCTACGTATACGGGACCACATGTCCATTTCAATATCAACGCTCTTGAAAACACAAGTACATTCTAAAAACAGCTTTCAGACTCTTCATAACAATCATGGGTTATTCTTTTCTCTTTTTAAATATTCGCTCATTAACAAAACACAAAAGCTTATTTGAAACTGTCTTGCAGGAAAACAATATATCAGCTTTCGCCCTCAACGAAACATTCTTAACGCCAAAACTCAAACCCAAGATCAGCGGATATACTATGATTCGACATGATGGGCCAACGGAAGTTCAACGTGCAAATGGAGGGACTGCAATTGGCTTTCGAAAATCATATCCTCATAGAGAACACACTTTACCACCGCATTTTAACCTGCCGGAATACAGCATAGCAACAATATATCTGAGGCACAGAAGCATTACCCTAGCAACCATCTATGTTCGGCCTGGACATCCTATACCATACAACTTTATCAATTACATTGAAAACAGCTACAAGCATTACATAATCATGGCCGACATAAATATCCAGAGTCGACCACAAGCCGAGAAGCGACAATTTCACCAAACTATAGTCAGCTGCCAAAATTGCCATTTCCACCAACTTCCGAAACCATCTAGACCAATCAGCAGTACTTCTCCAGATGTTGTACTTACATCGACTTCCCTCCTTACAAATAGCAACGTGGAGGACTTGAACCCATCGGTAGCGATCACGCACCTATAATCTTTACAGTTGACGCACCTGCACCAACTCCTCACAAACCCTTTCTCATAACAAGGTACTCCTACGATCAACCAGACTGGGAAAAATATCGTAATGCAATCGAAAACGTTGTACAAAACGCAGATACGCCCACAAACGATAGGGATCTGGATGATGTAGTCCCATTACTCACTTCTGCCTTAACTGAAGCTGCAAAAAGTACCATCCCACTTCAAACCATCAATCTATATAAACCAAAATTGCCGCCGAACTATCTGAAACTGATTTCAGCCTCCAGGCGTGCCTTCCGAGAGTATGTTGTAACAAGAAATCCTGAAGCGTTACGGCATCATGGACAACTCCTCCGCACGGTACAAAACTATATCATTGCATGTACAAGAAGAAATTGGATAAGAACGTGCAATACATTGGCTGAAACATCCCATCCATCCAAATACTGGCAGCAATTTAACAAACTCACAGGGAAAAGGTCAAGAACTACATATCCCATTATAGTCGATGGAAAATCCGTAGACGACGACCAAGAGAAAGCCAACGCCTTTGCACACCACTTCCAAGATATATTCACACCACAAACTGAACCATTACACAAAACAACTCTATCACGTACAGTAAAACGTGTCTCAAACCCACATAACCGAGCTCTCAAACCTAACAATGACCATATTATGGATGAAAAAGATCCTCTAACTTCCCCTATAACACTAGAAGATATCGCATGCGCCATATCTCGGAAAAGGAACACTGCTCCAGGCTTCGACTCGGTAACCTACCGACTCGTCAATGAAGCTCCAAGAACGTTTCTTCTAATCCTAACCACCATATAAACCTATATACTACGAACAGGCTACTTCCCGACAGAATGGAAAGTATCCAAAATGATGCTCTTCGCTAAACCCGGGAAACCTGTTCACGAAGTATCCTCTTACAGACCAATACAGCTCACATCGACCCTCAGCAAAATCTTTGAAAAAGTACTTGTACGCAGATTGCACCAACACCTTTCATCCAAGAAGCTCCTTCCTGCACATCAAGCAGGCTTCCGACCATCCATCAGCCTCAACGACCAACTTCTGAGATTGATAACAACTATAACAAACCACTATAACAAGTCCTTGCCATCGTGTCTTCTTTTATTCGATTTGGAAAAGGCGTTTGACAAAGTATGGCATTCGGGATTAATATATAAACTCCACAAATTCCAACTTCCACAATGCTACATTCGCCTTATCCATTCGTTCCTGGTTGGCCGCATGGCATACATCTCTCTGAACTCGGCAACATCCTATCCAATCTTCTTGCACACAGGAGTCCCTCAGGGGTCTGTTTTGTCGTCGCTGTTATATTTAATGTATGTAACAGATATGCCGACCATGGATAACAACATACACGTATTCCAATTTGCAGATGACACTGCGTTCCTAACTCTTGGAAAAACAGTTCAATCCATTAATAAAACACTCCAAAATGCCGTAGACTCCTTTATTCGCTGGTGCAATCAATGGAAACTATCAATAAACTCTGCAAAACTCAGGCAGTAGTTTTCCTACCTCCCCACTGTCGCTCCAAAGTACACCGAAACCCCAAACTTTTGGAGATTAAAATAGAGGGGAGACGCATCTTACCTTCAACTCATGTAACATGCCTTGACGTTACCATAGATGAAAAACTGACCTGGCGTCCACACTTAGAAAGGATAAAGAAGAAGGTTAACAACCGCCTAAATCTATTATGGAAACTTGTGGGTACATCTTGGGGATTACACCCGACAACAGTCCTAACCACCTACAAAATGTTCTTGCGCCCAGCCATCACTCACGGGCATATTGCTTGGATGGACGCTTCTGCCTCCTTCTACGACCAACTGGAAATCTTTGAACGGCACGCATTTAGACTGGCTTTCCGGATTAAATTACCTTATCCCACAGCACTACTGTATGACAGAATTTCCTTCCCGACTATTTTGTATCACATCGAGAGCCTTTGCCAACGATACATAAACAAAGCCATGATATCCGAAAACCCGGTATTCTGAAATACCATTCATCTTGATATCCGACATGATGCAGCACCCACACATATGTATACGCCATTACAACACCTGCTCACCATGTATTCATGTTATCTAGATGATCTAGACCCACAGAAACACGAGTACGATATATATCATCCATCGCAGTTATCACGCCATATTTATCCCACCATTACAACCTAAGCAGTACCAACAATACTCCGAATCCAAATATCGAAATCCATATTTACATTCTTCTCAACCACGCCCAAAAGTAAGTTAACACATACGAATCACCAATCTTAATTAGAAAAGGACCCTGCAATATAAAAAACACTTAGACCCTCCAAAATGATGAAAGACACATCACTTACAATGAAATCACTTACCGAAGTGAGGGCATAACCCTCTCAACGGGTTAACACTCGCAAAAAAAAAAAAAAAAAAAAAGTGGCGCAGAAAAACAAGCACGCTAAAATTAGCCAGACCATAACGTAAGTAATTATGAATAAATTATTTAACAAATCGTTTGGTAATTTTGACTACATTATTTGGTTTTCCTAAACAAATGGGCTACATTTTGTTACAGTTACCAAAAAATTGTTTACGACAAACAAATTGAACTTGACCAAATCTTTTGGTACTGGTGAACAATTGTTTGGTTGATGCCTATTTAAACAAACTATTTGTTCACCACTACCATTTTCTTTGGTTAATCCAAACAAACATTTTTCTCTGTGTATATGCGCATTCTGACGACAGTCTGCTGCTGAAAAGTGGAATTTTTAATAGGCAAATGAAGCAGAATAATTACTATATTGCCCTATTTTTCCACTGGGCTTCCACATAATCCAATGAATGGATTTTCCCTCAGGTGAAAATCTTAATAATTCAACCAAATATTGTTTTCAGAAAGTTAAAAAGAAAGAAATTGAGACTTTTCTTGGATAAGCCATTTTTCTCATATAAATAATGTATTTGCTTATCAGTCAAAGGACTCCTGATTGATATCTACTCTTGAAGAAGTTTAACATTTTAGACCTTAAGTCTTAGGGTTAGAAGGTGTTGATACATCTCGAGTCTTTGTCAGATGAAGGAGGGCCTGCGATTTTATCATTTCCGATTCTATCCAGAAATTCCAATCGTAAGAGGAGTGTACCAATACATGTAACATCGAACTGATCATAAATTTGTCTTTCGTACATAATTTTAGGTAGAAGTCAATGAAAATTTTCGAGGCATTGAGAGGATATGCCTGAAGATCGTGACCCGATTTGGATGGTGCCGACTTTCCTATTACATGGTTAAATCCACAAATTCTGCAACGCTGAATGTGGCAGTTTGGCGCCAGACAAGGTAAGTCATGTCAATGCGGCAGCCATTTTTTTCGCTTTCCTAGTACTTTCACTCCGTCTATCGCATTTCAGTCTCGCCGACAATTTCGCTACACGGGTTTGGAAGGTCGCGTATCTGCCGGTCAGCCATTGCATAAAATATTACTTTGAGGCATATTCCGTCCTGACATTTACGACCCATACCGCCTGCCAGCGTAGTGTATATTTCAGAAGGTTGCGTTCGTTGAAATTCACGCTGAGACTTTCTGAATCTCTTGGATTGGCTACAGGGTTGTAGCTGCTGGGAAGGGATATGCGAATTCAATTTCCTTGAAGACAATGCGGAACGGTATGAGCATATGTTGACCACGTGACTGTGAACAAAAGAATCGACCTTAGAAGAAGTTGGATTACTTTGAAACATATGCTGAGAACAATTTGAACTGCATTAATAACAGTAATATTATGACATGTTTAATGATAATAATAACAGTTTACAGGCAAACTTGAAAAATTACAATGAACAACGACACAAATAATTTATACAAATATTAGCAGAATTGATAATACAACCAGTGGTGCAACCACAGGGTGTATAATAATAATAATAATAATAATAATAATAATAATAACAACAACAACAATGTCATGGTTGCGACTTTGAATACAACACAATATTTTATACTTTATAGAAAGTACAACAAAAATTCGTGGTCTCGCCTATGAATACAACACAATCTTTACTTACTTTATAGAAAGCACAACAAAAATTCATGGTTGCACCTCTGAATACAACACAGTCTTTCTTACTTTATAGAAAGCACAACAAAAATTCGTGGTTTCACCTCTGAATACAACACAAGATTCTTTTTTACTTTATAGAAAGCACAACAAAAATTCGTGGTTGGGCCTCTGAATACAACACAATATTCTTTTTTACTTTATAGAAAGCACAACAAAAATTCGTAGTTACGCCTCTGAATACAACACAATATTATTTTTAACTTTACAGAAAGCGCAACAAAAATCTGTACTTGCACCTCTGAATACAACACAATCTTTCTCACTTTATAGAAAGCACAACAAAAATTCGTGGTTGGGCCTCTGAATACAACACAACCTTTCTTACTTTATAGAAAGCACAACAAAAATGCAGAGAGGAGCAAGTCAAGGGGGATATGAAAGAAAGGAAAAAGACTAAAAATCAGGAAGTACGAGTCGACAACACTGAAAACCAATTACTTATAATGCAGGAAAGAAGGTAAGACCACGGAATATGTAGAAAACGATGGCATCAGGAAACCATGACAAACAAAACAGAAGAAGATGAAAAAGAAAAAGGAAGGGAAATGACACAAAAGTGGACAGATGAAAACACAAATGAATACAGAATGTAGACGACAGAGAAACATGCCAAGTCAAGGAAAGAGGGAAATAACGATAATCGAAACTACTCGAAAAAGGAACTGCCAATTTTATCACTGCAAGGGGTAAAAGGAAGGATACAAAAGAGGAAATAATACAGGAAAAAGTGCAAAGTAGAAGTTGAAATGAAACGAACAGGAGCAAGGTAAAGGGAGCAATATAATAGACACGGCAGGGGCAGAGACAAACAACAGCATGCGATTAGGACAAGAAAATAATTCGCAAAGAGAATTGCTATGCTAGAGAAGACGTCGTTGAAATTCGAGCCTGAAACATGTAACAGTTGTCTCCTCTAATACCGTTATGATTTCACCACTTACGTGGCGCTTGAGTCAGCTCTGCCTTCTTTATCTTCTGAGTACAAAGGATCCCCCGTACCTTGGCACACATGTTTTCGGCCTCCTGCCAATACTGAACGCGTGTGTTGCGTGGAATGCGAGGAAGACGAGGTCGGGCAACTCCCTGGCGCCTGAGATGAGCCGGCGTTTTGTCTCCATGAAGATGCTGTCCATGACAGTGTTCTCACCGAAAATTCCCCATTGAAAAGTAAAATATCCCTTTTTGCTGTAAAGAATCCCTCCACAATGCAACTATAACCAATTGTACTTTTTTGCTTTTTTGTAATTTGTTGTCGCTTTTCTGCCACTTTTGCTAATCGCGACGATGGGGATGAAATTGATGAAGGGGGACTCATCAAGAACGTCCATGTCCAGGCCGGGATTCAAACCCGGGGCCTATGGAAGTCCGCAGGATTTCTCCCAGGGAGGGTCAAGGAAGGTATTTTCTTTTCCACGGGGGCAAACAAGGCATATTTTCCCCAATAATAGTGTTGTTCCCTCAAAGAACATTGCTCAAATTTGAAGTTACCATATTCATGTAATAATTAACACCTATTATTGTGGCTGAAATGAAATTATATGTGCGAAATATATAATTATTGGTTGACTTGCATTTACCAAAGGGGGGCAAGCCCCCCCCCTTGTCCTCCCCTTCCGGCCGCCCGTGCCGGTATCTCTTTACGCTGTAGCTCAGTGTTCTAACTAACCAATTGATCAACCAGTTGTACAAAAGTAGGGATGCTATCCGTGGAGAGATATTTTAAGTGGTAGCCTTCCATCATGTGAAGATACACAAGAATTGACACTGAGAAGTTCAATACCTGCAGAACATTTTCTTGGGATGTCAAAAACGAGATTGTCCACTGAAGTAAGATACATTAAAATCCTCATCAATAAATGTTTATTAGAGAGTAATCAGGACTACTAGGTTTCAATCACAAATATATTAAATTACATAATCATTGTGTTGGTTAAGTGAATTGCTGAAACACCCGAGTTCATATTGGGAGGAAAGCGGAGGGTTGTCATCGCCGCAGTTTAGAGAAATGTTCACAAAGTACCCCCCTTCGCTTACTGCATTGTCTCCATACAAAAGAATCCCCAATTGAGCACCAAACTCAACCAAACAACCTCCAGATAGGAATTTCCACTTCGAACATTGACTATCGCATATTATATTCAGTTTCAAGAGCAGCATTTTTCTTCAATTTAAATACAAAACAACAATCCGTTGTGTTTCTAAGAGTCGGCCTCAGTGACGGAGTGGTTAGCACAACACGCTACGCCACCAGGAGTTCCGAGTACGAAATCCCGGTCTGGGCACGGGTTTTCTTTGTGAGTCTCCCTTCATCATATCATCACTCATCCTCATCTTCGCAATTAGTTAGAAGTGTCAGAACAGCGAAGTAAGATAACCAAATCAATCAATGAAATTATCTACGAGCACTTAGAAAAGAAAAGAAAAAGATAAGAAGATGGAGGATTGAAGATGCATTAAAGACACGGGAGGATAAAATGATAGACATCTGTAGTGGGAAGGTAGAAAACTATGAACAAGTAAGGAACAAGAGAGAGAAACTAGGGAATCAGAAAGGAAGACGAAAATTGAGAAAGAAGAAACAGAATATAGGGTAGCAAAAAGAAAGGAATAAACGGAAGAATGTGTGAAAACAAAAAGTAAGTGACGTGAAGTAGTAGATGAAAAGGAGAGAAGAATTAAGTAATTTGGGTAGAAATGAAAACGATTTTAACTTTGTCCAAAAGGATGCCCCTGGTAGCACTCACTGCTCAACACTGGTGGTCCAGGAGCT
This sequence comes from Lepisma saccharinum, assembly GCF_977018435.1. Taxonomy (NCBI): domain Eukaryota; kingdom Metazoa; phylum Arthropoda; class Insecta; order Zygentoma; family Lepismatidae; genus Lepisma; species Lepisma saccharinum. The sequence continues at coordinate 54,527,631 of NC_139232.1, read as the reverse complement.
CTCAGCAGATTTAGTCTGTCAAGAAAAGTAAAATAATATTACGATAATTCAAGAGTAAAACTAATTAATGAAATTTTTAGACCTTGATGCAGTAAATGTACACTCACCGGCAATAAAAATGGGACATCTAGATCCTGAAAACTCACTTCCCTGCAAGCCGTTCAATGGCAACTTCTGTTACTGCCGTAAAGTCGGGCAACACACATAACACTTAGCAGGAAAGTGAATTTTCAGGATGTAAGAATCCCATTTGTAATGCCGGTGACTGTACATATCAAAAAGTGATCTTCTAGAAACATCCTTTCTCAGCGCTCAGATAAAATTTCAAAACTTTATATCGACTTATTCACGAGATAATCCTGACCAAAGATTTACACAAACGTGGCGAGGAAAATGTTCAAATCTTTGCCGGGGTAAATCACCTTAAATTTTACTACTGACATGACCTTACACAGTTCGAGAGATATTGGAACAAAAAGCCGAAGATTTCCGAAGCCACTTCAGTGGCCGAGCGTATTGGGTTGTCGACTCTCGCCATATAAGTTCCCTGGTTCGAGTCCCGCTCTGCATCTCTTCATCATTCAATACCACTCTTGCAATTAACCACACGTTGTAGAAAGCTACGTAAAAGAATACCACAAAATTTCCCGTTTCGTGGGAAATTTCCCGCCCCGTGACAACACTGACCGAGACAAGAGACAGTTCTATTTTGGTCGACGCCTACGCTTGGCGGCAAGAAAGAGTGAGACGCCGCCTTTTCTTCAGCGCGGGCCAAGTGCAAGCCTCGGATTCCAAAGTGACAAAAATGGGTTGCCTGTGTCATTTACAGCACACGCTTGGCACAAACAGCCAATGCTTCGTTCTTTATCTTTCCGGACCTCATGGGGTTGTTTGTTCGAAACTTGTTTTGGATATTCGTCACGGCTTGCTCAAGAGTTCCGATTCATAGTTATTAGTGGAAAAAGGCATTAAAAGACTTGAAAATTTTTCAAAAATGCCAAATAAAAATACATTCATGACCTAAAAATAGTAAAAAAAAAAAGAAATATCCATTTTTAAAAATGACCAATAATTTTATAAACATTTCCCTATTATTATAATAGAATAGAATAGAATGTATTTCAAGTATGAGCCTTTACAGTTGTACATACATACCATACAAGGATGAAAATTGTTCAAAAATGCCAAATAAAATACATTCATAATCTAAAAGTAGTAAAAAAAAATATCCATTTTTAAAAATGACCAATAATTTTATAAACATTTCCCTAAAAATACATTCATCAACTAAAAATAGTAAAAAAAATCAATTTTTAAAAATAATCAATAATTTTATAAACATTACCCTAAAAATACATTCATCACCTAAAAATAGTAAAGCAAATATCCATTTCTAAAAATGACCAATAATTTTATACATTTTATAAATATTTACCTAAAATAGTAAAAAAATCCATTTTTAAAAATGACAAATAATAATTTTATAAACATTTCCCTAAAAATACTAAAAAATATCAATTTTTAAAAATGACCAATAATTTTATAAACATTTCCCTAAAAATACATTCATCACCTAAAAATAGTAAAAAAAATATCCATTTTTAAAAAATGTCCAATAATAATTTTATAAATATTTCCCTAAGAATACATTCATCACCTAAATAGTAAAAAAAATATCCATTTTTAAAAATGACCAGTAATTTTATAAACATTTCCCTAAAAATGCATTCATCACCTAAAAATAGTAAAAAATATCCATTTTTAAAAATGACCAGTAATTTTATAAGCATTTCCCTAAGAATACATTCATCACCTAAAAATAGTAAAAAATATCCAATTTTAAAAATGACCAATAATTTTATAAGCAATTCCCTAAAAATACATTCATCACCTAAAAATAGTAAAAAGAATATCCATTTTTAAAAATGACTAACAGTTTTATAAATATTTCCCTATTATTAGTTCCATAAGAGGCAATGCCGACCTCCGCGGCACAGCTCGCTACGACGGCATGAGTCCCGGGTTGGAATTCCGGATTCAGTATGGATGTTCATTGTGAGCGTTCCTTCATCAACTCATCCTCATCGTCGCGGTTAGTCAAAAGTGGCAGAAAAGCGACATGAAATTACCCAATTCAATCAATCACAGCACGTAAGGAGTTAATTTTAGAGAGTAATTTAATGGATGACAGTGCAAAATGTTTTAAATTATGTAGCTACTGTATAACTTATTTGGGAGGGAGGGTGATACCTCCTGAGAATCCCCTGCAAAAAACACTGTGATGATTACAGAACTGACATATATATATGCAATTTAAAATCGAAATCAATTTTGTTATTGAAAATACAGTGACTTTTCACAACAAATCTGAATTCCAATAAACAATAAACACTCGGTGTAAATACCCAAGTAAAAATCATTGTCTCTTATGAGGGCTGTTGTGCCACGAGCTATTATTATATTCATTTGCAAAGGAGAACAAATTTTTAATATTTCTTTCCCTTTTTTTTCACAAAGCCTAATCCAAACTGGATACAAATCTGGACATTAGCGTATTTACGATTTTAAATATGGGAAGGGGCTGTTCCCGTATTTCACGTATGAGAGTTGTATCTTAGGAGTACTATAATATTCAGTTCATTATTAAGTAGATAATTTAGGCTCATAATGAAAGAGGTAGATCACATTTTCCTTGTATTAATGCATTCCTTGTATTGAGAATATAAATTCATTTCATTGTAATTGGATGACTGGCTAATTGGAGTGTTCATGACTTCATATTTTATGCCTTATTGTATATTTCATCTTTTCGTACATAGGAATTCAATATTATTTAAATAATGCTGTGAGGGCTAGGGCCTGCCAAGAGAACTTTTGACGGGTGAGCCCCATCTTCATCATTTTCTGATTTTTAGAATCTAGACTGCCATTTCTTTCCAAGTATCCCTTGCAACATTGGATAATAATGATAAAAACGATAATTTTTAGCTCCCACCAGGGATCGAGCTGCGTATCGCTCGTACCAAAGCAAAAACGTTACAACCATTTGCTTACGGGGCAAACTTGTATTGGGGATAATTTTGTTGCAAACATTTCTGCTCAGGACGGCAGATCTTCAGGAACATTTTGCAGGAGATATCCATGGCTTTACTATAAGAAAATATATAATTATTCTGGACTGACGGTCGACCAGGTATAAATCGAGTAGAATTTCCGAAAAAAAGCAATTTTTACCTTAAGCGTCGTTACATTTGCGTTATTGGGGGAGAACATGCCATATCACATATTTTTCCCATATTAATGGGGGGCACATTTCCCCTGTCCCCAACGCTTACGACGTTCATGATTTACCTCCATCAGTATATACATACACTGCTCTTACCTTCGGTGGTGAGCTACGTAGTTCAGCTGTTCGTCAACAGATGGCAGCAGCAGTTCATTTTTCTCCGGCCAATGTTCTTCCATGCAATATCAGTGGTTTCCCTCGTGTATTCGATTCTTTTACATGGAGAAGTTTGTAAGAAGCAATACGTATTATGTAATGATTGTAGCGGTTGCTTGAAAAGTGAAGATTTACTCAAGAATATCTGGATATCCTGAAACTAAACACATGATATGATGGTGTTTAATGATCTAACGCAGTTCATGGCCATAAAGGACTTCAATATTTGAGTATGTGTTCTAAAACTTTGACATGTAACTGTGATGAAACGTACGGTAACATTTTCTCTACTCCACTATCCTGCAATATCCTTTTACACCTCGACATTCATTTTTTCAAAGGCGAGCACAGGATTTCCGAAAGGGGGATTACGTATATTTACTTTAGTAGTCAGTTCTTATTTTGCCATCTTTTCTTGCTTTTGACGTTCTTTTTTTTTTAGGAATACTGGGCCAATAGAGGGGCCACTCCCAATAAAACCTTGATGTTTACATATTTACGATTTCAAATCAGAAAAACAAGATTTATTTTTAAATACTTAAAAAAATACTGTTAAAGAATACCTTTATTGTAGGTATCCATTTATTTCATAACTACATAATGATAAAAATAAATAATTTTTTAGCTTAAATTGCTACATAATTTTGCAATGTGTGTATTTATGTAAATTATGCAGTAGTAAATTCGAAAATGTCTATCTTGGAGAGATGGTAACAATGAGGACAGGCTATATTAAAGTGTGTTTGTTCCTAAATTTTTCACTTCAGTTACTTTCATTATTTCTTTAGCGTGTCTAACAACTGACTGCATGCTTTAACTTGTTGAATGATGAAAACTACTTTTATTTTCCTTTCCAACTGTTATATAATTTTTATACATGACCCGCATTTTCTCTACATCTCCATGGGCGTATTTAAGGGGGGGTTCAACGGGTCCACCCCCCTTTGGTTCAGTAAAATTACCAGATTACCTGTTTTATCCGTGTGTTCATAAAAATTTCTTCGGACTTATTATATTCTCCTAAATTAGAGACGTATAATACGGGATAGGTACGGATGGGAAAGAAATTACGTAATTTCACACACCAGATGGGGCTGCAAACCAAATGTCTGCAATTTTCTGATAGTTTTGGAATTTCTGCGGTATGAAACTGCATTGGGAATGTCAAATCAGTTATAATTTTGGGAAACACCGTAACATTCTCAAGTTCTTTAACACAAGATGGACAGCAAAGTATCAATACTAAGTAGCGTTATTTGTGGAAATGTAGAAACTTTAGAGGCTTTACAATTTACCAGTGAAAGAGAAACATTTCAGCAAGCTCTTCAGTGCGTAACCTGTGCGGTGTTTGAAATATCGCCAGTTGTTCTAACTAAATTGTTTTATGCATTGTGAACGTGTCAAGATAGTTTTTTTAAAAATCTAAGAGAGAGTTCTGAGACTTAATGACATTTATTCCAGAGCAGAGAAACTACTTAGAGACTATGATAAAGAAATGAAGAGACCTAGAACACTCAGCCGTCAAATAGGAGGAATAATGCACCAGCTGAGAGCACACAAGAATATTACAAACTAAACCATTATTGTCCTTTTTATAACCATTTTGTAGTAGAATTGAACTCACGTTTCTCTGAACACAGTCAACACATTGCAAAATTGCAACTTATTCCAAAAATGTGAAATGCCTGTCCCTTATTCATTGGAACAATGTGTCAAAATGTTGCGATATGGGTTGATAGATTGGATTTTGATAGCCTGGTCATAACTAGGCCTGCTGTACGCCCCGGATCAAAGGGGCCGGCCCGGTTTGGCGTTCCTCCGAGAACGGCGCCCAGGGTAGCAGCCCCTGTCGTTGCTGTTGTGGTTAACTTAAGAGTTCAAACAAGCGACATAATTCATTGATTGAATGAGGTTGTACTATTTCAAGTGCACTTTATGCACAAAAAGCCTAATCGGGACTGGACCTAGATTTGAACCACTGTGTGCCTCAACAGGGCAGGGGCAATTCCTCCATGTAGGAAGAACTTCCTACAGTTAATTTATACTTATTTCTTGTTCTGTACTTTTTAAAAGTTTAATGACCGTTATAAAATTATGAGCGCAATGTAGGTTCGCTCTCAACTGCCAAGAGTCAATCTGCTATCATTTGCTCGCTCCAGATCTGCTGCCCAAAACGACCATTTTTGTCCGTGTCCGGTAAAAATGGCAAAGGAAAAAATGGCAACGGAAAAAATGACCAAGTAAAACTGGCAAACGGATAAAATGGCAAAAGTAAAAATGGCAAATGGAAAATGGCGAAAGTAAAAATCACAAACAGAAAGCAATAGCAAATTATAAATATTAGACATAAATAATTCATATGTAAATTGCAAGGGAGAAAAATATTGATGCTGTGTTTAACAAAATCAATATTTATTCACCTTTGATTTCGTCACTTTACACTACTGCATTTAACCAGGACAATATTTATTTATCTTGGGTTTCGTCACTTTACAATAATGTATTTAATCACCATAATATTTATTCACCTTGGGTTTCGTCACTTTACAATACTGTATTTAGCTAACAATATTTATTCACCTTTGATATTGTCACTTTACAATACTGCATTTAACCAGCACAATATTTATTCATCTTTGATATAGTCACTTTACATACATTGCAACTTTAAGTTATGTGCTACACTTCGAAAGTATTATTTTTTTCTTAGCACCGTCGGTTCTCCTAGTTTCTTCTTTGGCAGTTGTCCTCTCTCAGCCTGTATAATGATCGCTTTCACTGCTGCATTTTCTTGCTGGATGCACCTGATTAGCTTCCACAATAAACCTACAGTCTGTAGGATGTTTACAGACCACCAAATGGAAAAACTTGTTTTATAGGTTCTAGCTTCAAGCATATTGTATGAAATGTTCTCTTATAACGTCCGAAATCAAATCATTTAGTATTTTAGGTTCACTTGGGTTGCACGGATGTTGATTTCGATTCTTCATATCCTTACTACACCTGGCTATGTTTACAGCATTGTAATCAGGTGGATGATTATGGTCATAGGAACACATAGGATTTTGTTTCAATAGATTTGTTTTTAGAATTCCTCGACACTTGAATTTGTTCCTCCACCTCATAACATTCTTCAGATCAGACTGTTTCGTACACGCGTAGAAAGGAGAGCTTCTCTGCAGCTTTCCGAGATTTAACAATTTTCATTTTGAAAAAGTAAACAAGTTCGTGTCTCAGAGAGAAATCAGTGACACAAATTAGTGCGAGGATATTCTCGCCATTTCTACCGTTGCCATTTTTTTCCATTGCCATTTTTTCCGCCTGCCATTTTTTCCGCCTGCCATTTTTTACTTTGCCACTTCTTCCGTTGCCATTTTTTCCTTTGCCATTTTTACCTAAATTCATTTTTGCCTGCCGCTGAGCGGCTGAGGAAGCTTTCTCCTGCTTCTACAGCCAGATGGGCGATGGGAAGTGCAAGGGGGGAGGGGGTTGCCCAGTTATGCGTTCCGCGAGGAAGCTCCAGTGGTTTCCTCAATCAGTGATGCCAACCCTAGCACAATAGTTCTAAACGTAGCAAAATTTGAACTTCGTTGGCACATATAGCACTCTATATTTGACATAATGGGAAAATGTAGCAGCATCTCAAAAATGGGCGTCCCTGGGAAACAGAGAAATTGAATCCTAATGAAGATATTTTGAGGAAATATTTATTTTTAAATAAATCTAAAGAACTTGTTTGTACTTCTCCAGCAGACTTGTTTCAAACAAAAGGAAGTATATCGACCAAAGGAAAAGCTTTTACAGGCCCATCCTCTTGTTTTCATCTTTTCAATATCCTCCCCGATTTAACAAGTGAGAAACATTCTATGAACGGAAATTGGTAGAAAGTTGGGGGTCACAAATAAAACAAACGGACGCCACTAGCAGTCATCGAATTTTCTTCCACTTTTATCAAGCACTATACTGAACCCATTTTATTGCTGAATGGTCGAAATTCCTAATGTTGCTTAACTATAATAAATAATCAATAACGCAGTTCACAGCTCCAAAATAGCTGCATAAATTGAACTTAAAACTACCACAGTCATCAGAAAATGATAATGATAAATAATAATAAGTATACCTTCTTAGCATAATTTTATCGCATTTAGTGTAATTTGAGATTTGAAACAACACTTTTCTCTTATCAGGACGTTGCTATTAGCAAAGCTGTCCTCAATACACACACAACAGGCAGAGACAGGGCCTACAGCTAACGTCATAAATGCAATGGCTAGTACAAGGTACAAGCGATACGTGTTACGTGTTACTGTGTAATTGAACGCATTTTCGAAAACTTTCCTCTGTCTGTTTACCATAACTTCCTACACCCAAAGAAATCCAAGAGTCGCCACTGCAACAGGGTGTCGAACGTAAGACTCCTTCATTACAAGGCGACGACGTTACTACGCCTTCGGGAGGCCACAAGCGACATAAGCTCATCAACGTGCTATCATCGAGATCTGTAATGATGGAGAGCGCTTTCAAACTCTCGGCAACGGTTGTTGGAGTATCCCTGGAAGATGAACCGCCACCGCAACACAATCGTATCTGAAAGCTCCAATCTCTCTGGAATTTGCTTCCAAGTGACCTTCAAGGTCACTTCCCTCTATCGTTCTCCAGCACAAGAAAAAAGCCACAAGGAAACGTGGCGTGCTGCTTGGAAAAATAACTGTCGGAACTTCGCTTCGCCTCGCGCCAACAATGACAGCGGTTTCCAAGGTCACCGCTCGCAGATGTCTTCTCACGGTTCTGCTGCGGTGATGCTACCTGCACGTGACATTTCCACGACACCTCGTTTTCACAGAGTGAGTCACGCTGCTAACTGCCAAACGAACGTTCGTATCTCAACATTGAAAGCATTGTTTCCAGCATGTCATTAAAGTGCTTTTTGTTTTAATTTCACTTTTTGCCAGGGTGGATAAAAAAATATTTTTATTTAAATAAAAAAAAAACATTTTGATATCTTTATTTAATTTATCGGATTTTTATTTAATTTTTTAATATTGTTTAATAAACACACTTAAAATTGATTGCATGGTTTCTAGCACCATACATAAAGATATATTAATTTATAGAACAGACTTTTTTTTATATAGTAAAGGCCTATAAACTATTTGAATAGTTTAATTAAAGCAAATAGAAAAATATATTAAATATACATTTTTGTGTTTCTGATACTGTATGTACGTATATGAATCTACTGTGAAAATATTTGTTGAGTGTCTTAATGAAACTACAATAATTTCAGTTTCCAGTGAAAATGAAACATTCTCTCGTAACTTAAATTATTTTTATAGTGTTTGTATCTGAATTTTGGAAATTTTTAAATAATAGTTTGCAAAATATTAGCGGCCATGTTTATTTACAGTTTAATGATAATTACACTATTTACAGTTTAAAATGAATAGTATTTTGTTTATCATTCTACACAAAATGTTTGCTATTCTTGCCTATTAAAATTATTGAATTTTAAATCAAGAGAAATGTAAGTTCGTTTACAGTTTACACATTGCATTATTACCTTTTGCATGAGCTTCACCTTGCCAGTACATCTATTCTGTTTCCTTTATTTTCCTTTCTTAGAGCCTAATAAACACCATTCAATGATTACGAGGTTAATTTACTTTCACCAAAAGTGAGTGTGATGTCTACAATATCCTTAGGCTATGTACATTATTATATAAATTATTTCTTTAAAGTGAAGTGATTTACACATTTTAAATCAACCTGATTTACATCAATTCACCTTGCTTTATGCACAAGTATGCTAATCGGGACTAGACCTACAGTTTAAAGTGGGATCCGAACCACCATGTGCCTCCACCGGCCATCGAACCTGGGACCCCTTGTTTGCAAGTCGACAACGTTGCCACTACACCATGATGCTTTTCCTCACAGTATCAAGACACAGGATACTTTCAAAGGAGGTTCCCTCGTCTATAGTGTGTAGATTTTCGCCTATTTGACTTTTTTTCTTCCTTTGTATTATTTATTTCAAACAGTAGTGCTGTATACAGAAAATTCCAAAGTTACAGCACTACACAAATGTCACTCAGTAATAGAAGAAAATGAGCATAATTTGTAATTAAAACTTAGGCTTTAATCTTCCAAATTTGTTTGTGTTGTTTGGAGTCTGATAACATATTTTATGGTACCTATAATTCGTTGTTTTGAAGTTAGCTCTTAGCAAAATCTTGCCTTTTAAAGTGCCTTCCTTTTTTTGTGTGTATTTTCACATCCATACCATTTATTTCGCTATTTTTGCTCTCTTCACAGTATGTACCGACAATTTATTGTTTTGTGAATGTCCCTTCATCAGTTCACGTAACCACCATTAACTGTCATATTCGTGACTGGAACAAAAATGTTTAAAAATACAATACAAAAGGTTGAAGTCAAAAGGTTTGCAACTGATTAAGAAAATTGACGAAAACCTACTTTATTGATTGACTTAGTTTATTTTACTTCGCTTTTCTATCACTTTTGTTAATCGCGAAGATGAGTAATGACGTGATGAAATTGATGAATGGACACTCAAAGAGGACACCCATGTCCAAGCCTGGATTCGAACCCCAGGCCCCTGGCGTTGTAGCGCACCATGATACGTAAAAACATGCTATTACTACAACTTTGGGCAAAAAATAATTCCAGCAGTGTGTCACTAAACTATACATCAGCCAAGTGTAAATTTCTCCGTCGTTTATTCTGACTTAGTTGCCTTTAAAAAAATCTTCACGCTCGTTCTGTGTATGGCGCCCGAGGCTTCAGCCCTCCTAGCCTACCCCTCGCTATGGGCTTGACTAGTGGTAACACTGTAGGCTTGTAATCAAGGGGTCCAGATTCAATCCCTGCTGGAGGAACATTGCATAGGTGTTCGAATCTCACTTTAAACTGCAGGTCTGAGCATAAACGTAAAAATACCTTTTGACTCTACAAATCATACAAACGGCTCATGCCTCCACGATGGCGTAGTGTTAACGTCGTCACCTTGTAATCAAGGGATCCCTGGTTCGATACCCCGTGGAGGCACATAGTGGTTCGGATCTCCCTTTAAACTTTAGGTTCAGTCCCGATAAGCCTTTCTGTGCATAAAATAGACTTAAAAACACCTCAAGCTCAAAAACTTTAGGTTACGGTTTAGTCTTGAATTTGTGGTCCTTAGCGTGAATCGAACCCGGAAACCTTTGCTTACACTTCCTTTCTTACTTCCTTAGCAAGCAGCGTCTTAACCAATTCCTCTTGGAGAAGGTGCATTGCGTTGCGACTAACACGCGATACCGCCAGTGCGTCTTCCTGTTCTTTACAAACCCTCCCCCCTTTTTTTTTTACATCTTAATTGCCTTCTTTTTATCCGACGCGGCGTAACTGACTTCTCGGTGCCCGACTTTGCAGAAGTTGAACTCCGTCCATGCGGAAGGTCAAAGACCTTGAAGAATGTCCTTGGAGAAAAGAGGAATCGCTCACTCCTTCGCAGTCCCATGGAGAACGGCATCCAACTCGTGACAGACATCAGCTCCACTTCCGTGTTACGTGCGTGCGTCTCTGGGCAGTGACATCTACCGCTGCACGTGATGCAATTCTATGTAAGAGGGCATTACATCCTCACAGCTAGACATGGGAATATTTGTGTGTCTGGAAATGTATACGTTATTACAACATTGTTCCTTTAGGCCAGCCATGTCGTACTTGGGACAATTAACAGGTCAAAATACTGAGGACTATTGTCTTCTCCACTAGCGCGTTTCAATTATTACTAAAACTATACTCCATGGCACAACAGCCCTCTAAGGGCCAGATCGTGCGGCTTTTTCATTGAGTGATTTGTGGTTAGCGCATCGAGTCCCATCGCCGCTGTTTCCTGGTTTTCGAGACCGGCGCCCGCTACAGTTCCGCAGAATTAACTTTAGAGAAATGGCCGCTCTGTGAGTGATGCAACTGCGCTCGAATTGTCTAGAGCGGGGGACTTCCCGCTGTAACGGGCCAACGGAAACTAATGTTAGGGCGCGCGAAATGTTACCAACTGTTGAAAGGACTCATGTGCAGTGACTGGTGAAGCAAGCGAAGTTGCAGTGCATAGAGCTTTCTTTCTGATTTTTTATTTCGTGCATTAGTGAGTGTTCGTGAGTAATTGTTTCGACAGCGCGATAAATGGATAGAAGCCAAATCAGTGATATTTCCGTTACACAATGTAATTATTTTTCAAATCTCCCATCTCCCGTTCTCAGCTGATTCGCGTGAGAGTCAAGCGTTCGCTGTAGGTTGGTACTCCTGAAGCTGCGGCCATTTGTCTCAAGTTAATTCTGCCGGACTGTACCTCTTCTCTCCCCAAATGTTCTCACGACGCCGGTTCAACTCTGAAATTTTGGAGGCTCCCACTGGGAATCGAACCCGCGAGAGTGCTAACTATTTTGCTATACATGAACCCTATAATTATTAATACTAATAATTAATAATTGCTTGCAGCACGATGCATACAGACAAGTAATTTCCTTTGAATTACAAGATAACAACCAAGTTGGAGGTGAATGTACGGTCCTCTCCGATGACGCAGTGGTAGCGTCGTCGCCTTGTAATCTAGGGGCCTGCCCCGTGGAGGAGTTGTTAGCACGTCGGTCTACGACGCCAGGCGTCCCGGATTCGAATCCCGGCCTGGGCAATGGGCATGGATTAATTAGGCAAACGTGGCACCAAAAGCGAAGTAAAATAAAGCAAATCAATCAATCAATATAATCTAGGGTTCCTGGGTTCGATACCCGGTGGAGGCACAGAGTGGTTCGGATACCACTTTATAAACTGTAGGTCCAGTCCCGAATAGCCTTACTGTGCATAAAGTGGACTTAATACTCCAACTCAATGTACGGTCACGGACACTTCTGGCTTGTAACAATACTGAATTCCTACAATGTTGAAAGCAAATGGGTTAAGGTAATGGTCCCCGTACATGTAGCACCGTGCCATCAAGGCACATTTAAGGAATGTGAGGTTTAGGCTCCACACATTCTCGGCCATTTTGGAACTGATGTGATCAGCACCAGGCTTCTGTATCCTATCCTTTACCCCGCCTCCCCCAGGATGCTTCCAGATACCCCTTGATTTGAGGCTTGACCTTTGATCACCCAGCAAGAAAATCAAACCCGGGTCCCCCGCGTGGCAGTCAGACACCCAAGCGACTTTTTTCTTGAAAGGAAGACCTAAGCGGCAGTCTTCCCCACACATCTTACTCATACCATTTAATCTCAATTCTCTATTTCATTCAGAGCAGACGAACGCAAGCATCCATGTTCGAAACGGGATTTGAACCCGGGACCCCTGGCGTTTTGGCACGCTACACTCACCACTATGCCACGGAGGTCGACCGACATGTATCCGTAACAAATAAAACCATGAGTGTATTTTGTGGGTGCTTTACCGATATGATAATTTTTAAAACGCATTACTTACTGTGGATAGATTCATTACTTATCTCATCCTCGATTTCGCTATGTCAAGAAGCTACGAAAGCTACAAGTGTATTGTATGATGTATGATGATTGATGAGATGGATGAAGGTACAGTCACAAACATATATGGACGACACAACACAATTCCTACAGAGTATTATAATGGACCGACTAGACCATCGCGGCAGGATCGTTACAACCCACACTTGCCCCTGACTGTACTACGAACCGCGTTATTCTCAAAACATGGGAAGATCCATCGATTTATTGGTTATAGATATTTAAAAGAACTGCCAATGAAGATAATGTATGTGAAAATTAATTAGCATTTGAAAATGATTTCATTACACAAAATTGAGGTTTTAGTGGGTGAACCTTTCAGAATACACCCAAAATGACAGTAAACCTCTCTTCAACGTCACAACTGCACTCTTGCAGACTAACGAGGCGCTGGTCGTAAGAAATCTGTTTTGTCGTCCACATATACAGGGCTACTGTAAATGGTTCATTCGATTTCAAAACACTGTATTTTCCAAAGTATAAATGATAGTTGAAAATAACTGTAAACTCACCACGTTTTCCTCACATTCTACAAATGTTTTATGCGTGCTCCCTCTAGCCACACGATAGCGGTAGTCGAGTTCCACCAATACATTCTGTAGCAATCCAGTGTCCTTAAACTGCCGATACCACCGCAAAATGCTCTGTTTACATGGTGGTTCTTTTTGTACTCTCTTCTGAATGCACGCTGCACTGCAATAACAGATGAACATCTCCCATATTCCAACACACAAAAACTCTTTTCTCGGCTTGTCGCCATTTTGTTCAGGCACTGCACTCGTGCTGCCAAATGGTGTGTCACGATGCAAACTTGGTGATTTTACAGGAGTGGCGTGCGGTGACATTTTTTGTTGGGGAAGCAGATTCCGAAAAGTTAAGATTGATTGATTTGCATTATTTTACTTCGCCTTTTGTGCCAGTTTTGGCTAATTTGCGAAGATGGGGATGAGTGAAGACATGATGAAATTGAATAGACACTCACAAACATCCATGCCCATGCCGGGATTCGAACCCGGGACCCCTGACGTCGTAGCGCGATGTGATAACCACTCCGCCACGGGGGCCGGAGAAAAGTTAAGAAAGCCAAGAATCCATCGCTTCTACATGGTACGTTATACTGAAATATGAGCACTCTAACTGACTCTGTTTCCTTATCGTCTCTGGTACTTCAAGATGATCTTCAATCACCAAGTATTTGAAAGGGAAAGGTGAATGTCCTGGCGCAGTTGTTCATTTATTCGAACCTCATTTGGCCTGTTGTCAAACGTTTTAATGAAACAGACGAACGCAGATGATTGAATCAGTTTTCACGATTTTCACATATTGCAATATTCACAAATCCATTTTGGCACCACGTAGTTCTTTCCGTAGAAAATAGTAAACAATGGCAGTACTAAAGTTTTTTAAGCTTTCGGTTTTCACATAACCACTCTAACTTCCCGCAAAAACAAACAAAACAAATAGAAATTCGCACGCGCGAGAAACTTTTAACCTCGCAAAGAGCTTAGATAAAAACGTGATCGCGGCCAGCGAGTGTTACGAACTCTATTTGGCGGATGTGTCTATGAATGTGATGTCTTAATAAGACCGAACGCTCTGAAACGTTTATATTCACATAGAATATGTCATACGCATATCAGCAATCATATTTTTTTGTTTCTCGTGTGCTCTGAAACTTTATGGTTTATTTAAAAATAATAAAATCGTAAAATTGGTTGATATGCTACAACGCTGGCGTGGACACTTAATTGTGCAGTTCGCAACACTGATGACATCAGTTTACTTTACCGATGGCATCCCCGATGCTTCCACCCCTTGACGATTGGAATACAAAGTTTCCCTCCACAAAAGAAAGTCTCCCATTGGCTGATTCAAGGTTGCCTCGTTCTCTTGGGGAAGCTTGCTGGCGTTGGCATTTAAAAACAGGCCAGGGTGATGTGTCGCCTTCACCATGCAGATGCTTTGTCAACAAGCCACGAGAGGGTGTGGATGGTCCCATATCGGGAAAGGACGAAAATTACAGGCCTACGGCGGGTTGGTTCTGTTGAGGTAACAGGGAAGAAGTAATGTGAACAACTAAAAGTTAAAGAAGTAATTTTGTAACCATAATGCTGTGGGCCAGCACTGTTGGCCTTGCTGTAGTGGAGTGCACGCGCATGGTTTACAGTTATTTTCATGTAGCCCTGTATTTGTGAGTGTCCCTCCGCCCATCTCATATCTCATCATATCATCATTCAACTGCATCGTCGTGATAAGCAAAAATGGGGAAGAAAAGCGACGTAAAATAACCTAGCTTTCGTAGTTCTTGGAATAGCGAAATCGAGTTTGAGATAAATAATAAATCCATCTCTGTAACTAAAATTATCATATCGACAAATCACCCACAAAATGCACTCATGCTTTTATTTGTTACGGATACGATGGCAATTGTTGACAGTTTTATACTTCCGAACAGATCTATTGAGGTACTGAATATTCTATTATTCTAGAACAATGCATTTTTTTCACTTCACTAATTTTTATATTCTGATCTGTAGTAGTTTCCAAACAATCAACAGATGTCGACTCATTTTTAAGTTCTTTTACAACCGGAATTAAAATTTCTTCCTCAGGAGAATTATGCACCAAATAATAATCAATAACATTTGCAATTTACTTTTAAGGTGGCAAAGTGATCATTATAATGCACGGTGTGTTATATTCTGCAAAAATGAAAATTCTTGAACAAGTTATATAAAGTTGATTACTTTAAAAATAAAATTGGTGCGCTGCTTTTAATAAATATGCTTTATTAAATAATATTACTTGAAGTTAGATAGCAGTCCTTGCACTCCCATGACTTTTCCTACAGTTCTCCATTTCTTTATCTTTGAAATTAGCCCACATACATGACATGAATATAAACGGACCAATCGGAAAAAAAATTGTAGAATGAAATTGATATTTTATATATATTTTACAGTACACCTAATTAGCTATTTGTAGCTATATTTATTCTGACATATCGAAGATTTGACACATATCGATCGTTGCCATGGGATCCTCGGATGCTGTGTAACTGTGACACGTTCAGTTACCGTTACCTTGCTTCCAAAAATAGCACATTACCCTTACTCTGTCATACATAGAAACACTTTACCGTTTACACAAGTATCTCATTTGTTCATTTTGTAGTGTACGTTTTCCCAGTGTAATTTTACACGCACAAATTTACAACCACACAAGGCAAGTATCGCTGTGATAAATAAATAAATTCTCCAGTTTTGAACGAATTACCGTTTGCAATTAGTCGTGACGACGTCTTACTGACTCAAGTATGGAAAAAGTAACACGTTACTTACGTTACGTTACTCCTCAACTCTGCCATCTACGAAATAGAATATAAGTTAAATCAAGTTATGCCTTTCCAATAATAGTAACAAGAGAAAGATAGTCAAAGCTGCGCATAATTCTTGTTTCTTAAAAATGTAATTTTCTGTAACTTCTATTCCTGGGTTTTCATTCTTGCAGAGAAATCCGATATAATTATCACTTCAACTACAAATCTAAATGCTATTGGTGGACAATATATAAATAACTATCTTATTACAGTCACGGACATGTATGAATTGTAACGATCCTCTTTGGGAGTCAACACCACATTTATATTGAAGATGGCCAGTGGCGTCGATTAAGGGGGCGATGGGGGCAGTTGCCTTCCCCCACTTTTCGCTACTTTTTCCCCCGCACTATGCTAAACCTTATCTACGTACAAAGGGAAATATACTGTATTTGCCCCCCAGTGTTGACACCTTGTCCCACTGGTTTTCGTACCCAATCGCCGCCACTGAATTTGCTGCTCTAAATTTCTACACCCCTGTAGGCAAGGGCCTACTGGGACTATGCCTAAATCTGTCACCGTCTGCGCTGCGTATTAGAGGAATAAAACTACCTTCTTGGATGAATGAAGTGACAATGAAATTTGAACATTTCCATGCATCGAAGAAGATCACGTGAAACTTGAGGAAGAGAAAGAAGAAGCGACGGACAGGTAGCATCTCTTTCCGGCTGAGGACAACATGAAGGAAGCTTATACAAGGAAAATGCCGTATGTGATGTCGTATTGACCCCCACAAAGCACTATGCTCACAGATACGAACGTTTGGCGATGAACTAACAACACGGTATATCAAATCATCATCTCTTCCACAGTATTTTTCAACAAAAATTTCAATCTCTGGATTTTTAACCACGCACAGACCTATTCATTTTGCGAAATGATTTTTTTTATAAGGGTGATTGTTCTAGCACGCTAGTATATCACTTGTTGCCGGAGGAAAAAAACAACATTATTGTATAGTTGAGAGTAAATTGTTCTCGGCAGGTGACAACAGTTCTATTTAAGTTTACTTCAACTGTGAAGTCATTTGAGCACTTACTGTAAAGACACTTGAGACTGTTTCGTATCGAGTTACAAATGTCTACTTTGTTTTCTGTCTCGTCTCTATTTTTGAACTTCAGTCTCAACTTTATGTTCAAACTAATGATACAAAAATACAACAAAATTCTAATAAAAGCAAACTCAAACGTAGATTTATGCATATAAAACAATATATGATCTGTGTATAAATAATCCCGCCCTCTTAGTATGTCCGAATAAGTATGTTGTTTAGTGAAAACAATTGTGATTGAGCGAAATTTTCTTGCAGCCTATATTATCACGTGACTTTAGATTTATAGTTATTTATAGTTATATATATATTTCGTATTATTATTAACTATAAGAGCAATGAGCAAAACATGTTGAAGGTTAAAACAAAGATTTATGGTAGTCTAATAAAAGTTTCTAATTTAGTGTTTCTTTTATTCCCTATGTGCCACTGGTGTGATGTTCACTATATTTAACTACAAAACTCGATGTTTTCAATATCAAACTATTATCTTACCTGTCAAAGTAGCAACGTTTAATCTTTTCCATGAATGTTCTCCACAATTAATCTCTGTTTACTTTTCCTCTGAAATTTGACACCGTAGTGAATGTGTTCTCCCATATGAAATTATGATTTCACTTCATAATTTCATTCTGAAATCAAACTAATATTGAAATATGTGAAGTAATTTTTTACTAAATATATTAACACGATTCTTATGTAGAGCATTGTTTAGAATATGATTTCAGTAATTTTGGAGATTTTTTAAAGTATGTCCAAACAATCCATGACGTTAGGAAAAATTAAATTAGTTGGAAGCACCAGAGTTCTATAAACTCGTAATAAATCACACACAATTATATTTTTATCTGCCGTGGGGGCTAGGGCTAGTGCCCGAGTTACCCCTCCCTAGGGGATCTCGTTCTCGTCTAGATCTTGTCATGAATTTCGAAACGAGAATAATTCTTGTCTTGAATTGCAAAGGGATTTTTTTAATCACCAAAAAGGGAAATTTCTGATAAAGAAAAAGCAGGAGGTAATAACACTGGTTCATTCATTCCGCAGGCGTACCACATGCCGACCTTATGTTCACACCCTGGAGGTTGCCAAAGATGTGAGGAAAAACGATCGCCGAGCACGTTCTACGAATACTTTTGTAAGTCAGCAACCTCTCGCTTTCTGTTGCCTCGAAAGATGCATTAAGAACAATCTGGGTTCGTGACGCAAACAGATTAGATTGGTAACCTCCATGATTTGGCCGTAAAAACGACGCCCCTGGAGGAAAATACTTCTCTTATCTTTCCAGATGCTTGCTCTGGCATTCCACGCACGCGACGAGCCACGTCGTTGACTTTTCGGAAAATGTTTCTACCTATTAAGAAATAATTACAGATATCCAACAGACATCCCCTGAATATCCAAAATTTCTAGCATGAGGATGTAAACGTTATTTAACTGAGAATTTTCAAAAGTAATATCCAACAGTAATCTATTTTATATCATTCTGATTTCTTTGCGTTCTATTGTAAAACAAGATAACATTTCTTTAAATTTGACATGTAGTTTAACAGCTATTCATTGATTTTTAATAAAAGCATATGATTCAGTCAAAAGAGATAAATTATATAATATATTAGTAGAGTTTGGAATACCTAAGAAGCTTGTTAATATGATAAAAGTATGCACCAGTGAAACAGAAAGTAAAATTCGTGTGGGTATTAATGTGTCTGACAAATTTACAATTCATGGTGGGTTAAAACAAGGAGATACATTCTCCATTGCTCTTTAATTTTGCCTTAGAATATGCTGTTAGGAAGGTGAAAGAAACTAACGAAGGTCTAAAATTAAACGGTATGACTCAGTTGTTAGCATATGCAGATGATGTAGACTTATTAGGGGATGATATAAATACAATTAAGAATAATGCTAAAATATTTTTCAAAGCTGCTAAAGAGATAGGTTTGGAAGTTAGCAAAGAGAAAACTAAATATATGCTTACAGGCCGAAACCAAGTGTTAGGTAATAATCAAAATCTAATTATTGATAACAACTCGTTTGAACCAATCTCTAAATTCAAGTACTTAGGAGTAATACTAACAAATGAAAATGATATTAAAGAGGAAATAAAAAGCAGGCTTAATTTAGGAAATGCATGTTACTTTTCTCTTCATAAACTTCTGTCTTCTCGTTTAATATCTAAGAAACTAAAAGTTAAAATATACAAAACAGTAATTTTGCCTGTATTATTATATGGATGCGAAACTTGGTCCCTTACATTGAAAGAGGAACATAAATTGAGAGTATTTGAAAATAAGATGAGGAGACTGGTGAGTGGAGAAGGTTACATAATTTAGAACTACATAATTTGTATTCATGTGCAGATATTATTAGAATAATTAAATCAAGAAGACTTAGGTGGGCAGGCCATGTGGCACGAATGGGAGAGAAAAGAAGGGTTTTCAGGATTCTTGTTGGGAAACCTGATAGTAAGAGACCTGTAGGAAGGCCAAGACGAAGATAGAGGGATACCGTTGAGATAGACCTAAAGGAAATCGGTAGGGATGGAAAAGAGTACTCAGGATAGGGACAGATGGAAGGCCTGTGTTGCTGCAGCCATGAACCTTCGGGTTTAAGAAGGTTAGAGTCAGTCAGTCAGTTTAACAATGAACTTCAAGTAAACTGAAGAACAAACTGACAAAACACAGGGTGTGCAGGCACGTATTTAGAAATATGTTTCGGGGGGGGGGGGGCGAGGGTCCGAACCAAGTGTCTCAATAATAATAATGATATTATTATTATTATTATTATTAATAATAATAATAATAATAATAATAATAATTTTTATTCAAATAATTGCATTAAATCAAATTAGTACTAATTATAACATATAAATTAATGTTATATTATTATTGCATGAATAGGTAAAGAGACGGTATAAGAATAAAGATATAACAGTGCATATTCATTATGTAGCTTACCTGTAGTTAAGATTGGAATAATTTATATAAAAACAAGTAGTCTGGCAATGAAATTAGTGCCAAATACATGAAGAATTGAATATTTATTGAATAACAAATACAATGTTAGATGAAGTTGGAGAGAAGTAAAGTTTGGACATTATTATGAGCAGTAGTGCGTATAAATCTATGTAATGTCATTCAAAGCTGCATGATCCCAATATAATCCTTTACTTTCAATACGTTCAGAGGAAATTAATAACCATCGATTATACAACAAATGCTGAACGAGCATATTTTCATTATTTAACTATAGTACTAGGTAATCCTTTCGGGGGTGGTCCGGAGACCCTTGACCCCCCCTAAATACGTCCTTGACGGTGTGTATCAACCTCTCTAGCAAGTGGTACACACTAGAGTACATTTTGCAGACTAACGAGGCTTTGGCGTCCGTACACACAGCCAGTATAATTCTCTGTAGGGTCTGTGTGTTGTGTCTTGTCCATGTGTGCTTATGATAATCACTTCATAAATTTCTTTCCATCACTTTTCATTCCCATCTTCGAGATTAGTCAAAAGTAGGAGAAAAGCGAAGTAAAATTAAATAAATCAACCAACCAAGAAGCATACATACGGACGAGATTACTTATTAATTTGATAACTTCTAAAGAAAAAGTACCTATAATTTGACATTATGTCAATGTATTAAATGTATTAAACAAATAATAAATTTGTGTTATCTGCTTTGCACCTTGCCATGAAGACACGTAGGAGATATTGAGCTGATCTTCTCAAACTTAGTGACATTCGAGCTGATCTGATCAGCAACAATTTCCGGTCGCCTTTATCCCCTCCCCACGATATTGAATAGAGGTTGGTGAACTCCAGAGTTACTTATTATTTTTCATTATTTATTTGAGAAATCCTGAATACAGAGAGAATCCATTTTATATCAGGATATAAACAGAGAGAAAAATAGAAATTAACAAATGAGAAGCACGCACACATATGTAACAAGAATAAAATAATAATAATATTAAAACAATAACTAGGGTATAACAAATATTAATTTCTCTTCAGCTGCTTGATGCACGCATTTCTGAAAGCCTGCTTAGATAGATGGAAGCCTGGAGGATCATTTAATGTATTGTACCTTGTTTGTAGCCTATAGAGAAATGACCTTTGTTCTAGAGATAGCCTTGAGGCTTTTGTGTAAAAGAAGTTGTTGCATTTGCTGTTGGTACGTGGGATCCCGATGTGAA
This sequence comes from Lepisma saccharinum, assembly GCF_977018435.1. Classification (NCBI taxonomy): domain Eukaryota; kingdom Metazoa; phylum Arthropoda; class Insecta; order Zygentoma; family Lepismatidae; genus Lepisma; species Lepisma saccharinum. The sequence continues at coordinate 54,506,019 of NC_139232.1, read as the reverse complement.
GATGTTGCAAGCGTTCGTTAGTACAAAGTTGTCCATTTCTCGATTTTGAAAAGATATGTTAGATCTGAAACTTGACGGCGAAAGGAAGGATCGTGAATTTGAAGAGTGGATAGAATTTCATGTTTGGAAAAGTTTGCAAGGGCTGGGCATCTATGTTTGACTATTCTGGTAAAGAAATTTACCACTTTGTTTGTTCTCTTTATATTGCTATCACAGGCCATTGACCAAATACAGGAACCATATTCAAGAAAAGGTACAACGCACGTTGTAAAGTAGGTTTTGAAGGTAGAAACATGTGCGATATCTGTAGGTAGGAATATAGTTGGAAAAGTGCCCACTCGACATCATTCACCTTGTAAATAGAATCCAGGTCTTCTCCATGGAAGTCAGACGCCTTACCGACTGAACAATCGCGATTTTAATATGTTACAAATATTTGCTACAATTATGCCTCTTAGATTAATAATTATGTGAGTTATTTAGAGAATAATCGAAAAAGTGTGCGTCGAAGCGCGTGTGTGTAAATAAATTCCAGCTTTCAAAATAGCATCACATTTTATGTCGATTTCTACAACGCTGTGTTCATCGCGCCGATGAGGATGAATAAGGCAACATGCACAAAGAAAACACTCGTGTTTATTCCCAGGATGTGGAAACCACTTCGATAGAGTGTGTGGCTGCTGCTGATACTGGAATTTATCTTATCCTGTCGAGGTTTTAAGAAACTTCTCTAAAACATGACGGAGGTGTGTGGGAAGAGAGAAAAACAAACATTTTCGGCAAGAGATACCCCTTGGCTCTCTCGCTAGCACTCTGGGCAGATGTTTCCACAGGAATTCCGAAGACAGAATTCACAAACAAGAAGGAATTGCGTTTCTGGAACAGACATCTTTCCCACCCACCGGCGAAATGGAATGATAAATACACGTATATATTTACCCATGCATGTTGAAATATGCATCCTGGATCCCCCAGTGAATAAAGGACGCTTTGATCCGTCTGTTTGATCCAATGAAGGAATTGTAGGCAAGCTGTAACCTTGAAACTGATTAGGATAAACAGAGCTCGACTATCATGACCACAGCGGCGAAAGTATATGTTCTGGCAGACCATGACCTTTGTGCAATGTCAAGATGTGCTTATATCAAGCAAAAATGTTTTGGACATTCTAGAAATTAATTTTAGGCGCTTCGCCAAATTCTAGCCACAGCACACATTCCAGTGATTCACTGCAGGTTCAGTAAACACTTTGCATTAATTGTATAATAAATCAACAAGAGCCAAGAATTGAGACAATGCATTGAGTTTCCAATATTTATTTACATCAAATAATGTAGAATTGTTGAAATATGTTAGCATACTTATTGAATTACTACCTTCTGAATAACTAATACTTTTATTAAAATTATTGTGGAGGTATTTTAGATAAATTTGTATATTTATAACTACGTAAAAGGTGAATGTAAAAATAGTATTTTGTGAACGAAAGAATAAACATGTTTGAAACAATTATTTGTTTAAAGTATTTATAAAAAGCTAATTAATAATTGCGTTAAGCAAAGCTGAATACCTCTCCCCTCGATTAGTTTCAACGGATATCGTAAACTATCAAGCAGTAATAACTTATTGTGCCATTCCCTCGTGACAGGACACTTTTCTGCTTGATAAATTTTCGTGTAACGTGCGTACGTGCAGAGACACTTTTGACCTTGTGCATCACTGCTTTTAAGTCGCCCACAAAACTAAATTGAGCGGAGTGAGATCTGGGTTCCTTGTAGGCCACTTCATTCATCCTCGGCGTACAGTCTAATATAGGGGATACTGTGTGTTAAGGTAATGCCGTACTGTAAGCATGTAATGGGCGAGGTCTTCTATGGTTACAGACTTACGGGACACCCTGTATTATATCGAGAAGTGCAGTTCCTCATTTAAGGATAAAAAAACTGCTGAGCGCAACTGTCTTAAATACTTACTAGCCTATTTTATTAAGTGTAGTATTTAATGTTTTTTTGTTGTTGTTTTTTTTATTCAGTTACATATTGTCACTTATTCTAACCCTCTGGGTTAAGTTCAACAAAGAAATTTAATAATTAACTGATAAAATAAAACGGAGAACTGAACTCAAGTTACATTTATGCCTGATCCGGAATTCGAACGCAGGACCCCTCGTCACAGTGCTATAACAAACGAGATGGTTGATTTTCATTTTTAAGGCACTTAGCATCCAAGTATATTCACAGCCTTGTTACGGGCTGCTAATTTAATAACTAACTAACTCAACTGAACTAACTCAACTGAGCTTAGCAACGCAACAACGAAGAATCGCTCGCCTCACCTGCTGGTCGAATTAAACATTACATGAAATATAATACGGTCAGGATAAGTGCCTAAAGTCAGAGTTACCGAGAATAAACCTAGGAGGATTTGATTTTAAATACCTGAAATGACGTTACATAATACTACGGTGTTTCTGAATATACATATATATTAAAGCACAGATAAATACACATTACATCTTGCCCTCTTTCACTCGATCTCACATTCATTCTCTCATTCTATGGCATATTGCGACAATATGACAAATACAAAGGTTAGATTATTTACTACTTTGACCATACTCTTGCTATGTCTTGGCTACATTGCCTTTTACAATTTATCGTTTAGGATTTTAAGTATAAAGTTAATAATTGTTCCTTGTGCGAACCCCTTCTATCTTTTCTGAAGGTATAATTATATTTCAATGAACTATTGTTTGCTGTTAACATAAACTCTCATCTTTACATTGATTACTCCGCCGGAATACCGATGTCTAGGGATGCCATAGCACTGATTTAAGTTATGCAATGATTTGATTTACGCAGATTCGCGGTAGATAGGCGTCATCTCTCTCACGCACGCACATGGTTGGATCTTACCTTCGCTGCATTCCCTCTGACCAGGGTTGGGTGAAAGTGGTCCTACAGTTCTGGAAGGCCTCCACACTCCATTGTTGCACCTCGCGGTTATCCTGGTTGGCGAAAGTGGATCAGTCGGCAGCTCCATCCGGCATCATCGGATCCTGGCTTCACTCGTTCACTTCGCAGGGACGTCAAATGTTATTAACTTTTACTACTTAGGACATTGTTTCGGACGATTGACACAGGTGGACGTGTCTGGCGTTATTCTCACATAACCACACGTATGTGCACGGATGCGTTGACGGCGAGGGGGAGAACGACCCCCTGGTTCTATTCTGCTCTACTCCATGGCTCTGAAACACTCACTCGAGGAAAACAAATCCAGACCTCGCAGCTAGGTCGCCGCGTAGCTCACACTCCGGTGGCGATTCTAGGCAAAACTGTGTCAAAACTGTGGCAAAACTGTGTCTCGCTATTCCAAATCATCCCTTTTATTCCAGATTTGAACGTAGTGACGCCCTACCCTCTATGATCAGGTGCTTGTTTATTGTTTCTGGTGCTTTGACCGTTGTCCTCCTATCCTGGTCAATGCTCACTCCGGTCCTTAACCTCTGGTAGCAGCCCCTCGCGCAGAGATTAGGTTAAATCTTCCGCTATTGTATTCAGTCACGAAAAGCAAGGACAACTCAGTAGGGTAGCATCTCCCTTTGAATCCAGCGATGAATCTTTAATAATTCACAACTCCCGTATTTCTGTTCTGATTAGGCTCAAATCTTGGAATCAGTACTTTTATGATGTGGTCTTCCGCTGGTTAAAATCTCATCCAATTCGGTCCATTGGTTTAGAAGTTGCATTTTTCTTGCTATTCCCATAAGAATGCATGTAAATCCGAATTCGGGCGAAAAACGGTGGTTGAGCAAGCTAGTGCTGGCTAAGACAGTTCGCTAGACACCTGTATTCGCGACGGATATTAATATTACCAATTGCAATTTATTCCTACTAACGGGCAATTAGATTAATTACTTGTCACTCAATATTTGACCGTTATAGCCTAATCTTAAAATAATTGTGTAAATGAACGAGACAATGTTGAATTCACCTTGAGCAGCACTACGCAAGCGAAAGGATGGAGCGGAGTGTAAGTGCTGCCATCTGCAATAAACTTGTCTGAACAGCACCACTGAAATATCTCACTTTCGGAGGAGGTAAAGAACTAATCCTGGTGGACCCGTTGGAATGAAATGCTTTATATAAACCATCCACAGAGAGTTCCATAAATCTATTGTTGTAACCTCTGGATCGGAGAAAAGATCACGTACGGAGACTTTGGCTAATGGCGCGTGACACGGTAACACAGCATCACGAAGGAGCAAGATCTGTAGTTATGGGAGGAAGGAGAAAGTGAAAGTGGACAGAGACTCGGACCAGTTTCCTTGAGGCTTTATGCTGTAGACACGACGCCATAACACTCGGTGTGAGGTCGGACAAGAGGAGAACTCAATGTTGGTACTTTGGACGTCGTAATGACCTTTTGCTATTCTATCCGTGAACTGGCTTGTTAGTGTGTCTGAAGAAACTGGTTGGTTCTCCCTCTCTCTCTCTCTTTCTCTCTCTCTCTCTCTCTCTCTTTCTCTCTCTCTAGTCCACCACATGTCTTCATTTTCTTTGGGAGGGGGCGGCGAATAGGTGAAGAAATAGATTTGGAAGAGTAGAAGTAATGCACAGAGGAGGGTAGACATTCCTTTACCAGCTTGTACAGTGTCTCTCAAAAGTTTTAGGACAACGACATTTTAAACTAGGCAACCCAATTTACACAAGGCGTTGGTGGGTTGCGTGCAAAGTTAGGCTCAACTTCAGGGTTGCCACATGCACAATAGATGAGTCTACAGAAAGGAAAAGAGGTGAGAGGAAACAAAAGGTGACAAAGGAGAGGAGAAAGAGAAACCGAAAGAGAAGAGGAAAAGTAGAGGTGAGAAGAGAAGAGGAAAGACGAGAAGAGGAGAGTAGTGAGAAGAAAGGAAAAATTTCGAGGAGAGATGAGGAAAATAGAGCAAAGAAGAGAAGAGAGGAGGAAAACAAGAGGAGAGGAGTGGAAGAGACGAGAAGAGGGGAGTGGAGAGTAGAGTAAAAGAGAGAAAAAGAGAAGAACGAAAAGAAGAGAAGAAGAGTGCAGTGGAGTCGGAAATCGAAGACAGGAGAGGAGATAAGAGGAGTGGAAAAGAGTGGGATGGACACAAGATGCGACAAAAGTAGGGAAGACGATATGAGATAAAAGCAGAGGAGAGGGGGGGGGGGGAAAGAAGAAGGTCGTCTTATTCCAACACCACTATGTTGGAATAAGACCAAGTTTAAGACCTACTGATTTCCATCAAATAATTCACTTCGTATGAGTAGCGTACTTAAGAAGGGGCTATGAGACTTGAACCTTGCCGAAATTTACCGTTCCAAAATTATTATTAATATTATTTTAATCACATCCCGTAAATGGTTGGTTCTCCAGACCAAAGAGCACTGCAGTTCTATCAAGTAATTCTTTTAAGAATCCCATATTATGTACATACATTCGAAGATGCTTTCCTGTCTGTTCCGAATGATAGACACTCTGGAGTTCATGTGCAGATAGGCTAATCAAAACTGGACCTACAATTTAAAGTGGGATCCGAACCGCTACGTATCTCCGCCGGGTATCGAAATCGGGACCGCTTGATTACAAGGCGACGAGGTTGCAGTCTACTATTACGTGACTGTCCCTCACCCCCGCCAGAAAATAACCCCCCTACTCTACTTCCACACATATTTCTCTCTCGTGCTGAAACGTGGATTGTTATTTATCGTCGCTTCTATGTCACTTGTAGCTAATCGCGACGATGAGAATGAGTGATGGAATTATGAAATTGAGTTACAAGGAACATCCATGTCTAGACCGGGATTCGAACCTGGGCCACCTGGCGTCGTTTCGCATTGTGCTAACCACTCTGCGACGGAGGTTGGCAAATGTGAGACCAATACGGACAATCGGAATGAGATGAAAATAAACTGCAAGAACTGCAGTGATTTAAAAGAAACTAGAATAAATACGAAAAGAAGTACAGAATTAAATATCCCGAAAAGATAATAGTCGTGGAACAGTAGCGGAATCTCGAACAGGTACAGTTTCAAAGGTGGGCCTGGGTGAATTGGTAAATTTCATAATAAAAAGTGTGAAGATAATGATGGTCAAGCTTAATTGTTTTTATCGCGTACTAACAATGTGAATTTCAAAATAATTTATCTGAAGATGTCACTCTCACATTGTTTTACGGCCATTCAGTGATTAACAGAAAATCTAGGGCCGAAACAGACGAACGGAAAATCCGCGAGGAAAAAAAAGTTTCCAATGACCCTTTGAAAAGTCCTCTTCATCGTCGAATTACTTGAACTTGATTCATTGAGGATGGAAAGGGGTCAAGTTCGTCCGTTGCAGCGGAGCAACAGATGGGACCACGTGGATGCGTACGTTGCGTGTGTGTGAGTGAGCTCCTCCTTCCATGTTTAGACGTGCAGGGGCAGCCACTGGCTCCCAGAAGACGCGGCTATTCTTGTACCTGTCGCCATTGTCCTCTGCCTACGTATTCAAGCGTTTTCCCTCCTGGCGAAGGGCTCCGATTCAAGTTGAACCCGGCGGGAGTTACATGCTACACGCACACACACATGCCTCAAGAATGTGTGGGCAACCTCCAACGGAAGAGTTCAGTAGAGGAACATGTCAGTGTTGCCAACTTCTAGATAATAAGGTTCAAGAATGTGTGGGCAACCACCAACGGAAGAGTTCAGTACAGGAACATATCAGTGTTGTAAACTTCTACATAATAAGATTCAAGAATGTGAGGGCCACCTTCAACGGAAGAGTTCAGTACAGGAATATGTCAGTGTTGCCAACTTCTAGATAATAAAGCCAAAGTACTTCACAATTGTTTACTTCTGGTACATTTCCCAGGAATCTGTGCAGCAAGCCAGTGAAAGCTAGTCCTATGCGTAAGTAGTCATTAGAGAAGGTTCGTCGACCAATGAATGAGTGAGAATGAAATGGATTGCATGGAGGGGGCAACGCAACTACAGCTGTCAGCCGTTTGCAGCAGGGCACATTGCTTTGTTCCACCCACTCGCTTTCTACCTTTATTTATCGTTAGCGAGGTTGCTCCACAGTCCTTTGGGATACACTGTATGGCTTCTACCCTCCGTATGGCAGAGGCTCTTGTGCATCCAAAACACGGTTCAATGCACAGAGGGGGAAGCTGTACCTATAATATTCCACGTTAATATCCATTGTATGCACACCACTCACAAAAAGATACGCAAGAAATAAAACGGTGCCAACGAAGTTTTGTTTTATTTCTAAGGATTCTAACATTGTCCTCAGGACAACTACCCCCGCCATGCAGGCTACCTATTGATGTTTCAGACCACACACCCGATACCCAACCCTTATCCATATTTATCTTTACCGTATTTGTTTATGTTGTTTTTGTTGGTCATTTCTTAAATTATTTCTTTTTTGCATTTTTGATTCCCGATATTTTACAATTCCATATATCAATGCTGCCATCTGCAGAATTCATTCATAATATATTGAGCTTCACTTAGAAAAAGAAAATGGTTTGGTTTCAAGGAAATTGTGATTTCGATTTCATTTTGCCAACGGTCCCTACTGATAAACCCACCAACTCATTACTACCGTCTTGTAATTAAGAGATCCCGGGTTCCATTGGCGGTAGGATTTAATAAACTGTGCGTTCACTGCCAATCAACTTACCATTACACGTAATTAAAAAATAATAATAATAACTACTTACCTGACACAATCGCGAATTGTCACGAACTTTTTTCGTTTTATAGTGAACTAGCTGATTGCCCGGCGTTGCCCGGGTAACTATTTATCCCAATCTTGTATTCGACAGGCAAGTAATGAATTCTAACTAAAGTGTAACATGTAACTAATTTTAAATGTGATCGTGAATACCACCAATTAGCTTAGCGACTCCGGAAACTATGGATTCGACACTAATCTAGGTCCTGTGTGGCATTTTATTTTTCACCCCCTCTCACCACCCATGCCGATAGGTGATGACCTTGGAGTTGAACCGCATTGGGAGCGTCACGAAAACTATGGATTCCATTCACAACACAGCCTGAATGTTAGACAACCCGAGAAACACTATCGTTGTGCGGATTGCATAGAGTCACGGATGTCTGTTTTTGTGGAATTTAATATCGCTGGTTCTCGATTATTTTTACATGTCACCCCTTCCCACAACACCCCTAGGGATACCAGGGGTGTCTTACTCCCACAGTATTTATTTCGAGATTGCAAGTGATACGTGTACCAAGTTTGGTTGAAATTGCTCCAGGCGTTCGAGAGTTATGCCGGAAGAAACAAATACACACACACACACACATATATACATCCATTTTTATGGATTTCGTGTACTGACTCTGTTGTTCAACTGGATTTTATTGTTATATCCACTATGATTCTGCAGTGTTTGGAGAAGGATATAATATTTGAGGCCCAGATAGCACAGACAGCTTGCTGCAAGCATGAAGCAAGCTTACCATGGCAAGCTAAATAGCTAGCAGCAAGCTTGCCATGGAAAGCTATTAGCTGGATGCAAGCTTGCATTAAGCAATCTGGTTACCACAATTGAAAGTTGCAGCAAGCTTGCCAAGGTATGCTAGCATCAAGCTTTTCATAACTAGCTGTAAGCTTACAGAACGCAATGCTCGAAGTAATTGATAATATGTATCTTTAAGCTAAGTTTATATATATATATATATATATATATATATATATATATATATATATATATATATAACAGTATAAACATGGCTGTAATGTACATTGTATACACTTACATTCATAATAGCAAAACTAGAAACAACTGGGGCTAATTAAGAACATCCATGTTTGTAAGGTCAAAGTTTTTCTTTGCAACTTATAGAAACTTTTTGTCCTCCCTCAAAATAGGCAATAGTTAGGATTAAGAGTTCAATGAACTAATCAATAATCAAACAATCTCTAACTATACACTGGCATTCAATTTTTCTTTTCAGTTTTTTTTTTTTTTTTTTTTTTTTTTGGTCCTCGTTTTCCATTTAGAAGGGTACACCTTCTCTTTGGTAAGTGAATTGTTTCCATAAATGTTTTCCCTTGCAAGGTGATGGTCAAAGTGTTTTCAGTAATGAAGTGGTACATATTTACTTATTCTGAGGGTAGTTCACTTAGATCTTATTTATGCAGTAGTGGGAAAATTACTTCAGTTAGGAAAGTAATAATTTGCTATGGTGCGGCATGTGTTGGATATATCACGTGCCGTAGTTCCGGAGGATGATGGATATTATACAGCTGGTAGTCAGGATGCTGTGGATCTATCAGGAAGGTATACATGGTTAAGAGATGCTGTAATGGTGTGCAGTGGTATGTGGGAAGGCAGTCGTGTAGAGCATCTTCGTACATTGTGCTAAGAAGTTGTGGATGGTGCGAGTTCATTCGACCAGTTATATATTTGTGACGGATGGCTTCGATGTGGGTTGTGATTTCGGGAAAGGTTATTCGCTCGTACAGTAGTCGTGTAGGACTTGGTAGGACTACTCTGAAGGCCAAACGAAGAGCATGTCTTTCCAGAACTTGTAGTTTGTGATAGAATGAGTCTGGAGCTGATATCCATGCAGTGTGGCCGTAAGTAATTGCTGGTCGAAGGAAAGCCTTGTAGGTATGTAGGACAACCTGGGAGTTGAGTCCCCAGGATGTTCCAATTAGCCGTTTGAGCAAGCTCAGACGATTTGTAGCTTTTTGGACGATGTTGAGCAATTGAGGTTTCCAGGTTAGCTTGGAGTCAAATATGACTCCCAGATATTTTGCAGTGGTGGCAGGCAGAATTGGAGTTCCCCGTATTTTGATGTTTAATAATGTTGGGTTCCTTTGGATCTTCGAGCGACAGCCTGTCTGTAGAAACACCAATGCTTGTGTTTTGAGAGCATTAATTGTGAGACGCCATGTGTCACACCATCTTTGGAAGGAGTTTATAGCTGGTTGGAGAGTTTTGTTTATGGCTTGGATGGTTGAACAACAGGCGAGAAATGCGGTGTCGTCAGCAAATTGGTAGATTGAAACTTGTGGGGGTTTTGGCATATCGGCAACGTATAGTATGTAGAGTAATGGTGATAAAGCAGCACCCTGTGGAACGCCAGAGTAAGGGAAAATGGGGTATGACATTGCTCCATTTACAGTGACATAAGCGACCCTATTTGTTAGGAAGCTGTGTACTAATCTGACATAGGAAAGCGGTAGGTGGAATTTATGGAGCTTGTAGATGAGCCCAGTATGCCATACTTTGTCAAATGCTTTCTCCAGGTCGAATAGTACTAGGCAGGATGGTTTGGATGTGTTGAAATGATTTGTGATGCGAGTCGTTAGTTTTAATAAATTATCAAGGACACTGTGTTGAGGTCTAAAGCCTGCTTGGTGCGACGGAAGTAAACTGTGTGCTTGTAAGTGCATGTGTATGCGTCGAACAATGATGCGTTCGAATATTTTGCTAAAGGTTGATGTGAGCTGAATAGGTCGATAGTTTGTTGGGTTGGTACTATCTTTGTTTGGTTTTGGGAACATTAGAACCTTTGAAATCTTCCAGTCTGTCGGGTAGTGTCCTGTGCGGAGGATAAAATTGTAGATAATGGCCAGAAAGGACAGCAATGCAAGCGGGGCCTGTTTAATCAATACGTATGTGATATTGTCCAATCCGGGAGCAGTGTTTCTCTTCCTACGCACAGTATTGATAATATCGTCTGTTGTGATAGGAAGAGTTAGAGCATTTGTAGGATCAATAGTGTGCGTATTACTGGGTTGCAGTTGCCTGTTATTGGGGTTTGTGACTCTGTCAATTTTGGTCTGGAGGCGGAGATTTGGAGCTAGTTGCGGTGTCGGAGTGAAAGTGTCTTGCAAGGCATTTGCGAATTCATAAGCTTTTTCAGTGTCTGTGTTTAGAGCTGCGTCCTTGATTGTTATCGGATAAGGAGTACTACTGGATTGTCCAGTGAGCACCTTGAAACGTTTCCAGTATTTTGTGGGATGGCTTTCGTCACTCAATTGGTTGCACGTTTCAATCCATCGACGTTGTTTATAAGCTTTTATATAGTTATGAACTGTACGCAGCCATTGACGGTGTAAGTTAAGGGATTCAGGATTTCTGGTCTGGAGATAGTCCCTGTATGCTCGTCGTGATGCTGTGATTAGGTGAAGATATTGCGGAGGTAGCTTTGGTTTGTAACTATTGAGAGTGGTCGTAGGTATGTTAGTGGTTGCCGCACTGGTAATCTGAGCAGTAAGATGTTCCACCGCCGTATCGAGTTCCTCTGAATTGTTTGGTTCTGGATGCGGGTGAGAAAAAGCATTCTGTAGCTTTTCACTATATGCCTCCCAGTTCGCTTTGTTGTAACACCAGATTTTTCGAGGTTGTATTGTACTGCTCGTATTGCGGTTACCAAGATTTAAGGTGATTTTCACTGGGTCATGGTCACTGCCGATGGAATCCAGCACAGATATGTTCAAGCAGGCACTTAGAGATGTTGATGTTATAACGACGTCAGGGGTAGTGTTACTTATGGGACGTGTGGCTCTGGGCAGTACATGGAATTCTGCTGTAGTGTTTTGGTCCAGAAATTGTAAAAAGTTTGTTTTGTCTTGCATGGTTCGACTATGATAATTGATGTCCGCTGCTATGATATAATGTTTGCTAAGGGTTTGGATATGTTGAAAGAATTGGTATGGAATAGTCTCCCCTGGTCTTACATAGATGGTAGCAAATGTAACGACCCGGGATGGAAAGTAGATTGTACTAGCAGTATGTTCTGGCAAGTGGAAGTGTGGTGGGAAGGTAACTGTTCGATATGGTAATTTTCTATCTACTCCAATTGCTGTGCCGCCGTTTACTCTTAAGCCCGGCGGGCCATCGTGGCGTAAGATGTTGTATGGTGGAATATGACAGATCATTTTTGGAGCAAGATAGGTTTCGTTTAGCGCAAAGCAGTGAACAGATTCTTCCAAGAGCAGGTGTTGCAATAAAGCTTTTCGTTTAGAAACGGATCGGATATTTAAAAATAGAAAATTATACATATTCCGTACTGCCATATTCAAAACCTTAAACCGCAGTTTCCAAGTGGGATATGTGGAAATGCACATGAGGACCAGAGTATGTTGCATGGAGTTGCAAGTTGAAAATGGTTTTTGCCGATGCCGTTACTTGGGTTAATATGTGCGTTCTTAAAAATGGGTGCACATTTTGGAGAGTCAGGGTGAAGAAACGTATTAGATCTTCCACTGTTACTGGATGTCGTAGTGAATTGTCAGGTTCTGTAGCAGTGTCGTTGGTGCGCAGGGGAACTGTTAGATCAGGGTGTTCAGGTATTGCATCTGGCTTGGCTTTGCATTTGTAACTGTATGTAGGATGGTTTTCCGTACATGTGACACATTTTGGTGCAGCAGTTTGGTTTTGACATTCTCTGGTTGAATGGGGTCCTGAACAGTATCCGCATTTATCTCGGTTTGGACATGCAGCGGTAGTGTGCTTATTATACTGTTGGCATTTTTCGCACCGCAATGGAAGAGGTTGTTGAGAACGGGATGGTTCAACTTTGTACCTGCGTCTGTATATGTATGCTCCACTGTGTAGTAGATTGTCTACAGCATTTTGTGAGTCTGTTAGGACCCGCACCATGTACGTGGGTCCGTTGTTATTGCGAATACGGATACATTTGCGGATTTGTACACCTTCGCATTCTAGTTCCTCAAAAATCTCTTCGTCTGTTAGACTAGGTTCTACACCCCTGATGACTACTGATAGTAGTGGGGATTTATGTGGTGGTGGTGGTTGTTTTTGAGTGGAAGCATTCAGTGTTTGTATGTTTGCTTTGGCTCCATAGATTTCAAAAGAAGCTTTGTTTCTAATTAGTTTTGCAAAGTCTGGATGTGGTGATTTCAATATGATGCCATTACGGGTGAACAGTATTTGTGCAATTTGTGCCCTTGGTACATACTTAGATGTTTGTTGGAACACATGTTTTGCTGTATTGAATTTGGTGTCGTAATTGGTGAGCAGGAAGTTGTATAAGCTGTTATCCTGTTGTTTGGATTTTAGTTGGGTTGCATGAGCTGTATTTCCTGTATCTCGTTTAATTGGTGATCTAGATCGTTGACGTTGAGGTAGAGGTAATCCTTCATAGGAATTGCGACGTCGGTGTTTTGTGGAATAGCTGGACGTTTGCATTGGATCATTGGTACTTCGTGAATCGAGCATCGTCTCGGAGTTTGGACCGTCCGTCCGTTTAGTACCTCCGGTGAAGGTTTTCACCCCTTCTCGCTGTCGTAGCAGCGTTGCAGGAAGACCATGATGCATATCAGAAGACCACAACCGTGAGTTGTTTATATGATCCAATAGAACAAACGCAAATCCTATGGGAAAAGAGGCACAAACTCAAACCAACTGACAACTCAATCCAAAGAAGCGAATCCAAATTCCAAACTAATTGCAGAGCCCAAGACAAAAGAAGAGGAAGGATGAAGGTAGTAAGGGAAAACAGTTTCAAAAAATAGTGCAAGTCGTATGTCTGCTCCGCTCAACGTGTTCAACCAAAAAGGTTCCTCGCAATCACCTAACCACCGTATAGGCACAATTGGTACCGTTTGTCCGTTCCAGACTTACGGCTTCCACCTGGAATAATTGGCCCACGATGCGTGACACAAGAGAGACCGACTTACGATTACCTATACCTTGATGTCTTTTCAGTACTTAGCTCCTGATTATATAGTCTTGGATAAAATTATTTACCATGGGAGTTTCACTTTTATTCACCACTTTTTATTTTCTGATCTTCGTTGAAACTTCAATATTCACACACTTTTCAAAGGATAATAAAACACATTTTTTTTTTCACTAATTACAATCAAAGTTATCCTTACTGATGTTACTAAAACTTATGTTTGTTGTTACCCTGCCCCCGTGTCAGGGCAACAGTGTTTTTTCTTATTTAAATATTTATTAATATGTTAATTAATTGGGTAATCAAGTGTATAAACATATATATGTGATTAGTGTAAATCAATTTATTATGCATTTTTAGGTTCATATTATTCCATGTATAAATACCATGTAGCTCTCTGTTCTTGCTTCGTGTTTCGAACGTTCAAAAGAAAGGCGGGCAGTTTAGCTGTTAAAGATTAAACATTTTGAAAGAAGGGCGGTTGGCAACAGACGCCAACCAAACGTATATAAACTCCCAGATGAGAGTAGGGGAGGTCGGCTGTTGGAACTGAGACTTGGAAGGGAGAGGCTGTTTTTGCTTCGGTTAGCTAGGACCGGAGGACAGATCTCTCGAAAAGGATGCTGTAAGAGATTGGATTGCCGGGCAAGCTAGTGCCTTGGTGTCCAGTTTACAGGTAAAAAGGTAGTTTGTACTGGATGTTATTTTGAAGTAATTACGGTGCACCGGGCAGCCTAGTGCCTTGTCACCGTGGAGGTTGAGAAATGTACACGTCGGGGGCCTAGCGCCTGTTAAGACGTTTCTTGGAGTAACGCGAGTCTACCTTGTGACAAGCGTACTCCCGATGTAATTCATGCAATGTAAAGCATCCAGGTACAAACAATAGAGATTCCAACATCAAAATTAGAGTTTTGGCCCGATAATTAGAGAAATGAACGTTCGGATACGACTTGTATATACTTTAAATTTTACGTTAATTAAACTATAGAAATTATCCAAAATTTCCGTTTTGAATTTCACACATGCTGGACAAGCTAATTTATCCCCTATAGCAATAAGGTTTCGCAAAGGTTATCCGTTGTCTCTTGTAGTTAATTATATAATTATGTTGACTTGTAGCAACCCACGTGCATTGTCGTACAAAGAAAGATACCCCTAGACAAATCTGAGCCGAGTACGAAGTGCACCGAACCTCGAGTGCGGAGGTAAAGTGTGGGGGGGGCCAGGCGAGTAACATTGTTTAAAATGCATCCTATCACACTAGTTATCACATGCATCAGGCTTACGTCGAGCTTGCCATGTCAAGATTGCTTTGACAAGCTAAAAGAAAGCTATCGCAAGCTTGCTATAAGCTTATGTGCTATCTGGGTACTGTTCAGGAAAAAGTTGTAGGCTACATCAACTTAAGTAGCAGTATAAACAAATAAATTGGCAGAAATAAAAGTGTTCTGTTAATGGTTCTCATACTGTTACCACCATATAATAGGTTTTATTTAGTGCAGCCAATTCCTGTTATATTGAACAGGACACTCCTTTACGCCGTGGCGGAATGGTTATAGTACATCGCATTACGACGCCAGGGGTCCCGGGTTCGAATCCTGGCCTGGGCATAGATGTTTGTGAGTGTCCATCATATCATTGCTCATCTCCATCTTCGCAAATTACCCAAAACGTGGCACATGAAGCGAAGTAAAACAAAGCAAATCAATCAATCAGCACTCATTTACCAGATGTATTGGATTGTATCAATGGATCGTGACGCTCATATGAGTAAGTACGTTACCTATGTTCAATAAGTTGCATCAATCTCCGCTGGAGTATAAACAATCTCCAATAATCTCCATAATCTGCAATATTAAAAAAACGCAAGTAGTAAAATTAATCTCAATGAACACCTACCTCTGCTGATAGAACAACAGCTGTTTCATTGAATTTTTCCTAACAAAACTATTATACGTGTATGCAGAACAATTTGAAAAAGAAATCAGTGTAAACAGAAGCATTGTCTTGTGAGAACATCTATTACACTGGGTCCACATGCATTTTGTCGTACTGCGTACAAGAATGCTGTATAACTAAACTGAAATTGTGAGGCCCTTATTCAATGAACGGTATTCTTTCAACGAACATATCTATGGTCAAGATGACGTAAAAATTGACCAATATGGCAGCGGTCACTTCTTCACAGCCATGTGCTATTTTATATATTGACTTCATTCGTACGATGGACGGAGAATACTAATTTTATGGAAGAGAGATGTTAAACCTCAAAGAAACCAACTACCAAAGGTTTGTAGTAGGAGTCTGTTGAGCAAGGCCGTGCATAACGGTAAAGAAGGGGGAAAAGTGAGTGAGAGGAGCAAAGCAGTGAGCTCTTCGCAAACAGCTGGTAGCTGCAGTTGCGTAGCCCCCTTCATGCAATCCCTTTCCCTCTCACACGTTCACTGGTCATTTGGCGGGCGACTTGTTTTCGTTCGCTTGCTTCACAGACTCTTGGAACAGAGTGTAGTTGCAGAAGTGTCTTTTGGACACTTCCAAGACAACATAGTCTAAGCCTTGAAACAAATCTATGGAAAAGGGCTATTTCCAACGCAGACTCAAGGCCAGATTAGTCATTCACTAAAAACCATGCTATTTATATGTAAAAATGACTCACAAATTGAACATATGTGCCAAATCAACAATGAATTCCCTTGCTTCCTCGGTCATAATACTTCACAGAGTAGAGGACAAGGCGTACTATGTTACATTACGTTACATGCAAGTGTCTGGTGAAGGCTGTCACAGCACGTGGTGCAGCCATACAGCACCTCACCATGACACTCCACCAAGACATGTCCTCCTACGTTGGGGAGACCGACACTGAATCACAACCGACAGGGACTTTCATTGTTTTTTGTCCTTTCTCGGAGGTTCAGAACAACATCTGGGAAATTGGAAGTTTATTCATGTCCTTGTCTCGTACAAGAGCCGGATTCTTGACAAACACACCTTCTTCCAGAAACTCACAGATGCATCTGGATTCTTACAACCTGCTCTGGTGCACCCCGGCAGGAGGCTCATATGTCAGAGTTGTCATGGAAACAATTATTGTGTGGTATTTTCTTCGCTGGGGAGACGAATACGTTTTGGGCGCCTCATAAATTTGAATAATGCTATAATATTTTTAAAAAAGCAGCTTTAAGAGATAGGTTTGGAAGTTAGCAAAGACAAAACTAAATATATGATTACAGGCCGAAACCAAGTGTTAGGTAATAATGAAAAATTTAATTATTCATAACAACTCGTTTGAATCAGTTTCCAAATTTAAGTATTTAGAGTAATACTAACAAATTCAAATTATATTATAGAGGAAATAAAAAGCAGACTTAATTCAGGAAATATATGTTACTATTCTCTTCACAAACGTTTATCTTCTCGTATAATATCTAAGAAACTAAAAGTTAGAATATACAAAACAGTAATTTTTCCTAAAAGGCAAAATTTGGACCACTAAAAGGGATGAGGAGACAGACATAATTTAGAGCTGCATAATTTGTACTCATGATGTGCAGGTATTGTTAGAATAATTAAATCAAGGGGGCAGGCCATATGGCAACAATAGGAGAGGAATGAAGAGTTTACAGGATTCAAGTAGGGAAACCTGATGGTAAGAGACCTGTAGATAGGCCAAGACGAAGATGGAGGAATAATATTGAGATAAATCTAAAGGAAATCGGTAAGGATGGAAAACATTGCATTGATCTTACCCAGGATATGGTCAGATCAAAAGGTTGTGTTGCTGCAGTCATATACCTTCGGGTTTGAGAAGGCTAGATTTAGTTTGTTAGCCATAAATCTGAATGCTCGAATATTTCTCTGATTTCAGAATATAAGTCTGGCAAAGTAGATTTTACATCCACTTTATGCACAGTTAGGCTAATCGAGACTGGAGCTACAGTTGAGAGTAAAAGAGGATCACTGACACGAAAGAGGACGTTTCACTATGGTGTTCTATCATTATATTAGATTGATTCATAATATTTCTTCACACAAACACACAAAACTAAATGCATCATATCTACTGATGCACCAGAAAGGTATCGGTTGATGCACTAAAGTATGTCTTTTGTCCTTTGCCAAGACTCAGGTTTACAGTTTGATGTATTTTTGGACATCGTTTGTAAAGGAAACACCAAAAATGCATCATGTGATGGAAGTGAGTTTTCCTTCCTATGTCAAGCTGCACTTTCATTCTGCAATTGGTGCGTTCTTTGATGCACCTTCATGCATCTTTATCGATGATGCATTTAAGCATTTGGTCCGAGCTACCAACTTTATGCATATTTTTGTTTCAGGTTATGCATTTACCTTTCTGTGTGCAACATGATTAGCCTAAATAATGTATACTTTTTATTACATCCACAAAAATAGTTATTGGATTGTCCATATCAAATAACTTGCCTCAGTTGAGTGATAGATTTGGTTTATTTCACTTCGCTTTTCTCCAAGAGCCCTGTTCTAACCACTTCACCATGGAGGCCGGCAAACTTGCCTCAGAAAATGCAGTGGATATAATACGATCAAGAAAGAGAAAAGTTCATAGTGTAATGACAAGAAGAATATTTAAAGAAAAACAAGGTAACCTGACCTGGTCGTGTTCTTGAGATCACTGGTTCATATCCTGTTCCCAGCTCATTCTGACTCAGGTGTTCCCGAAGATATCCTCCTCTACTCGGACGCATTCCGGGATGGTACCTATAATGAAACACCACCCCCTTTAATTTCTTCCTTCCTTTCTTTCCAACTCATTCAACCTAACAGTACCCAAATCTAGTTCGCCCCTTTTTTGACAACACGTGTAGTGCGGGTACAGTCAGGCTGATGCAAGGAAACTGTGTTGAACCAAGTAGATATATATATATTATATATATATATTAAAAATAAACTGTGTTCAAGTTCAGAAGATTAAACAAATGCCTGTCTGCTCCTAAATGTTCATTTGATTGGTTAACACATACCGCGTGACCATACACCACACTGTACACCAAATGACACCAAATCAACCAATCTGGAGCATGGCCGCGTATAGCGGCAGAGAAGGGGAGGCAGCGAGTGGATCAAAGCTGTACACGCTCCTCCACACCTGCAGTAGCTTTCTCCCTCCATGCGATCCCGTCCCCTCGAGCCCTCTACAGTCACTACTTGCGCAGAGACTTGCTTTCGTTCGCTCGCTCCAAAGATACCAGGGACAGAGTATAGGTGTCTGAGTGCAAAGAGAGTCAAAACGGGTAGCTAACTAGGCGGGGCCAATATAAAATAAGTGCCTCTTCTCCCCACCTGAACACTAACACCTGAAAGTCACACCGTGACGTAACAAAAGAAATCAATGATTTCCCAGAAATCAAACCACACTTCCATTACCTTTTTTGGTCTGCGGATAGGCAGAAGCCAATATCATGGGAAATTAAGCTTCCAAATCGCATCTGGTAGCTATCCCGTGGTTGATATAAGACGCAGTCAGATCACATCCTCCCCAGTGAGAGGTTATTATGCAGGGCATCTTCCGCTCCTCCACCATGATCTTCTGCTAATCTACTTAACTCCCTGTCTCTCCCTTCCTGGAAACCAATCTACGAAATTAGTTCCCTTACACGACGCTAGACGGATCACAGGCTGTCATTAACAGGGGGCAGCTGAGAGAGAATTCCCTCTCCCTCCATTCCTAGTGGTGATGGTTGTGTCTACATCTCATTACGCAGCTTCCTCGATCCGCCATTCGAGGGTAGATCTTGGGGAGGAAAAGAACCAGGGGAGGATTTCGTGTCACCCTCCAGGGAGTTCCTTTTCAGAAATAATTTGCGAAGGTTTTTATCCCCCCCCTTTTTGGCGTAGAAAAGCGTGTTAATACAAATAACGAAAGCCCCATATCCAATCTTCTTCTTGTCGTATTACCGCTTTGGAAAAAATGGCACCATTTAAGCGACTCAATGGACGTCATTTTGCCCATTCATCTTCACTGTATTCGGAAAAACATCTCTCACACATGGAGTAGTTACTGGCTTCGAAGAGTAAGTTAGTTACAGTTACTTCAAAAGTAACCCAAGTTACTTTTATGGTACCTTCCGGCTGGATCCTTACTTGGCACTTTAACAATGGCTATGTTCCCAAACATGCGTACGGGAAGATATTGATCTCTGCTTTCTATTGTTCAAGTTTCTTGATGTGTTAAAATTTCAAAAGCTAAAGTAACTTTGGTTAAACATTGTTAATCTCTGCTTGTTTTTTTCTGGTCTTTTGGTAAACAAAAATTTAAAAAGCCAAATTAATTTTTATTAAACATTGTTGAGCATCATTGGCTAATAAATCAGAAGCGTTGTCAACGGTCAAAAACGATCCACGGTGGCCTCGTGTGGAGAGAACCTTACTGTGTCCGACATACGCACAGAAGGATATTTGTTCGAGAGTTGACTACAATAAAGTTTTCATTAAATGACAGGACGATTATAATTAATACTACACTCCAGCTCTCGTCCGCTACTTTATCCTTCTTTCTTCCAAAATTACCAGTTTCTCCTCTGAAGAACATTTACTAAAATCCTTCTTGGAAATACGTGCAAGTTGTGACAGACTGTAACTGCAATTGTATTTGTTAGTTATCTTACGTGGCGTTGCTACCTCTAACGACGGTAAGGAGGAAATGCCAGTCTGCGTTTGTGGAGGTCATGGACGACAGTGCACATGCGCAATGGGGACGAATCCATTCGCGAAATAGGGGTGACGAATGCAAGTGGAACGTGCACGGGGAAGTAGATTCAGTGAAAATTGTCTGCTCCTGAAGCAACGCCGAAGTTTCACACATAGTAACGTCTTTGGTAAAATACGTTAAAAGAAGAGGTTACGAGTTGTAATCGCCAATAACAAACACAACAAAGCGAGCGATAAAAAATACAACAACTGAACGCATACAAACAAAATACTGACACAAAACCTACAATATTGTTTCTCTCCTGTTTCTACATGCTCCCCCTATCGCGTGTTAGATTAATCCTTTCGGCCAGTGTCATCTTCCACGTTTGGACAGTAGATGGATGAAAACCTTCTTAATGCACATATGAGCTAATCGAGGCTGGGTCTACAGTTCAAAGTGCACTATGAACACGCTGTCACCACCAGAAATTGGTCCTAGTTTGTTTGTAAGTCCACTTTAAGTACTGAAAGTTAATTAGGACTGGACCTACAGTTTAATATTGACTTCGAACCAGTATGTGCCTCCACCGGTTATCGAACTCGAGAACCCTTGATTACAAGGAAACAGCGTTAGTCAAAGGGACTTTAAAATAGATGAAAGAAAAAGCATAATTAAATATCTATCCTTGACTCAACCAGGATTCGAACCTATAACCTCTGGCTTCAAGGCACACTATCGCTGACCATCCGCGTTATTGTTGGTACGCACCTTTCAACAGAGGAGAAGATATAGTACAAGCAATGCAAGCACTGCTTGCATTATTCGATTGATTGATATAGTTTATTTTACTTCGCATTTTGTGCTTCTTGGCTAATTTGCGAAGATGGGGATGAGTGATGAAATGATGAAATTGATGAATGAACATTCACAAACAACCAAGCCCGAACGGGATTCGAACCCGGGATCCTCGAAAGCAGAAGTATATATTGCCACCAAAAACTAGTAACGAATATTTGTCTTCACGAACACGTAAACAAGATCGCGAATATAACAATAATTCTTTGTCATAAAATAACTAAAATAAGTTATTATCATTGTTCTAAATTCCATATGTATATGCATGTATCATTTTATATTACAATATATTTTAGATTTCGCGAATTGTAAAACGCATAAAAAAATGGACATTGGAAATTCGGGCGAGCGTTTGTGTTTCCAGGAAGTGGAATGTCTGCATCCCCGTCAAGAGTTTCCCCAGGGATGGAGGGAAGATTCGACGGACTTTGGTCTGCACCCTGTGTCCAGCTCGGTCCAGCTCAAATTACGTCAAAAGTGTTGACCGCTACCAGTGTTTGCAACTGCCAAATTATTTACACAGTAATTCAAGTGAGCTGTTTCACAAATTTTACAACCACATTCAATAAATTGACGGCTTTTGAATAAAACTTGGGGTGAAAATAAAGCTATCTAAAAAAGAACTCTCTACTGATATTTACACAGCACAATTAAATCGTATACATTGTACACACTATGAACACAAGAACGTGTTTTAAGTTTAATTATTATGACACAAGCGGTGCTCTCAGGATTTTTTTTTTAGTAGTCTCCTCATTTTGTCATCTTTTCTTGCCTTTGGTTTTCCTTTTCTTAGGAATATTGAGCCAAAAGGGGAAGGAGGTTATGTCTCCCACCAACCCTCCCCCGGCCCCGGCCACGCCTCTGTATGACACTTTATTACTTAAATAGTATGTATATACTCTTTCTGCTGTAATGATTCTGATTCCACAGCTTAATTTCTATCTCCAAACTGATATAACTTTCCTTCCAGTGAGGGATAAAAATTAAGGAAATAGGTTGGTATCACTTTCGGTCGTTTCAGAGATTTTCAAAGTGATGTTGCGTGGATGCTTTCCAGTTGTGGAAAGAGCGTGGGAGTGTCTTCACGTTTTGAGAACCTTGAGGCCCTAAGATTTGTTGAATTGTTCGATAGCGGGAAATTTCGCATATATGCAAAGGAGTTTGGAATTTATTGTGTTGAGTACATCGTCTATGCATGTGTTTCTTTGGTTTGAAATTAAATTTTTAAAGTTTGTGTTTAACTTTTTATTTTAATGTTTGACTCCGAATGCGATTTTTAGGGTGCCCACAAATCCTAAATTACAATCATGCAGCTCAAATTAAATACATGAGTTCCCCCTTTATTGTACCTAAATCCGTTTGGTCACCGCTTGCCCACATTAAAAAATAATGAACAAATGAAGGTAGCCTACTAATAAATAAATAAGAAATTACGTACCCCTTTAGTCGTATGCGGAAAGTTCGCATATATAAGACGTTTACTACCATACGAATAACGTTACCTGGAATTTCGAAAGTAAATGTGACGTTTGCAGATCATATGGTTTATTTTTAGAACCGTCACTTTATTATGATATTTTTTGACAAATCCAACGACCGGGCCAATTAGGCTATAAACCTTTGATCCCCCTCTTGGCATGCCATTGTACTACATGTCTTGTTGTACCGATACATTGCTTGCCTCCTTCGTAAAACTACACTTCGCTACTGCCTTTCAACAAAATAGTACAACAAACTCCAGCAGATCTCACGCCGTTTGCAACTATTACGAACCGGAACCTCTTGAGAAATCCTCACCAAAGAGAACAGGAATAGCATCATGCGACCCTGAAGAGTACAATTTACCATCCACGTTGGTGCAAATTGCTTGTGTGCGTACGAGCTGTCATAAATCTTCGGAGCATTGTAAAGTCCCTTTGCGAGGGAAACGCCCTCTGGTCTATGGAGGCTGCTTCCAAAAGCGTGCAGCGAGAGATAACATTGTTCGATCTTAACAGCTTGTTAAGGAAGCATGTGCAGGAAGAGTACCATGCTCATGACTCGTTGTATGTGGTCAGAAACTGGAGGTCACCTTCTGCGGAGATAGGACAATAATTGGCTTTCCAGGCATTGTTGTTCCATTGTTGCTGCTGCGATTACACTTGGCATCAGTTCTTAATATGCTACCCTCCGCCCCTCTTCTCCGAAAGTGGTATTTACATGAGAGTTTTGAAAAGACCTGTCCTATAAGAACATGTTATAACTTTTTTTGCAGGATGGGCCAAAAGTATGTATACAGTAAATATTTTAAAAGAAATGTCAATATCTGGAAAGAACCATCAATGATATGTTCATAATGTTAATTTAAATGTTATGAATAATAATAAAAATAATCATTTTTTATTACTTTAATATCATTATACATAATTACCAATATCCAATCACAAATATACTGTATACCCGCTATTGGGACACCCTGCATACATATATATACATATAGAGGATTTCACATTTTTCACCTCCGACATAGTGGTGACAGCACCAGCCTCTGACTGCCTTTACCCTCTCAGGCGAGAGGCTTGGTTTGCGCCAGAACAGATTATGAACTAGAGATTACCCACCTGGGAATCGAATCCCAGTCCTTCGTGTGGCAGTTAGACGTTTTACTGCAGTTTTCTATGGCTATTGGTTTCATTAAACATCAATTGACAAACACACGCACAAAAGAGAATTCATTGAATGAATTAAAATAGAGAGGGAATAATAAAAACAAATTAAGATCTTGTGTTGAGAACTATACACTGTGAACCACGATGGTAACGTTTAATATTGGCTTATTTTAGATGTTAGATAACAGGAAAAAGAAGTGAATGATAAAGCATTTGATAGAGTTGACTTGGGGAATGATTAATACTTTCAATCATCTACTTTCATTCCCTATTATCTAACTTCTAAAATAACCTAACATTAAAAGTTATAATGATTGTTCATAGTTTATGATCTTCATTTGATTTTATAATTCCCTCTCTATTTTCATCATTCAGTGAATTCTAAAACATGTGTGTATTTGTGAATTCCAAAGTCGACTCTATAATCGGCTCGGCGGCCGATTTTCCATATCTCTAGGTTCGACTACGGCCTGGGGTATGAGTATTCTTTTATCAATTTCAATTAATCATCACCCATGTTTATCGTCGCGATTAGCCAAAAGTAGCAAAAACGCGACGCTAAATATCACAGATGAAAAACACGATCTTTCGATTCCAAATGTTTCGCCTTCGGTTCCCGGCATGGTGTACCTTTGTGTGTGAGTTTCTTCATGCATCCTCATAGTTGCGATTACTCTGTGCTCACTCTCACACAGCCTGTGCAATGACAGATTCCAGCAACATGGCGAGAGATGCATGCAATCAGAGGCGGCAACTTGAAATACATTTTAGGGGGCAATGTCGGCATACATTTTACGTTTCTCCGCAATTTCTATCGAGCTACATAGTTTCAATGAAGAGTAATAGGTACGAACTGTCGACCAAAAATAACCGGATGTTTTTAGCAGTTGCGCAGCCACAGGGAGGATGTGGGTATTACTCCCCCAAACCTGGGACGGAAATCAATTCTAGGGGGGCAAACATTGAAATAAAAGAAGCAAGACTAGCAGAATATACGAGTAGCAGGACAAAAGGATAATCAAGATGGAATTAGTTTTCACTCATTTGTTGCATTTTTCTTCAAGACAGCCGCGGGGGGGGGGGGGGGGACACAGAGAGGTAGTTGCCCCACCTACCTTTTGCCTCCGCATTAAGGCTAAGCCTTGTCTATCAAAAGAAAGTAAACTGTCGTAGCCCCGCCTTCTCCCAGTTCTGGACGCCAATCGCTCAGAGGCTTGGCCACTGAGGGGACTGAGAGTTATACCCCATTTCGCCTGCTTTCCCTCAACACAAAAAAGTGTAAATATGGTAAAAATTTCTTGAAATGTATTTTCAGTAAGTTTTCATTTCACGTAGCAGTACCTCACCCATGATTTTATGTGAGTGAATCATTCTACACACGCAAGACAAGTAAATATCTTCAAGAACAGTTTTGTTTCGGGGGAGGAGGAATCGTGCCCATTTTCGGTAAGAATAGAACTTGATTGATTTACAAAAATATTTTTTTAAGTTAAAACAATAACAATATACATAAACAATAAACAATAACAATAAACGTATCGTCTCCACACGGTGTTTGACATGCATGAACCATCACGTTCTACTTCATTTAGTGTTGTTTCTCCTGAAACACTTCGTCCAGTTCCAAAAGTTGATGGGTCTAGGAGTCAGATAAAACTTAGGCGTAAATGTGGAGGTGCAGCAATTCTTACGGCAAGTCCTTACACAAATATATTCAAAGAAAGCAAGAAGACAAAAAGAGAACAAGAAGAAAATGAAATGAAGGAACAAAAGTGCAAGAATAAAGCAGCAGAATGTGGGAGTGCAGTTAGAAAGAAAACATGCAGAAAGAGGTTAAACATGGAAAACAATGTTCCTACTACAGACAAAGTGAAAGATTCACAGGAAGACAGTGGCAGCGATGCAGAGTGCATTTATTGCTCAGAAAGATTTCTCCAGTCTGCTCAAGGGGAAGGATGGATCAAGTGCAATGGATGCAAACAATACACACACGAAAAATGTGCTAGTGTGGAGGAAGATAATAGTTAATATTGGCCTGATCGATGCAGGGGAAGATGATCGTATGGTTCAATATAGTAAATATGCAAAACAATTGAGAAACACATACTTTTACATAATACCTGCGAAACCTATAAAAGTCGGGAATTCCACCTCTCAACCAGTGTTTGAAGTTCACGCCACTGCTCCAACCGAGAGTCTTACAATTGAAATACACGGGATCAGCTTATAGTCAAAGGTGTATCCCATGAACACTTCTAATATGGCAACGTTGGATTTCTACTGCAAATCTCTCTTGAAATACTCTCTTTTTGAGAAAATAAATCCATATTTTATTTTGGCGCAAACCTTATCTACTTATACTCGAGATGAGTAATCTTTGGAAGTAGCGAAAAGCTGTCAATGTATTTTCCACTAGCTATATTTCGTATACCTTCGGGTTGAAGCTGAGACGATTGTCAATGTACACACTTGTTAGTCCTTGTATACACATTCACCCTGTACAAATCTATACTCTTTGTTTTGGACAGAAGAGCCTGCACTGTAGAAATCCATCTGTCATCACCAATAAAGCACTTGCCGCGAAACGGGACTTTCAATCGGCGAAAATGAACGAAGTCGGATGGAAGGGTTCAGTTCTTATGGAAAAAAATACATCGGAGGCACAAATAAGTGATCAATATTAGTACCACTAAATGTATTTACCCCCATATGAAGCGTCTGGCCACACCACCGCATTTTAGATGCCAAGCCCGGGCAATAATGCCGATTAAAATATTTCAATACCGATGATGATGTAATTTCTAAGATGATATTTTCGCAAAATATTTTTTGCATTTGTGGTCTCGTATCGATGGATGAAAATGTGTCTCTACGTAGAGGCATATGTATAGGCCAGAAAGTTTATCTTCATTCAGCTCCCGCCAAGAAATAGTCTGCCGTCAACGCGTCATTGTTTCCAAATGTATGTTTCGTGCAAATATGACGAAATGACCGTGCTGTTGCACGAGAGTCCTTCGAAAGGGCGAGCAAATAATATCAGTGAGCTATTGAAGACCTTAGAGGGCAAATTAATTTCCTCTCGCCATCTGAAATATATGCTCTATGTGTATCGGTTGCCTTCCCCTCCCCTCTGCTGTGAATGTACGTAGCAACCAAGTATTCAAATTTCCCTCCCGAAGAGAACGGCGAGCTCTGGCTGGCAGAGAACAAAGCACGTGCTGTCTCCACCACTCTTCTTATTGGCTGGAAACAGCCAAACTGCCAAAGTCTTCTAACAGACGAAAGACCACCGAGTGGCGGGAGCGGTACCAGGAAAATCTTTCTCATGTATAAAAAGGACCAATAAATCTGCGAACTGTCAATCGTGTGTCTTCTTCTTCTATTTAAGTTATTAATATTATGAATTCCTTAGTACCTTACAAGTGAAATCAGTATATAGGCCTAACACTGTAAATTTAAAAATAAAATAATAAATATAAGAATTTTACATTATAAGGATTATCGTGTGGTTCAATATTGCAGTGTCTAGTAATATTTACCTCTTCTCTTTACTGGTCGTTACAGGTAGATTTGTAAATAGGAAATGGATTATATTAAAGATCAGTGGAGAAAATCTATTTCAAAGCCAAAAACCGTGGGAAAAGCGGCTGAAAAATAGTAAAAAATATATATATATATACCCCGACCAGCTAACTTTCTTGAAAAAAAACAAAAAAAACATTAGATATGTGTAAGACTGCATCTAATTATGACGTTTTCGTGCAAGTTAAATGCGAAGAAGAGGTTATAGAGAGTATCAGAAGGTCCAGTGAAGAAAATCATGCACTGTCTGTCCCACAACATATTACAGTGCCCGCTCCAACCCACAATAAACAGAAAATGGAAGTCGATTCTTCACTTGAAGAGGATCGGCGTTTGTCTTTCTTCAAAGGCATTCTGCCGTCACTTAGAGGACTAACGGATGACGAAACTTTGGAGTTCCAGTCTGGAGCTATTATGCTCTTGCAAAATATTATAAGAGCGCGGACAGCTCAAACACAAGTATTATCCCAGCCAACAACTTACAGTGCATCCTGCAGTAACTGTGGACGATACACTAAATAAAGTCTCTAGTGATCAAACTACAGACAATTTCTTCGACCAAGAAAAGTCACAACACCCCTTCGCAGTCGTCAGTACTCTTTGTGAAGGGAGCTCATAGGCTAAGGCATTGTTACCACAGTGTATTCTCTCTCTGTCATTGTATTTATACAGTTGTTACATATTTTTGTAACCATGTGATAAGTTAATGTAGTTTCCAGTGAAAATCATAGATTTTTTTTTCCAGATTTCCATGTTGTATTTTCATATAGTTCACTAGAATAAATTGTATAATGAGAAATAGCCTTTTACTATATTCTGTTCCCTTCCCTGTGAAGATTTGTCAAATAAGATATAGCTACGCAAAATATTTAGGTTTTATTCCCTGGCAAAACAGTTGTAGACGGAATAAGAAGACACGTGATCAATGACGGTGCAAGAAGGACCAGTCTGCTCCCTTACAATCACTTGAAAAAACAAACAAAAAAAAAACAGATCAATAAATGCTCACCTAGCCCAAAATAGGAGATTTAAAGTATATTGAGGAGTGTAATACATGTAACTGCCCCTCAGAAAATATTCTCGCCCTTCCTCTGCCTCTCCGGAGGTTTTTTTTCTCTCAATTACCGTCACTGCATATGTGCTCATCTTTTTCATCCGTAGAATAATAGATGATCTTGCAATGTAGTCTTGCTAAAAGTACAGAAGGATAGAAAGGATGCACGGACCAAACTAACACTTGGAAACGAATCTTCGGGAAACAAACTCAACCTTACAGATCAAATTTGTGTGCATGTAAGCGTGATACTTTGGTGTGGAATGATCTCCATCCTTTTTCCAATAGCCTAACTGTCCACCTTTACAAAGACTAAAAACAGAACACCGCCATCTGGCATTACGAGATGAAGAATTGTACTCACCTAACTGCAACAGCGGGCCACATCCGATGGGCATCTCCCTGACGGAAAGTATTCCGTATTCTTCCTGTAAGATGTAAGATCATGTGGTCAAATTGAAGTGGAACTGATGTGTATCTAAACTTTCAAATCCACACGCTCTACAAACAGTAACCTTGTAATAATGTTTGACGTTTCAAGGTAGCTATAGATTGTCCAGCGAAAAGAATAGACTGTTGCTTCAAATGGGCTTTTACTTTCCCTACATCCTCCCTCTTTTTAAATATTGTTTTCACTACTGAGCGCAAAGGTGAACACACTTGCTTTTCTTTCGAATGTAAAACGCTATTCTGGAACTGGTTAAGCTTTCAGACCAGCAAAATTTTCTTCCAGCAGCGCGTGTTTTTAATTTTGTTTGTGCAGGGGCACGTGAACGGAGGGGAACGGCGAGCCCAGCGTTGTCGACTGCTTTCCACCACACCCCCTCAGCCAGTACCGCGGTAGACAAAATTTCACGGAAGGAGAGGGTGACTGACCGTTGGTTTCGACGAGGAATGACTGTGGCGGATCTGAGCGTTGGGTTGTGTTGTGTTGTGCTGTAAAAAACCGTTGGTTTTAATACTGAAGTATGAGGGAAAATAGTGTAAAGAGGAGAAGGCGTGGTGAGGTTCTCAAACGTAAAGAAAGGCAAATAATAATGAATATGTTTGTTTATTTAAAACAGAAAAATCCGGATCGCAGTTTAAGTTGGTTAGCCAGCGAGACGCCGAAACCAACTGGAGTTTCTCGGGCTACTGTGTATAAAATTCGGGGCGAGGTTTCTCAAGGTCCTCTTGAAACACCAGGTAAGAAACGACCCAGGAAAAGATCGCCAATTACAAGTAGAAATGTAAAATATAATGATTTTGTCAGAAGTGCTGTGCGACGTAAAGTTCACGAATTCTTTTTTAAAAACAAACCCCCAACACTTAATTCTGTTCTTGTTGCTGTTAATTCTGACTCCACATTACCGAATTTTAAAAGATCAACGTTTCATGTCTTTCTCAAAGAACTTGGCTTTTCGTATGAGAAAAGGGGCAACAAATCCATGTTAATGGAAAGAGAAGATTTAGTTTCTCTTCGCCATAAATATTTAAGAGAGGTTAGGAAGTTTAGGCGTGAAAATAGAAATATTGTTTACACTGATGAATCCTGGGTGAACACCGGAAACTCAGTCAATTATGAATGGAATGACAAGACAATTACAACTGCAAAACAAGCGTTTCTGGCAGGTCTTTCCACTGGTTTAAAAAAATCCAACATCTCGCGGAGCGCGATACGCTTTAGTGCATGCGGGTAACGAACGCGGTTTTCTGCAAAATGCCCAACTTGTGTTTCAGTGCAAAAAGAATACAGCAGATGCCCATGATGAAATGGATGGAGAAACGTATGAGATGTATTTTCGGGAACAGTTGCTCGCCAATCTCCCTCCGGGATCTGTTATTGTTGTTGACAATGCCTCTTATAGTAGCCGCAAGCAAGAGCCAATGCCTACAACCTCGTGGAAGAAGAATGATTTAAGAGAATGGTTGAAATCTCATGGCATTCGTTATGATGACGACATTTTACGGAGAGATCTACTGGAACTTACAAATATTCATAAAATTAAGTACGATAAGTATAAGATCGATGAGATGGCAAAACAGATGGGGCATACGGTGCTTCGTTTGCCCTCATATCATTGCGAACTGAACCCTATTGAACTTGTGTGGTCACAGGTTAAGCATTATGTGCGGTGTAACAACACTACATTCAAAACTAAAGACATTCAAAATTTAATTACTGAATCATTTAAGACAGTAACAGTTGAAAACTGGCAAAATTACGTAAAACATGTCATGGACATAGAGAAGGAAATGTGGAATGCAGATGAATTGCAGGATGACGTTGATCAGATAATAATCCACTTGGGTGAAGATTCCAGCGAGAGTTATGATCTGACAGAAGAAAATGATTCTGGTGATGATTCTACAATGGAAGGAATTAACCCCCTGGAGTGACATGTGAGAGAAAAGTAAGTTCATTAAGAATTATTCTTTCAGTTTATGTAATTTTGTGAATTTGTTTCTTGTTTTTAATAATAGCTCACCGTGAACTTATGTCTTCAATTTGTACGTACCCGCGATTCAAGCGCCACGCACGTTTGTTTGGTATTGTACTTTCACTGCCAGCAGGTCCGTTACTCGCCCCTGCGGCAAGCGGCAATGCTGTTCTCATATACCCAACAGTCTATTCTTTTCGCTGGACAACCAATAACATACACATAAGATTTCTTGGAAGTTTTACTATATCACTTTCAATATCTCTATCTATAGGATTTCAATTCAATTTCAATTTTCCTTTATTAAAGGACAAGATTCAGCCTGCGGCTGTTCTACCACATAACCCCAATGGATACATACACATACTAAATAGCTAGATTCTACATACTAAATGTTTGTACAATAATAAACAAAAAACAAAGAAGAACGAAAGAGACAATGAAGACACAAAAATAACAAATCCAAATTGAGAATATAGGCTCGTCTATGCACTAAAAAAGCTTGAAAACAAATACACAAAGGATACACAAATTAATTGAAATAATTGTGCTTGGTGCGATATAGTTAAGATTAATTAATACAAATTAATATTATGTAAAGACATATAAATCTTCTTAATATACGAGAAAGGACAATATATCATCAAGATTTGGCAACATGTATGGGCGAAAGTAAGCAAGCAAAATGAAAATTAAATGATAATCGCGACCATGGAGATGATGGTAAAGTGGAAGAAGCAACGCAATGAATCGTTCATGTCTTGCTCTTGGACTACGCGACTTGCGAGTAATTTTCTTTTTGCTCATCGGGTCTCTAAAGCTCGCTCAAAAACTTCTAGAAAGCTCTAAATTGGATCCCTCTCGTGAGAGTGGATAGAAGGACCCTTATCTGGTCAGCAATCGACATTAATCACAATTCACTGAAGGTTAATTAAAATTCACATGTTCTGGGTAATATCCTTAACCTTCTGGAACCCGAGGTTCATGTTCTGTACCTCCCACCCCCAAAGTAAGACCCCAAGTTATACTGCTGGCAAAAATTATATCAGTTTTGATTCACACCTTCACTTCAACTTCCCCCATTACTCTTAAAAAGTTTATTACAAAAAGAGACAAGTTGTACTCCAACAAAAAGGTTCGAAATGCGAATTTGGAATTATTTTATTCTCTGTTTTTATGATTGAGTGAGTTGGTGTTTTAAGTCCACTTTATGCACAGTAAGGCTAATCGGGACTGGACCTACAGTTTAAAGTGGGATACAAACCACTATGCGCCTGCACCGGGAATCGAACCTGGGACCCCTTGATTAAAAGGCGACGACGCTACCACTGCGCCATCGGGGAGGCACTGTGTTCTGAGGAATTTGCAGTGCGTTATCGCAGTATAGATAATACAAATAATATGTAAAAATCATGCACGTGCTCTAAGTATGATAAATAACACCATGAAGTTGTATTTAGCCATAACGCAATTACTATCGAGAATATATTTTTATGTCTCGTAAAACACGGATTTTCCAAATTTGACCGTTTCCGATATTGAAAATGGCCCTGCACATCGTAAATCATCGCTCGAATGCAATAATTCTTTAAGCAATGCATTTTCTATTTGACGTTACTCTCACAGAAACAGTTGTATTGGTAGCGAAAGGAGGAAGGAAAATTTTACGCGAACATTAGTCTTTCTAAAAAATAAAATAAAGGGATGAGGAGACAAGTGTGTGGAGAATGTTGCATAATTTAGAATTGCATAATTTGTATTCATGTCCAGATATTATTAGAGTTGGTTTGGTTTCAGTTGGTTTTTTAAGTACACTTTATGCACAGTAAGGCTAATTAGGACTGGACCTAAGGTTTAAAGTGGGATCCGAACCACTGTGCCATGTGCCTCCCCCGGGTATCGAAACCGAGACGCCTTGATTACAAGGCGACGACGCTACCAGTGAGCCAAATGAGAGGCCCAGATATTATTAGAATAATTAAATCTAGGTCAGCAGGTCATGTGGCATGAATTGGAGAGGAAAGAAGAGTTTACAGGATTCTTGTTGGGAAACCTGATGGTAAGAGACCTGTAGGAAGGCCAAGACGTAGATGGAGGGATAACGTTGAGATGGACTTAAAGGAAATCGGTAAGGATGGAAAAGATTTGATTGATCTTGCCCAGGATAGGAACACATGAGAGACTTGTTTTGCCACAAACATTCGGGTTTAAGAAGGCTAGAGAGTTAAAGTAGAGTCAACGTTTCAGCCGGTGCGGGGGCCACCTTTATGGCAGTGGTTCTCTGTTGCCGCGTTTACCTGCGATGGAACTTGAGATCAAACAACTAATTATGCCTACTGCTTGGGCAAGAAGCGGCAACATTAAAATCCCTCCTCGAAGCAACCAGCAGGGAAACAGGATTTTGTCATGATAACCATTCTGCGCTGTGAATGGACACCGGTTCTAAGAGCGACTCCACTATAGTTAGTCTTTTTATTTGTTTAGAGCCCCCTTGGGGTTGGGGACACGGGGCATTTTCTCCCCATGTTTCGGCGGCCCTGAATTTTCTCCTACATCTGGTGCGTGCATGTTAACGACCTCAGGAGAAAAGACTAGAGCACAGACAGGAGAATCGAAAGAAAGAGAAGAGTCACTTTTACGCAAGATCTTCCAATACGGAAGTCCACTCTCGTAATCCCCGTACGATGGAGCAAAGGAGATCTTCCGATACGACGTTGCGTGCGTCGCATACAGCCTCCCCTTTCGTCTGCCACACCCAATTAGCGATGGTTTGTTTACAGCGCGAGTAATTACATAAGCGGTTTAAGCTCCGTCGATACAATGGCTGGATAAGAATATAAAAGAGGGAAGACCTGCCCAATGCTATTGTTGGTATCCGTGAACGTTATTCGCATGCTCAAGAACATGCGTGGAACAAGTCTGTAAAACTTCTCGCTCACGCAAGCTGCGCTTCAAGGACCAAAGGTCGTGGTTATCTTATACTGAGTACTAGAAGAATGTCGAATACGTGAAACGATGGGAAAAAATTGTACTCGCTACCAAAACTGGAGTCACACAACCTCCTTCCTCCTTACCAAATTCCCGAGCACTTAACTGCAGTCAATAGTGGAGGCGAATGAACAATGCATCCTACTTCTTTTACTGTTGAACATTGCCAGTCCAATTAGGTGTGACGTTGGGGGCAAGAAGAGTCTCAACGTGGCTTCAATTTGAGTATATGCGTAGATAGGCTAATCGGGACTGGACCTACAATTTAAAGTGGGATAACCCTATACAAGGTGCCTCCACTGGGAATCGAATCCGGAACTCCTTGATTACAAGGCAATGACGTTACCTCTACACCATCGGGGAGATTCTGGCCTCAATTTGAAAGACGAGACGAGACCTTCTCGGTTGTTTTATGTCGCTTCTACCTCTTGGGTTAAACGATGATGATGAATGATGAACTGAGGAAATATATGAAGAGACAAACACAATGATATTCAGGGTTCGAACATGGCACCTCTAGCGTATCAGGACTGTTAATTCCGCCACGGAGGCTGCCGAAAGACGAGACTGAGAGAACAATTCTCTTTATCTGTGAAAATTGCCTGAAACGAAACCAAGCTAGAGTTAAATTTTACTCTAGGAAGTTCTCATTATTCGATTGACATTACACGCTCAACCTCTGTAATATAGATATATTATGTCTATGCCTACCTATCTACACATAAATAGGCTGACCTCCATGGCGGTGTGGTTATCACAGCACGCTACTACGTCAGGGAACCCGAGTTCGAATCCCTCATGGATGTTCTATGTGAGCGTCCCCTCGTCAATTTCATCATGTCATCACTCATCCTCATCTTCGTGATTAGCCAAAACTGGCAGAAGCCAGGGCTCTAGGGTTCGAATCCTGGCCTCGATATGGGTGTTCCTTACGAGCGTCCCTTCATCACATATCCTCATCATCATCACATATCATCATCATCATCACATATCCGCGATTAGCCAAAAGTGACAGAAAAGTAACGCTAAATAACAAATCATATCTCTATACTATACGTACTGTACGTATGCGCATATGTGTAAGTGTGTGTGTGTGTGTGTTCGCCAATATCTTCAAGAATGGGAATTTTTCTTAGGACTGTCTAAGTACAGCTTATGACCAGCCTTTTGGTCCGTATTACCTGGAAAACCAATAGACAGAAAATTAATCTCCAATTTTACAAAATTTCCAATTATGACTTTACCTTCTTGGAAGAGAATCTTTTACAGTCTTGGAATTTAATTTTTTCGTACCCTTTGCAAATTACTTCGAACATTAATGTACCCTGTAGTGACTTAATTGAATGCAATCCTACTTGGAGACAGGTAGGCACGAAAGAGAGAGTCCACCCGGCATAGAGATTGAAAATAAAGTCGAATAAATGTGAGACAGGTCAGGGAGCATTTCAACCGATAACAGAACACACTGGCCTAATGAAGGGTTGGCCTACTTCTTTACAACGTCCCAACCCCAAGATACTTTCTCTTCCACCCTGTTGGGGAGGCTTTGTAGAAAGGGTTGAATTATAGACGGTAAAAGTCACATTGGCTGTTGACAAAAGGGGCGAAGGTGCTTGAAGGAGAAAGGGTGCAGATACACTCAATAGCAGAGATTTAGAATGAATGGAAAGCTG
This sequence comes from Lepisma saccharinum, assembly GCF_977018435.1. Taxonomy (NCBI): domain Eukaryota; kingdom Metazoa; phylum Arthropoda; class Insecta; order Zygentoma; family Lepismatidae; genus Lepisma; species Lepisma saccharinum. The sequence goes on along the minus strand of NC_139232.1, from coordinate 54,470,435 downwards.
TTTGGGCCTAAACTACAGTGAATAACTCAGTGTTACTGTCGACTTTCCGTGGAGTTAGATTCAGGTCATAAATTGGTAAAAGATGATCAAGAATGTTCTGGGACTAGTGTAGAATTCGAAACGGGAATTGGGTCAGTGGCGGAGGTACAATATGAATGAAATTCCAAGCTTAGACGGGAACCTGCTTGTACAACACAAAAGGTATGGATTTTCGAAATACAGTCTACAATATTACCCTCCATTATAGGTATTTTATCCAAAAAGGATAACCAAAGAGAAATATTAATCTTAGCTTACGAAATTACTGGTCACCCCACTGCACTAGGTAGAAACTACAAGCAACATTGAAGATTAGGCACACACACAGGAGATATACTACGTAGAACTTTTCAGCGAAAAAATGCAGGCTCGACCGAGACTCGAAACCGGGTCTCTGGCATACCGTGCCATTGCTCTAACCACTTTTTTTTTATTTCACTATTCTGTTTACATCTGTGTAATTATTTTTATCTGCATAATTATATACAGTTACAGTACATCCAGATATTTACCAAAATATTTTGACATTGGTAACCACTGAGCTACCGAGTCGGCTTGGCCTCGCCTGATTTTTCGCTATCGCTATTTTACCTGCGTTGAATCGTCTCTGCCCGTGCTACCGCAACGGGATCTGCTGCCTTTGAAACATAGTAGACTTCGAGGTTGTCTGGTTCCTCCCAGCGTATGTAAAACAACGATAGCGAAAAATCAAGCGAGGCCAGGCCGGCTCAGTAGCTCAGTGGTTAGAGCAATGTCAGGGTATGCCAGAGACCCGGGTTCGTGTCCTGGTCGAGCCTTCATTTTTAGCTGAAAATTTCTACGTAGTACAGTGTCTCTCAAAAGTTTTAGGACAACGACATTTTAAACTAGGCAACCCAATTTACACAAGGCGTTGGTGGGTTGCATGTAGAGTTAGGCTCAATTTCAGGGTTACCACATGCACAATAGATATTTATAAAATACTCCAAAGGAATAAAAACAAGTAATATTGTATAAAATTATTAAAAATATCACTATTGTATCGCAAGTGACAAAAGTCTTTCTGAAAAAAAAAATAGGTTTTCTAGTATTTCATCGCTGATGAGTCTACAGAAAGGAAAAGAGGTGAGAGAAAACGAAAGCTGACAAAGGAGAGGAGAAAGAGAAAGCGAAAGGAGAAGAGGAAAAGTAGAGGAGAGAAGAAAGAGAGGATAGACGAGGAGAGGAGATGTAGTGAGGAGAATGGAAAAAGATTCTAGGAGAGATGAGGAAAATGGAGCAAAGAAGAGAGAAGAGGAAAAGAGGAGACGAGAAGAGGGAAGTGGAGAGTAAAGGAGAGAAAAAGAGAAGAACGAAAAGAAGAGGAGAAGAGTGCAGTGGAGTCGGAAATCTGAGACAGGAGAGGAGATACGAGGAGTGAAGATGAGTGGGATGGAGATAAGATGCGAAAAAAGTAGGGAAGGCGATATGAGATAAAAGCAGAGCGAGCAGAAGGAGGGGAGAGGAGAAGGAGAATAGAAGAACAGAAGGGACTGAAGAGAAGAGGTAGTTGCAGAAAATATCGTCTCAGCGTCAAGAATTGATGCATTGGTCAAATTATCGACATGAAACATTCAATAACATTTTGAAATGTATTGGAGAATGTATTAGATCGGTTCGAAATACCTTTTGGCTTAGTTCAGAGCAAGGTAAAATATTCCATGTAAGATCTTTGATTTTACCTGCGATTATACCACTAAAAACATGAATGTAATTTGAATATTTATAAGAATTATCCAATTTTTGTCCAATTCTCGGTTCTTTGAAATGGAGATTTTGTAATTTAATATTTCCCCTCCCCCCATCGTTAATTCCAAGCGGAATCATTCCGTTTCACACGGCGTGGACAATGAACACAATGGGATAGATCTAAAACTTACGAAAATTTTCTGCCACCGGAAGGGTTTGAACCTACGACCATCAGATTGACAGGCCTGAACGGTAAGCGCTACCCTACAAGCTTTCGCTCCTGAAAGTAAGTAGATGGAGCTGACCAATGTGAAATGTAGATGCAACTCTCCTCCTACATATAATGTGCAAAGAATACTTGTTTGTAAAAAAAAAAAATGAAAAGAAAAAAATGTAGTACGACTCGGCGAAAACATTTAATGGAGAATTGCACATGATGAAAACTTTTCATTCGATATTGGCGGAGGTATCCTTGCATTGAACTCGAGTGGGAAAGGGGTAAAATTAGTATGTCCTGAATTGCCACAAATATAAATAGTTATTTCATTAATATTATGTCAATGTCTTTGAAGCAGTACACAATTATCGTTAGAGTATCATAATTCACGATCTTATACATGAATATATCCCTTTGAATGTATGTCAATTCATTTATTTGGATATTTTTTTTATAAATTCCATATGCAGAACGATGTAGCCACTATACACTGCTATTACAAATAATTTTAACATGCTCTTCACACCTAGTATGGAGGATCGAACCTGGGACCGCTAGCAGCCCAATCGAGAACTCTAACCACTATTTTTTTTTTATTGTCTCATTCTGATATACAAGTTATGGAATTACATTGTTTTTGACATAAGTGTATTATTGCTATTACAATTTGTATTTCTATCTGGTTAACCTTTACATTTTTGTTTGACCTAAATTAAGTATAAAGCACTAATAAGAAATTTGCATACCATTTCTTCCTTGCTTGGAGAGGAATTTTTTCATATTGTTCTTGCAAGCAGATACTGAATTGTTTCTGAAAACTGCTCTCGTCATTGTGAAATATATATAATAAGTATTCTGTTATCAACCATTGTACTGCTCGTTGTTTTGTTGGTTGAAAAAAAATTGAAGTCAGGAAAAACTATATCTGTATCCGTAAACTTTGTTACTGAGGTGCGGCATATACGACTGAGCATTGTTCGCAATTTGTTCAACGCCGTGGAGGAGTTGCGACACTTTGTTATCCTGTGGGCTAAACAGTCAGGCACGTTGCATGATATACAGTTAGGAGAGTCACTGATTCCATATTGGTATGTCCTATCTCTTGTCACTATAACACGATGAACCACTTTGTACGATATTGATTGGCCAGCTTTTGAAAGGTGTTTGGCGGAGACATTTTCCCATATTTGTGGCCAATTATGTGTATTGAAATCCTTGACTATTCGTGGTACTGTGTGCTTGAAACTATTGATTTCACTATATAACTTTTTAACAGATGGTGTAATTGTCTCATGTCGTAATGACTGGTAGCATACCTGTAAAGCGATGTCCTTATAAAACAAAAACCTTTTGGGGATACTTTGGATATCGATGGGAGCTTCTAATGGAATGTATTGTATTATCGTCTGTATACATGCTTGGGTCGTTGACTCGTGCAGTGAGAACGCTGTTTGAAGGCCAGTCTGTACAAACAATGCTCTTGCCTGTGTGTTCACGTGTATTAGTGCCAACCCACCTGTCTTCTCTGATAACGTGACCTCATTTATTGCCACCCGGAAAATTGTATCATGCCACAAAAAGCAGCCAACAGCTTTGTTGACCTTGGCTAAGTGCTGTGTTTTGAAGGGCAGGATTTTTGCTACATACCAAAGTTTAGAGAGAGCAAAAACGTTGATAAATCTTACTCGTGCTTTTAAATTCAGAGAGCGCATCTTGTTCACTCTGAGGACGTAGATTGTCCTCTCGCACGTAAGCTTACTATTGGCTTCGATCGTTTCATCGATATTTGCATAGAGGTTTATACCTAAAACTTTTATTTTCTTGTCTATAGGGATCTCCGTATTGTTTGTGAAAGGATTCTCCTTGCCAAGGGGCATCAGGAATGACTTTCGATTGTTTAGTTTTGCTCCTGATGTGTGCTCAAAAGTATGTATTTGGCTTTTACCACTGTACAGATCTCTTTCATCCTTGAGAAAAATCGTAATGTCGTCCATGAAACTGCCAACTTGTATTGTGGTGGAAGCCATAGAAATACCCTGTAAATGATGCTGGATACTAAACAAAAAGGGGGCTATTGTGAGGACGTACAATGTGCTACTCAAGGGACTACCTTGTAGTACACCCCGTCGCATTTTAAAACTTGTTGTCAAGAAACCATTTATTTTGAGTTTTAGCAGCATAGGATTATATAATGTTTTTATCCAATTCATAAAAGTGTCTCCGAAGCCATATGCTTCTAAGACTTTGTACAGATATTCGTGACTCACTCTGTCATAAGCTTGGGAAAAGTCTAAAGATAGAATTGCCTCTGATGCATTCTTATTTTGTTTGGTAATAATTACGTCTCTTATCGTTTGCAGCAAGTGATGTATACTTTGAGACGTATTACAAGCGAACTGTAAATTGCCAATAAGTTTAACCATATATATTTTTTTAGACGCTGATTTATGCACCTACTTATAAGTTTGATATCACTACTCAATATGGAAATTGGCCTAAAATCTGTTTCGAATTTTGGATTTGCCTTTTTGGGAACTAACACTATAACTCCCGTGCTACTGGTCTTCCCTATTGTCCCTGTTGTCAACACTTCGTTGACCCATTCCGTTAATTCGTCTCCTATTAGATCCCAGAAACATTGATAGAATTCTGATGGTAGTCCATCTTCGGCTGTAGTTTTATTCCTAGGAGCTTTGAATACTGCATCATGAACCTCCTTTTTACTAAACGGTTGTGTGAGCTCAGTTCTTTCATTTTCCGTCAGTGATGCAGGGAAGTAGTTCAAAAAATTACATTGCGTTTCTGTGGGATTAAAGGCTTGACCTAGAAGATTTTTATAGTATTGCAAAAACATGTCGTGTATACTATGAGGGCTGGTGACAACTTCACCGGAATCTAAAGTTAATTTATGAATAACGTGACTCCTGGCGTTTTTATGTTCTTGAAGAATGTGATTTAGTGTGGCTTGCTCGTCAGGGTCTATAGGAAGAATCTTGCTCTTTATTATTGTTGCAGATTTTCGTTTCCTACATATAGCAAGTAATTGCGCTTTTATTTCATTTGCATAGGGACGATCGAAATTACCTTGCAGTGCTAAACGATGGAGATCATTCAAGACTGCATACAAAAAATTATATTTGTTTCTTTCATCTCGACTAACCTCTGCACTGAAGAATTTACTGACCTGGCGAAATTTAGGCTTAACTCGAGTTTCCCACCACTCGATTAGTGTCTTTTGAACTGGCCGAGAGGCCTTGAGTTCGTTCCACGTTTCCCTGATTAGCTGGACATAACTACCATTGCGTAATAATGTGTTATTTAAAAGCCAGTATCCGCTACCTTGACGGGGTTTAACCAAATCTAAATTTATTTTGAGAATTGGGACACTATGGTCACTAAAGCATACTGGAAAGTTTTGAACACTAAGTATATATTCCTGAAATCTTGGTGCGACATAAAACCTATCGATCCTTGACGCACTATTGGAGGTGATATGTGTGTAACCTTGACTGTCGCCGTTGGCGTGTATCCAAGCGTCTCGCAGTTGTAACCCCAGAGTTAATTCATAGAGCGCACGTGAGAAGTTGTATACTGGATTTTGATCTTGTGAACGAATTACGCAGTTAAAATCTCCCACTAGTATAGTGTCTAGTGTGTGGGATGTCAACTCGGGCCCTACAACTGTTGAAAAAAAATCTTCTCTTTCCCGTCAGTTTTGGCTTCCTGACGGAGCATACACATTACAGAGAAACACTGAGCCTAATTTGGCACTTATTTGTCTGCCCGTGGGATGGGGCACTACATTACGTAAATCCAAGTGTCGCCTACATGCTATGGCAGTCCCTTGTGCAAAGGGAGTGAAATTGTTGTATACTTTAAACATGCTCAGTACAGAAAAATCGTCTATGGCGACCTCTTGTAAGAGGGCCACATCAATACACGATTTAATGAGAAAGTCATTGAGAGCAATTATTTTGGTCTTACTTTGCATTTGATTCAAATTTATAGATGCCAAGGTAAATGTTTGCATGATTATAACTGTCCACAAAAGAAAACTAAACTTACTTACATTCTTCAACATTACTGATCTCTAATTTCTGCCTATAATGCATTAACTATGCTTTCCACTAAATAAATCTGGGGTAAGTTTGTTACTCGTCGAAGGTTTCTCTTTAGTTACATTTGCTGAATTACTGGTTAAACTAACCTTTGAAACATCTTGTTTTGGGGTACCAGGTTCTTCTCTAAATTCGTTATGAACTATTGTGGAACTTACGCATTCATTATTTTTCTTCTTCTTTCTACGTAGCACCATGGACTCTTCCGCCACTGACCGTAACCTTGATACAGATCTTGACCGTGATTTCCTAGGAGAGGTAACTACGGGGAATTCTGCCTCCGCGAACAAAGCACTTGCGGGTGGGGGCGGGGGTATGTGATGCATCTCCCCTGCAGTGGTCAATGTTGGCTGCTCCATCTCTTCCCTTCCTGTTGGTGCATTCTTCTCACTACCTTCGTGTCTGGTACCTGTCTCCTCGTCGGTGAGTCTGGGGCTATCCGTGTTCCCTCCATTGTTATCTCGTGACGCAGGGACTTCTGCAACTGATGGAGCTGAATCGCTAGGTTTAGTCCGTACGGGTAGCACAGTTGGTTTATATACCATCGGTACATTGTCAGCGGGTATATTAACCGGTCCCCTGCGGGGCTGGTTGACAGTGGAACGACGCTTAGGACACTCAGCCACTACATGACCCTCTCCGGAGCACGCGAGGCAGGTACGAACCTGCCCAGGGTATGTTACCCAATAGGAGTCTCCATTCATGATTACATATGAAGGTATGGGTTTACGTAGTATCATTTTAATCAATACACGTCCAGTTCGAGTAGGGTAAATGTGGTCTGCAGAGTATGTCTCGTCTTCAATTTTTAACATTTCCCCATAAGACCTCATGACACGACTTATCACTTCTGCACTTAATTCAGTTGGGACTACATGGATTCTGACAATTACATGTCGCTGGTGCGCCCATTCTACTTCGACCTTATGGTCACCATCTACGTCACTATAAATTACCTCTGCACCAAAATCATTTAGTAACCGTTCTCCTACCACTTTTGTCGCAAATTTCACGTTCAAACACTTACGAAAGTAATCTATTTCAAAACTGAGCACTTGGTTCGTTGGCACTTGGTAGACATCATGAAACCATCGATGAAAATCCAATGACGTAGGTCGCGTTTTGACATCAATGAAAACAAATTTCAAGGTGTTTTCTCTTTGTGTATTCATCGTGATCTATTTCATCGTATCTTCACTGGCGCACGGTAATTGTAGTCAAGACCTCGCTTGCACTTCAAAGGAAAAAAAAGAACTAACACAACACTAGCAAACCGTATACGGCCCTAGCTAACTCGGACAGTTCAATCGCTAAGCCTTCTCACGCGACGAGCGGAGCTCGCTACGAACTGATACCTGCACGAGCTGCAGGCAGACTGTCGACCACTACACCATGCCCTTACCTTCGATTGAAACAACAATTTTTAAGTATTCTATCCTTCCAATATTGTAAATGTCGTTGGGTACATGTAGTTGAACTTTTACTTTAATTTTGAATTGCTATCTTGTAGTATAGCAGATATCTTCGAGAAATAATTTTCGAAGTGATGAAGAAAATCGAGAATATTGGTAGTTGCGAAAATGCGAGTTATTTCTCCTAACTTATTATTGTGTTTAGACATTATTAATGGATAATATCTAGATTCTTGAACATTGCAGGACGATATTCTTTTCCTGTGATACTGCAACAGACGAAATGCTTGTTTACTGACGCAAGTGTCACGTTCAGAACAGTCTTATGAAATGTAGTTGCTGTTGCGTAAGGTAACACGAAATAATTACACCGTTTGCGAAGTACCAAATCTGCGCAACGTTAGATGTAAACAGGCGGAAAATTTTATTCATAAAATCACTTCACATTTAACAGTATTAGTCAAGAGAGACTCGTGGGACACTGTGTTATGGTGCTGGAGTAAATACTTTTATTTTTCTTCCTCGAAGAACAACAATTTTTAAAGTAGAGTAACAGTCGTTCTGCTCTTTCTTATTTCTTTTAAATTCTTCCACATTCCTTTAATTGGGTTAAGAATAAATAATAATATTGCTTGGATTTCTGTCATTGACGTAGACCAGGCCCATACGCAGGGTTGCTTTGAGGGAGGCGCAGACCCAATTACATATATATATGCTCAGTCGGTAACGCGTCTGACTACCATGCTAAACGTCCCGGGTTATATCCCCGGCCGGTTCAAATCCGGGAACTTTTCTAACGTTGGAAGCGGCCCCGGCGCCCACCCAACGTCGAATAACATGGGTACCTGGGGGAAACCCTGGTGGGTAAAGGCGGTCAGGGGCGTAATGCTGATTACACTCACGACCGGATCAAGAAAGTGTCGGGCGTTACCCCCACACCCCCTCTTGCCTTCTTGGCGTGGTGCTAAGCACAGGGGAACACTTTACCTACTTTTTACATATATATAACAGCGGTCCCAGAGAGTGTTGCGCAAAGGATTATTATTATTATATAAGAGAGAGAGAGAGAGAGAGAGAGAGAGAGAGAGATATTACAAAGTAGTTCAAATAGTGCGAGCGCCATTGAAAAGTCATGATAATTCTATGTTTATAAGATAATATATTTATAAATTAAATGTTGCGTACTAGGAATTATTATTACAATAAAGAACATGTCTAATTGTGAGTTAAGAAAAAGCAATAATAAAGAGACATTCTCGCATCACGATTGCAGTTCGAAAAAGTCAGGACAGGGATTGAAAGTACCTCACTGTCCTGACTAAATCGCTGAATCGGACGTCTGGTAGCCTTGCATCAATGATTATAAAACTAAAAATACGGAATACCTGAAGACTTTTGCGCAAGGAACAGATTCATTTATGTAAGAACAAAATTGAAATTTTTACACATTTCTAAAATCGACGATGTTATTTTCGTAGTTATTGATAGGTTCACATTTAAATATATTTCAGGGTTCGAGGGGGGCATGGCAACCATGCCTCCCTCACCTGGGCACTGGCTTGAAGTAGACACTGGGAGAAAAATTTTGGAGAATCTTTCTATTAAATTTATTATTTACATCCACCTTATGCTCAGATAGGTTTATTGACAATCGTGAACTTTTTGTTTAATAGATAATATTTGGTTTTAAACGACGGGAGAATATTGGTCAAATTTCCTTTCGTGCTCTTTTGAGAGAATATATACTTCTACAATAGCAAATAGCAATCGCGTTCGGAAATGGTGAAAAAAATGACTTGGTTTTCAAAGACAAACTTGGTAGCGTAGCTTGCTCGCGTTCGAAGTGACTCACTCACGCTATTTAAGGTCGCTTCTTATCGCAAAACACTGTGCATCCATGCACAGTGTCTTCACCCAGCAAGTTACAAGTGACCAGAGTCGAATTTTAAAGAGAATGTGAAGAATGATAGATTTCATCAGAGGCGGCTAGGTGGGCACTAGCTCAACATGCAATAGTTTAAGTCATAATTTCTGACAAACAAGATATCTTATTGAATAAGTATTGGGATAGTAATACGTGTATCCGCTCCTTTTTAACAATGTAAGCTCGAAGACTATCTGTTTTCCATTTGTTTATATTGGCAAATTGCTCAACCGGAGTTTATTGTAAGGAACTATTTCCTAGATGTTCATGTAACCGTTATAAAATTACAAATAAAGTATATTCACAAGCTTAGATATACTAACAACGAAGAAATAAATTCAGTGTAAAATTTCAAATACATGTGTATAGAGTAATTCTAGAAGTACAGAACTATATCAGAGTATTGAACTTCTTTTTGCAGGATAACGTTTACAATATTCACGCGACAGAATAATTAAGAACTGTTGCTCCAAGGGAAACAAAGGGCGTAGTGTATTGGTTAGAGTTCTTGAAAGCATTGATTACGGTCTCAGGTTCGATCCTCCATACTAGGTGTTCTTTTTTTTAATTCTCCTTTTATTATAAACAAGAGCATGGTAACATTATTTGTAATAGCAGTGTATAGTGGCTACATTGTTCTGCATATGGAATTTATAAAAAAAAATAACCAAATAAATGAATTGACACACATTCAAAGGGATATTTTCATGTATAAGATCGTGAATTATGATACTCTAACGATAATTGTGTACTGCTTCAAAGACATTGACAAATATTAATGAAATAACTATTTATATTTGTGGCAATTCAGGACATACTAATTTTACCCCTTTCCCACTCGAGTTCAATGCAAGGATACCTCCGCCAATATCGTACTACATTTTTTTTCTTTTCATTTTTTTTTTACAAACAAGTATTCTTTGCACATTATATGTAGGAGGAGAGTTGCATCTACATTTCACATTGGTCAGCTCCATCAACTTACTTTCAGGAGCGAAAGCTTGTAGGGCACAGTCTGGTTCGAGCAGTGGTCTGAGACGGTTGTGTTTGCGCGTCTCTCTAATAGCTCTAAGTCACGTAGCGCGTATTACTCGCGAGTCCGGTTGAAGTGAAACACGGCGACGCTGCCAACATGGTAATCAAGAGATTGAATACACTAAAACTGAACTTCAGTCAAGTGCGAAGGAAACCAACTTCGACGGAAATACACAATTGGATTAGCAAGACCATGAAATTGAAACCGGAGCAAGTAGTAAGTATTGAAGTAGACAATTATAGACGTTGTATCTTTCTGAAACTACTATCGAAAGTAGTGTGTGAACAGTTGTTGCTACAGTCAAACGGAGAATATAAATATAGTGACGAAGACGGGGATTGTCCAGTGCTTGTTACGTGAGCGGATGCAAATTACGTGATAGTTAGAGTGCACGTTGTCCCGAGTGAACTGTCCGATGACGCCATTCGATCGGTCCTGAGTACGTACGGTCAGATAATATCCTTGGACGATGAACGGTATTCCAGTGAGCATATTTATCCGGTAAGAACTGGCCGTAAAATCGCCAAAATGAATCTAACTCGTGCGATTTCATCGTACGTCACAATCAGTGGCGGACGATACTGGGTGACATATAGCGGGCAAGACCGTACTTGCAGTTACTGTGACCTTAGTGACCATTTTTACGTTACCTGTCCGTCCCGACGTCGTCAAATTGAGAAACCCGAAGATACGTCCTATGCCGGGGCGACGCGTCCTGTCCCGAGGAATGTGCCGGCTGATGAGAAAATGATGACCCCGACACCCACTATACTACCTGTGCATCTGAAACGCTCCGGAGACCAGGAAAATGAGGGCAACGTACAAGCTTCACTACAGGATGTACCTAAAAATACCGTACCAGATTCCACTTTACCACCCAGTGTAGAAAACAAGACAACAGCAGACGTTCCTATACCCGTCAGTGTGGACCAAGTTAATGTCAACCAAGCAGCCCACGTAGCAGAGAAGAATGGGGAAGAAACAATGGAAATTACCCTAGAGGTACCCAATAGTCCGATGCAGCAGGCAGATGATGATCATGCAGGTAAAGGTAGGAACTCCGAGACGGCGTCCCCCGCATCAGGCGCTCATCCGAAAACAAGAAAGGAACCAAAAAAGAAGAAGAAACGCAGTCTCCCTACAAACGATACGGCGTCGACACGGCGGCAAGATGGCCCTCATCGTTCGGTGTCTCCAGTGTCTCGGCGACTGCGTAGAACGATGAGTGCGACAAGAGAACAAAGTGCGAAATCTAGTGGCGGCTCAGATTGGTCGCTTGACGTCAATGTGTGATATATGTCTACCATATCCTAGTTATGAAGTGTGTTGTCCGCGTTATAATGGTATTAGGTTTATGTTTGTCGCATGTCGTAGTGAAATTGAAAAAGGTAAATAGTTTAACGTCAGTAACTGCACATAACATTCCCACCGGGTACAATAGTACAGAATCCCACATGACGACCCCCATATATCATTTTGCAACAATAAACATTAACAAGATGAAATTTAGTGTCAAGCATCATGCATTCTTAGATTATATTAAGCAAAGTCACCTGGATGTAATTTTTCTGCAAGAAGTCGGGACCGATGATTTCTGTCTGGGCAGTGAATATACCGTGTATAACAATTTTACTCGCAATTCTCTAGGAACCGCCATAGTTGTGAAAGCAGGCCTCCATATAACGGAAGTTTACCATCACCCGTCTGGTCGTATCACATGTATCCAAATAGGAAACATATGGTTTTGTAATGTTTATGCACCATCAGGTACCAACGCTAGAAATACTCGGAACATATTTTACGCTACAGACGTGGCGAAGGCATTAGGTGGCTCCCGTCAAAACATTGTGCTGGTGGGTGATTTTAATTGTACTCTAAGAAGACAGGACCAATATCCAGGATTCCATACATCACCTAGCTTGCAGGCGCTGGTTGAAGGGTTTAAAATGCACGATGTTTGGGTGGCTAAAGGTCCGAATATAGACGGCTACACATACATACGTGCCGACAAGCGAGTCGGCTTGATCGTTTTTACGTTAGTGCACACATGATTAGCAAAATATCTGCGATTCGAATTTTCCCAACTTGCTTTAGTGATCATTTAAGTGTCCAACTCGACATGAGTTTGGATGTACCTTCAGTTGGACGAGGGCGGGGATTTTGGAAGTTCAATGTACGGTTATTGGAAGATGAACAATTTCGTACCGAATTTAAACAAAAGTAGAAGAAGTGGGAAGAAATGAGCGTACGTCAAACTGACATTATTATGTGGTGGGACACTTTTCTAAAACCCTCCATTAAATATTTCTGTTTAGCATATAGTCGTGAAAAATACTCAGATTTCAATAAGAAATATAACTTTTACTACAGAGTGCTTCACGAACTAACAACACAGCTAATACAAGGGAAGCCAGTGCGTCAAGAAGTGAAACGAGTGCAAGCAGTGCTACTGAGCATGCACAGAGAGCGTATGCAAGGTTACAATGTTAGGAATCGTCTTCCTATGTTTGATGCACAAGAAGAAGCCTCGTTGGTGCAGGTGTTAGCAGAGAGACGCAGTGCACAGCGAAAGAGGATAACGTGTCTCGATACAGCCACGGGGAGACTAACCGAACCCAAGTTAATACGAAAGTACTTACATTCATGTTTTTAGTGGTATAATCGCAGGTAAAATCAAAGATCTTACATGGAATATTTTACCTTGCTCTGAACTAAGCCAAAAGGTGTTTCGAACCGATCTAATACATTCTCCAATACATTTCAAAATGTTATTGAATGTTTCATGTCGATAATTTGACCAATACATCAATTCTTGACGCTGAGACGATATTTTCTGCAACTACCTCTTCTCTTCAGTCCCTTCTGTTCTTCTATTCTCATTCTCCTCTCCCCTCCTTCTGCTCGCTCTGCTTTTATCTCATATCGCCTTCCCTACTTTTTTCGCATCTTATCTCCATCCCACTCATCTTCACTCCTCGTATCTCCTCTCCTGTCTCAGATTTCAGACTCCACTGCACTCTTCTCCTCTTCTTTTCGTTCTTCTCTTTTTCTCTCCTTTACTCTCCACTTCCCTCTTCTCGTCTCCTCTTTTCCTCTTCTCTCTTCTTTGCTCCATTTTCCTCATCTCTCCTAGAATATTTTTCCATTCTCCTCACTACATCTCCTCTCCTCGTCTATCCTCTCTTTCTTCTCTCCTCTACTTTTCCTCTTCTCCTTTTGCTTTCTCTTTCTCCTCTCCTTTGTCACCTTTCGTTTTCTCTCACCTCTTTTCCTTTCTGTAGACTCATCAGCGATGAAATACTAGAAAACCTATTTTTTTTTTTTCAGAAAAACTTTTGTCACTTGCGTTATAATAGTGATATTTTTTAATAATTTTATACAATATTACTTGTTTTTATTCCTTTGGAGTATTTTATAAATATCTATTGTGCATGTGGCGACAATAGAATTAAGCCTAACTCTACACGCAACCCACCAATGCCTTGTGTAAATTGAGTTGCCTAGTTTAAAATGTCGTTGTCCTAAAACTTTTGAGAGACACTGTACAAGCAACATGTTTTAAACATGACACGTGCGTACCTAAAGCTACAGACATAAGATATAATGAGAGACATATGTTTTTGTCGTTACAGAAATAATTTATGAAAGAAAAATATATTAATATATATATATACACACACACAGTGGGCGGCCGGCGGCAACTAAGATGGGTAGTGCCAATGTGATCAAGAAATAGAAAAAGAAACCTCCGCAATGTAGCCCCTCCCGCCCCCTCCTTGAGGTTGCGCCACTGGCCAAGATGTTTATCCTCGTTTGGTATCGTGGAATACAACGTGTGTTTAAGTAATAACGTACTAATCCGATTCAGCTTCACTCACTAACCTATATTTATACACTAAAAATATAACAATTTACAAGTGGAAATGAAAAACAACTCCTATCACCTTCTCCTCCCCCATACACACGTATTCTAACTGGCTGTTGAAAATATATTTGTTATGAAAAGAAATTGTCGAAATGCCAAAGGAAACTCGCATCATCATAGGATTTTTTATTTTTATATTTTAGAAAAAGTCTGAATGGCCCTCTTGGTGTATCTATCTATTATCAAAAATGTTCATTTAACTTCGGAAAAATACTAGGTTCGTTTCTCCAAAAGTAGACAGAAATTACTTCCCGTCTTACAAATCAGTCGTATTTAGCGACTTTTCTCTGAAGGTGGCAACTGTGTCAACACTGCGAAAGTTCCCTCGCCGTGCCAAGTGAAGACGGACGCGGTTTCTAATGGGCTAACCCCGCCCCTTGCCACTTTGTTCTCGGCTCATGGTGGAAATGTTCCTCCCGGACATGGTCGCGGAGACTTCTTCAACCCTCTGCACGTGTGTCAACTTGGTTAGATCCATGGGTTAGGCCAGCTCTTGGGCGGCACGGACTGTTGCCTCGCGAGGGTACGAACGAAACAGCTGGCGTTGCAGTGAGGAGGTTGGGGCGGTCGTCACGTCAGCTTGACCGATTGCAAGATTCGAATCTCCTTGTCTGTAAACTATCAATGTATTCATTTAACAATACTTCGCGTTTCTTCTGAGTGTAGTGCCATGGCACGGCGGCTCTACCCCTTCAGCCTAATATATATATATTAGGTGCATTCAAATGAAAAGGTCCATTTCCTTGCAGTAGTTGGCTACACATATTCACCGTATGAGGTAAGACACTGGTTCCACTTTGAAACAAGGTTATGAATTCCTTGGTAGAAGTCCTTGTGCTGGGAATGAAACCATTCCCTGACAGCTTCCTGCAGCTCAGGACTCGAGGCAAAGCGTCGTCCTCTAAGGTGTTTCTTCATAGGTCCGAAAATGTGATAATCACATGGACTCAAGTCAGGACTGTAGGCAGGGTAGTCTAGCACTTCCCAATGGAATAATTACAACATATCCTGTGTCTGTCTGGCTGTATGGGGACGAGCATTGTCCTGGAGTAAAATTATGCCTTTGCTGAGTTTTCCTCGACGCTTATTCTTGATTGATGTCCGTAGACGATGCAGTGTTTCACAGTACGTGTTTGCGTTAATTGTGTGTCCCTCCGGAAGGAACTCCACTAGCAGTGGCCCTTGGTCATCGAAAAATACTGTCATCATAAGTTTGCCGACTTTAGGTAGTGACTTGCTTTTCTTTGGTTTTGGTGATCCTGTATGCTTCCATTCCATACTGTCCCTCCTTGATTCTGGCTGGTAATACGGGCAGATGGATTCATCTCCAGCAATGATTTTGCTGATAAAGTCATCACCTTCATTCCTGTATCGCATCAAATGAGCCAATGACATTCCCATTCTGCACATTTTTTGTTCCTCTGACAAACACTTTGGCACCCATTGTGCGCACACTTTCCTGTAACCCAGTCTGTGCCTCACAATGTCATGCACACTACCCAATGACACGTTCACTTGTTCGCTAATGGCTGCCAGGGATATTCGTCTGTCTTCTTGAATAAGGTTGTCAATAGCAGCCACTGTCCAATCAGGAATGCGATTTTTCAACTGTCCCGGCCGAGCATCGTCCTTCAATGTGTTTCGTCTACCACGAAAACGCCTACACCATTTTCTCACTGTTTTGTCTGATACACATTTTTCATACACAACTTTAATTCTCCTATGAATCTCCGCGGGATGTACTCCTTCGGCATGAAGAAACCGAACGACAATCCGCTGTTCTTCCTTGGACACGTCCCTTAATGGCAGCTCCATTGTTCAGCACAGCGTTCCACTTGGGGGAAAGAAAGTGAATGTGATTAGATAACGGACACGTGCTACCTGGACACACTTGCGCATGCGCAGATGCCTCATTACTAAAACGTCACATATACCTGTGGGTATACAAAACACATGAAATTACTGTCTCGTATAAAAAGCTTTTTCAGAAAAAATAAAATGGACCTTTTCATTTGAATGAACTAATATATCATGCGCATGCGCGTGCACTCCGGTTCAGCAAGGGCAGCAGTGGTGGCACACAGCATAACTGTTACAAATTATTATTATTATTATTATTATTATTATTATTATTGGTTTCTCATTATTTCTTTCGGGTTGCCTCAACAGAATATCAACCTGCAAGCGTCCAAGGTTCGTCCTTTTCCGATATGGGGCCATCAACACCCTCTCGCGGCCTGTTGACAAAACATCTGCGTAGTATCACCACCCTGACAATGCCATCAGAAATCCGAAAAATGAGAGGAGACATTCTGTGGAGACAAAGCTTGGGCTGGAAGAAAGCAGAGAGTGCCATCGGTCAGCCTGCTGATGTTCTCAGTGTTGCGAACTGCACGATTAAGTGTCCAAGTGTACTGTCAGCTATGTAGCATATCCACCAAGCTAGTTAAAATTTATATTCATAAATAAACTATAAAGTTTAAAAACACAGGAGAAACATAAAAAATATGATTGCTGACATACGGATGATATATTCTATGTGAAGATAAACGTTTCCGAGCGTTCGGTCTATTAAGACAGCTAACATGTACGTACATGGACACATCCGCCAAATTGAGTTGGCAAAACTCGCTGGCCGCGGTCACAATTTTTCAAGCGCTTTGCGAGGTGAAAAGTTATGGGTTTTTCAGGCGGGTGAATTTCGATTTGTTTGCTTCAAAAACTTTAGTGTTGGCATTGTTTACAATTCATTACGGAAAGAACTACGTGGTGCAAAGTGGATTTGTGAATATCGCAATGTGTGAAAATCTTGAAAATTGTTTCAATCATCCGCGATCGTCTGTTGCATTAAATACATTTGACAACAGACCAACTGAAATTCGAAAAAATGAACAACTGCACCAGGACATTCATCTTTCCCTTAGAAGTTATGGAAAAAGTATCAGGTAGAGTACTATTTTTTTTCAGTATATAGTACCATGTAGAAGCAATGAATTCTTGGTGTTCTTAATTTTTCGGGATCTGCTTCCCCAACAGAAAATGTCACCGCACGCCACTGATATCAGTGACGTGCGGTGACGTCGACACTTGGGGTAGCAGTCAGTGGCGTGCTCAAGGGGGGGTTTGGTGTGGGCCACACCCCTCCCCCCTTTAGGGCCCAGTATTCTTAAAAAAATAATGTCAATAACAGGAAAAGATTGCAAAATGATGAAGAAGTATTAAAAAAAACTACACGTAACCCCCACCCACATTCGAAAATAAGAAACGATTTGATTTGATTTGACTACTAAGCCAGAGATCCTGGGTTTGAATCTCGGCTTGGCCATGGGTATTCTTTGTGTGTCCCTTCATCAATTTTATTGTATCATCTTCGCGATTAGCCAAAAGTGGCGGGAAAACGAAGTAAAATAAACCAAATCAAGCAATCAATCAAAGATTTTATTTCATTTTTGTTACTTAGCGTCGCTTTTTTGTAACATTTGGTTAATTGGATGAGAGACAATTTCGCACTAGTTGTGCATTTATTTCAATATCGTCCGAATGGGTTACTGAGGAAAAAGGCTGGTAATCAATAGAGTATGAATTTATCCACATGTTGCAAGTGAAAGCGTTTTTATTACACTTTATTATTAAGCTAGATACGATGTTTAAAGAATATGACAGTAGTCCAATTAAGCCGGTTCACAAACCAAAAATGGAGCTCGGTGGAGCTCGCCTTAATGGATTTCTCTCGTAAGGCATGAGCTCCATTTTCTGGCAGTGTTGCCAGCTTCTTACTCGAAAAAAATCACCAAGGTTTTTTTTTGGGTCTAACCTAGCCTAAAGCAAGGAGCTGGCAATCTTGCTTGAGGCTCGTCTTAATGGATTTCTCTCGTAAGGCATGAGCCCTATTTTCTGGCAGTGTTGCCAGCTCCTTACTCGAAAAAATCACCAAGGTTTTTTTTTGGTTCCAACCTAGCCTAAAGCAAGGAGCTGGCAATTTTGCTTGAGGCTCGCCTTAATGGTTTGCTCTTGTAAGGCATAAGCTCTATTTTCTCGCAGTGTTGCCAATATTTTACTCGAAAAAATCACCAAGGTTTTTTTGGTCTAACCTAGCCTAACGCAAGAAGCTGGCAACCTTGCTTGAGACTTGCGTTACAGTGCATAAAGCAAGAAGCTGGCAACCTTGCTTGAGGCTTGCCTTACAGTGCATAAAGCAAAGTTGCCAACCTACTGGTACTTTTGCCA
Source organism: Lepisma saccharinum (assembly GCF_977018435.1). Classification (NCBI taxonomy): domain Eukaryota; kingdom Metazoa; phylum Arthropoda; class Insecta; order Zygentoma; family Lepismatidae; genus Lepisma; species Lepisma saccharinum. Next base: position 54,451,830 of record NC_139232.1, on the reverse strand, counting down.
TAGCCTTTTACAAAAAAGAGAGAGGAGAGAGAGAGGAGAGAGAGAGAGAGGAGAGAGAGAGAGGGAAGAGTTAAACAGCCGACAGCTGCCAACACCCACCCTAACCTAACCTAACCCACCCTAACCTAACCTAAACTAACCTAACCTAACCTAACCAGGTCTAACCTAACCTAACCTAAAGCAAGGAGCTGGCAACCTTGCTTGAGGCTTGCCTTACAGTGCATAAAGCAAGGTTGCCAACCTACTGGTACTTTTGCCATGGCTTATTACAAAAAAAAAGAGAGGAGAGAGAGAGAGAGGGAAGAGTTAAACAGCCGACAGCCTACCTACAGCTTTTTTTTGTCTAACCTAACCTAAAGCAAGGAGCTGGCAACTTTGCTTGAGGCTTGCCTTACAGTGCATAAACCAATTTTTCCAACCTACATATACTAAACAAGGAGAGCCGGCACTGCCGTAAAAGAGAGAGAGATGGATGGATGGCAACACTGCACGGGTTCAACGTCATCAAATAAAAATCGCCTTAATGGTTTTTTCTTGTAAGGCATGATCTCTATTTTCTCGCAGTGTTACCAACTCCTACCTACACCTTTTTTTAGTTGGCAAGGGCTAGAGAGAGAAAAAAAACTTATAGCTGGGAACAGTAATGAGCGAATGCGCCATATCGTAATTTTCCAACTCCGACAATGTTTATATATCGTGACCTTTGTAAACCTCTCTCGGGGGGGAACGATGTGCCACACACACACACACACACACGCGTGCGCGTGTATTGTGACGCAAGCAAACAGACAAAATAATAATAATTGTTGTTTTTTAGGATTCCTGGCCCCCATAACCCCGCCAGGAGTGCGTGGTGCCCAACCAAAAAAGTAAAGGTTTTCCCGTACGGCCTTCGAACGTAGAATTGATTGACGTGCGGGCGAATCTCTTCCGGAATGTTTTTCAATTCGTACATCTGACCATACATGCTATTCATCATCAATTTAGCCGTGTTCTGTTTGGCGTCCATTTCGAGCAGTTTTCCCGGCGGTAAAGTCTTATTGTTTTTAAATTTTTTGATTTTTTACGCAAGGCCATCATCTTGCGTATGCACGTGGCATTGAGCGTGTCTCGTGAAAAATACACGTGAAGATCAGCTTCCGTACAACCGGCTGGATTTGTAACGCCGCGATAAACATTAACTTCCGTACCGGGCAGAATGCCTGTTCCGGCGGCGTGGAATTCGCGCCACTCCCCAAGTTCACGTTGAAAGGGGAGAGGCCGGCTGCGACCATGATGCTCGGGTAGAGTGACGTAAAGTCCAATGTCAAAATAATCTCATTCTCTGTTCTGTTTTTGAGTGCTACGTTTATGTGAGGGTTACGGCGTACGTAACCCCCGACCAGCTTGTGATGATACTCGAGATACGACTGTGGGAAACACAAATATTGCTTGTTCTGCAACGCTTCGCTGAAATAGTAATGCGAGAGATGCCAGTTGAGTTTGTGCTCTCGAACCTGGTCCGCTCGCAACACGCTCTGGCAGCACAATTTGGGTCGCCCTAAACTCAGAGGCCTAGTGAGTTGGCAATACTGACACGACCTAGTTTTTGCTTATATTGTCGCCGCAACCGGATGTTTTTTTTTTTTTGGTGTATATTGGCTGCACTGCATCCTGTTTATTGCAAAAATAATCCACAGTGGGTTGGATATTACAAACAATACGAGTCCGAGTTTTGAAAGTGTAATGTCTGGCATCGAATACCCGGTGACTATTTCTGATACATCAAAATTCGAAACACGAGCACAAGATGCAGAAGGAAAACGCTTAATCATCAACGTTTATTCCTATACGTTGGATAAACATGTCGTGCATCCCCGTCAGGATAAGCGATGTCGACGATGATGATGCTCGTGTGATTAATCTTCTTCTAATTTCAAACGACAGTGTTCACTATTACTGTCTCAGGAATGTTATGCGCTTCCTTTTTTCTCTATAAAAAAGAGAGATTTGTGTTGATTGTTTGGTTAAAAAGAATTTCCTAATTATTTGTTTTTTTTTGTCACAAGAATTGTTTGAATTTCAAACATTCCTAAGTGTTTGCTTAAAGATTGATGCATTAACCTGTTAAGAATGTCACATTAATAATACCGGCTCGGAAATGTCATGTCCTCTTCCTCTATAGAAGGTCATATAAATGTGCTAATTGGTTGGTTAGGGGGGATTTTTTGATTAGTAAATTGAGGTTATAAATACGTACGTATAAAGGTTTTGCTAATATGGAATGCTAAAGCTTAGTACTTGGCTCTCTCAGAGATTCGAATTCTATTAGGTTAAACAGCATAGAAATTTCACAGCAAGAATTCTCATATTTACTGACGATATTCTTAACAACCTGTGTTTTGATTCCACTACAAAAACTGTATACAAAATATGCAGTCCCTAGAATGAGATGGATGAGGCTTATGAACCTTGACTTATACAGTTGTACAATCTGGCAATGAATAGATGTTGTTGTTTTTTTATTAAGCATAGCAGAGTGTTTTCGCTTATTTTAATATCAGGCAACAATGTTAGAAAGTGGCCCCAAGAATAAAATTTAAAATCACTAATGTGATATGAACTTTTTTACTTGTGTGTATTTGAATATGAAAGTGAGGTATTTTGAATAATTGAGGGGGACAATCACAAGTAAGCTTGCAATGGTATTGGGAGATGTCACGAGTTCAAATTTTAGACGATTTCTGTTAATCTGCTAAGGCGATATCAGTACGAAAAAATTTGTAAAAAAGAAGAGGCTAATGGCAACGATGAGGATGAATAATGATAATTATGATGAAATTGGTGTGTGGCACTTAGAAAACAAAAACTTCAAAGTGTATTGCACCAACAGCTACAATTGTCCCCCTCTCCCCAAAATACAAGGCAGTTAACAGAGGTGTGTATATTTGTTGGTTTACGAGTCTGAGGGCTTAAGTTAGTATATTCACTATAGCTATACATATTAAAAAAATGAAATGACCTGAGCAATAAAATATAACAATACCGATTCTGGCTTTTTTGTCGGATGACGTAGTGGTAACGTTTGTTGCAATCACACCTCTGATGGTGTATAAAACTTAAATGTTTTGCATAACATGAAATATTGTTAATGTGAATGTGTTGTTTCTAATGTTAAATATAGAAAGCAGATAACAAGAAAAAAGAAGAAAAGAAATAATGTTGCAGGTAGATACGGAGCCTCAGCCCAAACACATATATGATCAGACAGGATGTCAACGATGCATTCATAACTAACATGTGATTATTCAAAAATTGAAATAGTACAGTGGGAAACAACTAACTAACTAACTCTCTATGTTTTTTTTAAACCGGCACGAATGAGAAAGGAATAAAGGAGATTTTTACAGGAATCTTGTTGGGAAACCTGATGGTAAAGGACCAAAACGAACATGGAGATGAATCTAAAAGAAATCTGTAAAGATTGGAATAGAATATATATAAATTTTGCTCAGGATAAGTACAAATTGAACTGTAACTACGAATTTTCAGAATCAAGAGTGCTAGAGAATTAATTAATTAATTAATATTTAATATAATGAAGGTAGTAATATAGTACTCTTATTGAGAAGAGAATTTCTAAAAAACTTATTTTTCCTCGTACGTTTACTAATAGCAGTTACATTTGACATGTTTGACTAATCGCGAATCAACGTACGGAAGCCGTTGGAAGCAGTTTGAAGGCTGAAATGGCTATGGAAGGACACTTATTATAATGTTAATATCTTAGTATAATGTTTTGAGAATTGCTTCTCGATAATGTTTGGTATATAATTTAATCTGTTGTTAGATAAAATACATAATTATCAGAATTTAAGGATGGAAAATATGAAGAGCGAATGAATGATACGTTTGACTAATCGTGAAGATAAGTATCACAGTACGTTTTATCGTTTCTTATATAAACGTTGAAACGTTTAAGAACGTATAAGAACGTTTACTGAAACGTTTCAACAATTGTTGAAACATTTATGAACATTTTGCCACATTGTGTTTGTGTGTAGCGACTAAGGACTGAACTTTCATTTAGTGAAGTAAATTTCGCCCTGGTTACTATATTTTCAAGTATTTACACTGTTGGAAGTCATTGTAAAAATTTACAATACTCTATCGTTAAAATTTAAGTCTTTCTGTTAATTTACACAAACACTATGAATTAAAATTGATGTCAGCGCCGTGGCAAGAATGAGAAGTAAAGATGGCGTTGGTAATACTAAAGACAGACACACGCACCCGTACACGTGCGCGCGCGCACACACACACATACACACATGTAAATTGTCGATTGCTAATTTCGCACTTGTTTCTTATTTTTTCTGTGATTCTATGGAATGAAATCATACTTCTCCTGGAGAAGATATTGTTATCTGCTTAAGTTTCTGTTTCAATTCTTGAACACTACGTTTGCGGGAAACAAAATGAACATGGTGATGTACAATTTTTCGCTGGCTGAACAATATTGAGATATACGAAAATCTTTCAAATTTAAATATGAATATTTTATTTTGCACAAATATCTATAAACATTATCAATTACAATTGTGTGCACCATAAATATATTTCTGTAAACCGAAACGGTAAAATTACATTAAGCTTCCCCGATGGCGTAGTGGTAACGTGATCGGCTTGTAATCAAGGGTCCCGATTCGATAACACGGTGGAGGTAAATAAAGGTTCGGATCCCACTTTAAACTGTACGCAAGTGGATTTAAAATACACTTTATTTAAATTACATCAATTATAGTTAAGTTTGTTAATAGTCGATACTACTTTTAAAAAGTTATTGTTAATTTTTACGGTAAATGGATATCAGCCGAAATTGACGACTTGTAGCCACCTTGGTGGCCTAGGGAGTACAGAGGTTTATTCATAATTTCGTTACTGAACGTTTCCGGTTCGAGTCCTGGTTTTGGCATAGGAGTTGCTGTGTGCGAGTCCCTTGGTCACATTAATCTAATCAGCATTCATCCTTATTTTTGTTATTGACTTAAGAGTCAGAAAAGCAATATATATATTTTTTTCTATTCAAGTTTAAGGTAGTTTCTCACCGTGGCCGTGCGGTTTAAGACGTCATGCCTTGGTCACCGGCTACGGGACGCGCGCAGATTCTAGTCTCCTTGGGGAAGCGTTATAACCTGAGGCTTGGGCTTTTTTATTGGACCGGTGGCCACCTACCATCGTGAGGAAGTTGTGAGCTACGAATGAGTAGCATAACACGGTCATGGAAACCTACAATAACGACTGGGGGGTTCGTTGTGCTGACCGCACGTCAGTCCATAACTGGTTGGATCTACATCTACAAGTGGGAGTCAGACTGGCGGACGGCTCTCGAAGGGCTGTGGCGCCACGGTATGATTTGGTGATCGTCTGGAGAACTATGAGAGAAAGCCACAAAGGAGACCTCAGCCCAAAACAGTGCAAGGAACTTGATCGCTCGAAGCCCCGATGTTGACGTCCGAGTTTGCATTTCAATTAGGTTATTACTTCTACTTTAGATCAGTCGCAACGCTGGGGTATAATTGATTGATTTGGTTTGTTTTATTTCGCTTTTCGGCCACTTTTGGCTAATCGTAAATATGAAGATGAGTGATGGTATGATTAAATTAAAATTGATGCATGGACACTCACAAAGGACGGCCATGTGGGGATTCGAACCCGGAACCTTCGGCAATGCGCAAGATGGAGATGAATGGTGATGAAATGGCTGAAGTGGCACTGACAAATATATATTAAGGGAATAAAACAACCTCCAAAGAGGGTTGGCCGTGGGTCTAGGCGTCAGAGCCTATCTAGCCTGCAAGAATGCTGCGCAGAACGTACTACGAGTTGAGCTGAGATGAGTTTTGGTTTTAAGTCCACTTTATGCACATAAAGGTCAATCGGGACTGGACCTACAGTTTATAGTGGGATCTGCATTAATTGTGCCTCTATCGGGTATCGAACCCGGGATGACTTGATTACAAGGCGACGACATTACCACTACGCTATTGAACGTCCTACGAAGAAGAGAAGTTGGCATTTGAGTGTGTTCATTTTTAACGTCACCCCCCTTCACACTCTCCGGTTCCCGGTTAATTTTCTCATATTCTAATTATCAAGCGAGAAAGAGCTTTTACCTCACTACATAATTTTCCCAGGTCTATTACAACAAGTGGAGTTGCTTTTGATTGAGCAAACGCACGAACAATGCACGACACTAGCCGAGAATCGATTCTGGATTCTGATGCGATATTCAAGGCGCCCCGTCACAACACGATAGCCACACAAGTTGTACGTATACAGGGTAACCGGTAATTACATGTATTCCCTGAAAGGGGTTAAAGTAGAGGCAATTTGCAATAAATTTGACCATATGATACCCCGTCCGAAAATTAGTAGTTTTCGAGATAATCGAATTTCTAATTTTTTAATAACAATTTTCCACATACGAATTGAGAACAGCTTATTGTATGGCACATACTTCAGGGTTTTCTGGTAGCTAACAAATACAGGAGGTCCAAAAAAATGTACTCACTGTTTGATAGTCCATATCTTCTGACAAAATTGACTTGTGGGTACAATTTTTGGCACTGAGAGAGAGTCATGTTAGATGTTCAAAATAACCACCAGCAACTTGTAAACAACTCCTATGGCGCCGAACTGCAGACCGTACTACGACCGTCAGTGTATCTGGCATAATGGCAGCACATGATGCTATTTTTTTTCACGTAGCTCGTTGAGTGTAGTTGGTTTTGTCGATACACATCATTCTTGACGGTCCCCCACAGGTAGAAGTCCACTGGTGTCAAATCAGGGGGCCGAGGTGGGTACTCAATAGCACCGCGTCGACCTATCCACCGTTCGGGGAGTGTGTCATCCAGGTACGACCTGACATCGCGATGGTAGTGAGGCGGGGCTCCATCTTGCTGTAGGTAAAACATTTCATCGCCAAATAGGGTTCGGATGGCAGGCAGAATCCTTGACTGAATCATTTCGAGATACACCTTACCGGTTACGGTACCCTCGAAGAAGAAGGGACCAATCAAACCACGCGATGACAGACCACACCACACGTTAAGCCCCGGTAGATTCACCGCCTTCTCCATATAAACGTGAGGATTGACGGGCGACCAGTAGACACAATTGTGGAGGTTCACAGTACTGTTAAGTTTGAATTGCGCCTCGTCAGACCACACAACTGTCCCTGCAAATTCTCTATCCTCGCGAAGCATGTGCTCAAACCATTCGCAGTATTCGACCCTACTATCCGGATCGTCCTCGTTGATCGCGTGTAGCAGTATTGGAATGTACACTTTCCACTGTGCACCCTTCAGAATGCGTCTTACGCTAGACAGGGTATTAACTGGTTCCGCTGCTATTGGTGGGTACTCATTCTTTGCTAACATCCAAGACTTGGTAAGTGGTAGTACACCATGTTTCAGTTGAAGTGTTCGGTCTGGGAGCTGCTCTTCTTTCTCCAGAGGAAGTTCGGTGGTTGATGCTGGGGGCATAGCATATGGATTGCGCACCCAATCATAATTGTCGACAGTGATGGAGGGAAAATATTGTGCCATGTTATTCTAACGTCAGTCACCACTCGCACTGTGACCAACTCGTACGTTATTGTGCCGCGGGATCTACTACAAAATACTATAGTGCGCCGTGAGAAGGAGGACGTTGGGAACCACTGGACTACACAGTGCTAGGAACTGTCCCAGGGTAAGGGCCCTCCTCGAGAACATAGTGGTAATGTCGACCAGGACTCGAACCGGAAACGTTCAGTAACGAAATTATGAATAAACCTCTGTACTCCCTAGGCCACCAAGGTGGCTACAAGTCGTCAATTTCGGCTGATATCCATTTACCGTAAAAATTAACAATAACTTTTTAAAAGTAGTATCGACTATTAACAAACTTAACTATAATTGATGTAATTTAAATAAAGTGTATTTTAAATCCACTTGCGTACAGTTTAAAGTGGGATCCGAACTTTTATTTACCTCCACCGTGTTATCGAATCGGGACCCTTGATTACAAGCCGATGACGTTACCACTACGCCATCGGGGAAGCTTAATGTAATTTTACCGTTTCGGTTTACAGAAATATATTTATGGTGCACACAATTGTAATTGATAATGTTTATAGATATTTGTGCAAAATAAAATATTCATATTTAAATTTGAAAGATTTTTGTATATCTCAATATTGTTCAGCCAGCGAAAAATTGTACATCACCATGTTCATTTTGTTTCCCGCAAACGTAGTGTTCAAGAATTGAAACAGAAACTTAAGCAGATAACAATATCTTCTCCAGGAGAAGTATGATTTCATTCCATAGAATCACAGAAAAAATAAGAAACAAGTGCGAAATTAGCAATCGACAATTTACATGTGTGTATGTGTGTGTGTGCGCGCGCGCACGTGTACGGGTGCGTGTGTCTGTCTTTAGTATTACCAACGCCATCTTTACTTCTCATTCTTGCCACGGCGCTGACATCAATTTTAATTCATAGTGTTTGTGTAAATTAACAGAAAGACTTAAATTTTAACGATAGAGTATTGTAAATTTTTACAATGACTTCCAACAGTGTAAATACTTGAAAATATAGTAACCAGGGCGAAATTTACTTCACTAAATGAAAGTTCAGTCCTTAGTCGCTACACACAAACACAATGTGGCAAAATGTTCATAAATGTTTCAACAATTGTTGAAACGTTTCAGTAAACGTTCTTATACGTTCTTAAACGTTTCAACGTTTATATAAGAAACGATAAAACGTACTGTGATACTTATCTTCACGATTAGTCAAACGTATCATTCATTCGCTCTTCATATTTTCCATCCTTAAATTCTGATAATTATGTATTTTATCTAACAACAGATTAAATTATATACCAAACATTATCGAGAAGCAATTCTCAAAACATTATACTAAGATATTAACATTATAATAAGTGTCCTTCCATAGCCATTTCAGCCTTCAAACTGCTTCCAACGGCTTCCGTACGTTGATTCGCGATTAGTCAAACATGTCAAATGTAACTGCTATTAGTAAACGTACGAGGAAAAATAAGTTTTTTAGAAATTCTCTTCTCAATAAGAACACTATATTACTACCTTCATTATATTAAATATTAATTAATTAATTAATTCTCTAGCACTCTTGATTCTGAAAATTCGTAGTTACAGTTCAATTTGTACTTATCCTGAGCAAAATTTATATATATTCTATTCCAATCTTTACAGATTTCTTTTAGATTCATCTCCATGTTCGTTTTGGTCCTTTACCATCAGGTTTCCCAACAAGATTCCTGTAAAAATCTCCTTTATTCCTTTCTCATTCGTGCCGGTTTAAAAAAAACATAGAGAGTTAGTTAGTTAGTTGTTTCCCACTGTACTATTTCAATTTTTGAATAATCACATGTTAGTTATGAATGCATCGTTGACATCCTGTCTGATCATATATGTGTTTGGGCTGAGGCTCCGTATCTACCTGCAACATTATTTCTTTTCTTCTTTTTTCTTGTTATCTGCTTTCTATATTTAACATTAGAAACAACACATTCCCATTAACAATATTTCATGTTATGCAAAACATTTAAGTTTTATACACCATCAGAGGTGTGATTGCAACAAACGTTACCACTACGTCATCCGACAAAAAAGCCAGAATCGGTATTGTTATATTTTATTGCTCAGGTCATTTCATTTTTTTAATATGTATAGCTATAGTGAATATACTAACTTAAGCCCTCAGACTCGTAAACCAACAAATATACACACCTCTGTTAACTGCCTTGTATTTTGGGGAGAGGGGGACAATTGTAGCTGTTGGTGCAATACACTTTGAAGTTTTTGTTTTCTAAGTGCCACACATCAATTTCATCATAATTATCATTATTCATCCTCATCGTTGCCATTAGCCTCTTCTTTTTTACAAATTTTTTCGTACTGATATCGCCTTAGCAGATTAACAGAAATCGTCTAAAATTTGAACTCGTGACATCTCCCAATACCATTGCAAGCTTACTTGTGATTGTCCCCCTCAATTATTCAAAATACCTCACTTTCATATTCAAATACACACAAGTAAAAAAGTTCATATCACATTAGTGATTTTAAATTTTATTCTTGGGGCCACTTTCTAACATTGTTGCCTGATATTAAAATAAGCGAAAACACTCTGCTATGCTTAATAAAAAAAAAACAACATCTATTCATTGCCAGATTGTACAACTGTATAAGTCAAGGTTCATAAGCCTCATCCATCTCATTCTAGGGACTGCATATTTTGTATACAGTTTTTGTAGTGGAATCAAAACACAGGTTGTTAAGAATATCGTCAGTAAATATGAGAATTCTTGCTGTGAAATTTCTATGCTGTTTAACCTAATAGAATTCGAATCTCTGAGAGAGCCAAGTACTAAGCTTTAGCATTCCATATTAGCAAAACCTTTATACGTACGTATTTATAACCTCAATTTACTAATCAAAAAATCCCCCCTAACCAACCAATTAGCACATTTATATGACCTTCTATAGAGGAAGAGGACATGACATTTCCGAGCCGGTATTATTAATGTGACATTCTTAACAGGTTAATGCATCAATCTTTAAGCAAACACTTAGGAATGTTTGAAATTCAAACAATTCTTGTGACAAAAAAAAACAAATAATTAGGAAATTCTTTTTAACCAAACAATCAACACAAATCTCTCTTTTTTATAGAGAAAAAAGGAAGCGCATAACATTCCTGAGACAGTAATAGTGAACACTGTCGTTTGAAATTAGAAGAAGATTAATCACACGAGCATCATCATCGTCGACATCGCTTATCCTGACGGGGATGCACGACATGTTTATCCAACGTATAGGAATACACGTTGATGATTAAGCGTTTTCCTTCTGCATCTTGTGCTCGTGTTTCGAATTTTGATGTATCAGAAATAGTCACCGGGTATTCGATGCCAGACATTACACTTTCAAAACTCGGACTCGTATTGTTTGTAATATCCAACCCACTGTGGATTATTTTTGCAATAAACAGGATGCAGTGCAGCCAATATACACCAAAAAAAAAAACATCCGGTTGCGGCGACAATATAAGCAAAAACTAGGTCGTGTCAGTATTGCCAACTCACTAGGCCTCTGAGTTTAGGGCGACCCAAATTGTGCTGCCAGAGCGTGTTGCGAGCGGACCAGGTTCGAGAGCACAAACTCAACTGGCATCTCTCGCATTACTATTTCAGCGAAGCGTTGCAGAACAAGCAATATTTGTGTTTCCCACAGTCGTATCTCGAGTATCATCACAAGCTGGTCGGGGGTTACGTACGCCGTAACCCTCACATAAACGTAGCACTCAAAAACAGAACAGAGAATGAGATTATTTTGACATTGGACTTTACGTCACTCTACCCGAGCATCATGGTCGCAGCCGGCCTCTCCCCTTTCAACGTGAACTTGGGGAGTGGCGCGAATTCCACGCCGCCGGAACAGGCATTCTGCCCGGTACGGAAGTTAATGTTTATCGCGGCGTTACAAATCCAGCCGGTTGTACGGAAGCTGATCTTCACGTGTATTTTTCACGAGACACGCTCAATGCCACGTGCATACGCAAGATGATGGCCTTGCGTAAAAAATCAAAAAAATTAAAAACAATAAGACTTTACCGCCGGGCAAACTGCTCGAAATGGACGCCAAACAGAACACGGCTAAATTGATGATGAATAGCATGTATGGTCAGATGTACGAATTGAAAAACATTCCGGAAGAGATTCGCCCGCACGTCAATCAATTCTACGTTCGAAGGCCGTACGGGAAAACCTTTACTTTTTTGGTTGGGCACCACGCACTCCTGGCGGGGTTATGGGGGCCAGGAATCCTAAAAAACAACAATTATTATTATTTTGTCTGTTTGCTTGCGTCACAATACACGCGCACGCGTGTGTGTGTGTGTGTGTGTGGCACATCGTTCCCCCCCGAGAGAGGTTTACAAAGGTCACGATATATAAACATTGTCGGAGTTGGAAAATTACGATATGGCGCATTCGCTCATTACTGTTCCCAGCTATAAGTTTTTTTTCTCTCTCTAGCCCTTGCCAACTAAAAAAAGGTGTAGGTAGGAGTTGGTAACACTGCGAGAAAATAGAGATCATGCCTTACAAGAAAAAACCATTAAGGCGATTTTTATTTGATGACGTTGAACCCGTGCAGTGTTGCCATCCATCCATCTCTCTCTCTTTTACGGCAGTGCCGGCTCTCCTTGTTTAGTATATGTAGGTTGGCAAAAATTGCTTTATGCACTGTAAGGCAAGCCTCAAGCAAAGTTGCCAGCTCCTTGCTTTAGGTTAGGTTAGACAAAAAAAAGCTGTAGGTAGGCTGTCGGCTGTTTAACTCTTCCCTCTCTCTCTCTCTCCCCTCTTTTTTTTGTAAAAAGCCATGGCAAAAGTACCAGTAGGTTGGCAACCTTGCTTTATGCACTGTAAGGCAAGCCTCAAGCAAGGTTGCCAGCTCCTTGCTTTAGGTTAGGTTAGGTTAGACCTGGTTAGGTTAGGTTAGGTTAGGTTAGGTTAGGTTAGGGTGGGTTAGGTTAGGTTAGGGTGGGTGTTGGCAGCTGTTGGCTGTTTAACTCTTCCCTCTCTCTCTCTCCTCTCTCTCTCTCCTCTCTCTCTCTCCTCTCTCTCTCTCTCTCCTCTCTCTCTCTCTCCTCTCTCTCTCTCCTCTCTCTTTTTTGTAAAAGGCTATGGCAAAAGTACCAGTAGGTTGGCAACTTTGCTTTATGCACTGTAAGGCAAGCCTCAAGCAAGGTTGCCAGCTTCTTGCTTTATGCACTGTAACGCAAGTCTCAAGCAAGGTTGCCAGCTTCTTGCGTTAGGCTAGGTTAGACCAAAAAAACCTTGGTGATTTTTTCGAGTAAAATATTGGCAACACTGCGAGAAAATAGAGCTTATGCCTTACAAGAGCAAACCATTAAGGCGAGCCTCAAGCAAAATTGCCAGCTTCTTGCTTTAGGCTAGGTTGGACCCAAAAAAAAACCTTGGTGATTTTTTCGAGTAAGGAGCTGGCAACACTGCCAGAAAATAGGGCTCATGCCTTACGAGAGAAATCCATTAAGACGAGCCTCAAGCAAGATTGCCAGCTCCTTGCTTTAGGCTAGGTTAGACCCAAAAAAAACCTTGGTGATTTTTTCGAGTAAGGAGCTGGCAACACTGCCAGAAAATGGAGCTCATGCCTTACGAGAGAAATCCATTAAGGCGAGCTCCACCGAGCTCCATTTTCGGTTTGTGAACCGGCTTAATTGGACTACTTATGACGAATAAGAATTTTCAGAAACCCATGTATTCCTTATGGAGAATCAACTTCAACTTAAAGTTACGGCTAATCAAATGGAAGTTTCGACTTTTCTGCCTGTCACATTACTACTTCAGTCTGTCCTTTTTCCGTTGATATATTTTTCTATGCCATCGGAAGTTTGATATTCCCAAGAGAACAAATAAAATAATACTTCCATAAGAGCAATGTATTTCTCCTTGCCTCCTACTGCCATCCTGGCAGTGTTGCCAAACCTGATGCACATAAAAGAGCTAAATTTCACCGTAAACGGAGTAAAAACTTTCATGGAGCTAGGTTTACGAAACTGGATAAAGTGCCTGCTGGGGTAATTTTAGATGTCAAATGAGCGGGGGTGTGGGTGTGGGGGCGCTGTTATTACCGTTAGCTTTAAAGTGATGGCAATTTATTCTTACTTTTCACCGTGGAGATCCGGCGGCATCACCTATCTCAATAATGCACCGATGGTCATATGAAATCGAAAATAAAGTATTCCCGGATAACAATATTTCGTCCTTTTCACGTCAGCCAAGGCGCTATAAAGAAAAAGTAGCTGGGGATGTAAGATGGAGTGGGGCGACGCAACCAATAAAACAATATCACGTTACATGCAAAATGTATACTTATGACAGACGTTTTGTATGTAAGCCGGAGCCAACGATGGCACCATAGTAGGGCAGGGGGCGGGTGCCATAGTTCACAGCCAAACGATTGCACGAAAGAGCCAGATCTGGCTCCAAAAGAGCGAAGCTGGCAACAGTGATCGGCAGCTGCCGAAGAGAGGACCTAGGGGAAATTGCGAATATGATACGATAAAATTAATGAAGGGACTAACACAAAGAACACCCATGCCCAGGTCGGGGTTCGAACCCATAACTCCTGGTGTCGTAGCGCGGTGTGATAACCACTCCCCCACAGTTGGTTGATTTGGTGATTTAAGTACACTTTATGCACAGAAACAAAACAGGTGACAAAACACACTTTTTTGTTGTTTCTTTGTAACGAGTGCACTCACGGTCCCCGAAATGACGTGTCAATCATACCCCGGCACGGGGCCAAACGTCGTTATGTGTACGGGAAACCGGTCGTGACTCACGGTCCAGTTATCAAGTTCGGTACTGAGACGATCGTTTATTGTCATACTATTGCGAGGCGGAGATTAATACCTTGAAAAGTTACACTGTTTTGTTTACCTTTGATATGTAGATTCGAACAATCATAAAACACTAATAGCATAATATCTGGTACCTGAAAAACGTCAAATAACAACACTGACGAACGGTAAAAAGTGAATATATATATTGTAACAACAAAAAAATATTGCAATCAACAACTGTTTACAAAGCCTCCTCACTCTCACAACATTCACTCTATCTCTCTTTCACACGCATGAGGTATTTTTACATGTGAAGTATGGATACAAATCATGGATCTCATTAACATATCATTCCTTTTAATTTTTAAACCTTTATGTGAATTTAGGGCATTTGTCTGCCAGCTCCTGTGCTCTTTTAAATTAACTTAAGTGCCAGCCCTCGGAAAGCGGTTAACTAAGACAATTGGGTCGGCGTGGTTAAATCTTTCGTTCGAATGAATGTATGCATCGAGTCGTAAGCACGACATTATACAAGTTTCTCGGACGGGGGTATTACGCACAAGCCTCTCTCGTCCAATGAGAACAACTACTCAATTACATAGTGATGCAAAAACTTAATTGGCTCCAGCTGCCGGAATACACTAATCAATCGTCGGCGCGAGCAAAAATTACCTTAAAAACCACTATGCAACAAATAATACTATTTCACGCACACGACCTTGCAATAAAAACAACTACGCTTTCCACAATTAAAAAGGACTCATCAGTCAACTATTGACAAATTGAATGGCGCGACGGGGCGGTCGGTTACACAAGAAATGGAGCACACTTTGACCATTTATACTAAATATTAAAGAAATGAAATGGAGCTTCTAACCCTGAATGCAGACAATTAAATTAGAACATCTGAACATGAAATTACCCTTTTTTATAACAATACCAAAACAATTTTTAGACGCGGAAGTTAGGTTTGGGTTTTCCTGAGTAACTTTGCAAATAAGTGAGACTTCGGCGTTAACTGTACGGTGTTGATACTAACGACGCACGTTTACATGGACATGAGACCCTCTGAAGTATACTGTACCAGACTCTGCTACATGGCGTGGTCATTCATCTCTCCTGGACGCGGGACTTGTACACGGTTCCTTTGTGGCGAAATTGTCCTCCGAGGTCGATAGCGACGAAGAATAATTGCGACGATCTGGTGTACTTGCACCTCCTTAGTACTTCGGGCGTTCCTCTTGTCACTAGCGTCGGATGTACGTGGCCACGCGCCGGTCAGGGATCTCTCCAGTGTCGGGCATCAATTGGACGTCGATCTGCAATCATCTCTCTCTGGTGCCGGGCTTCGTTTGGGCGTCGTTCTCGAATCGTCCTTCCCTCTCTCTCTCTGGTAACGAGCTTCGGTTGGAACGTCGATCTGGAAACGTCCTTCGGGCTTTGGTTGGGACGTCGATCTGAAAGCGTCCTTCGGGCTTTGGGCAGTGTTTGGTTTTGGCGTCGTCTGACTGGCTTCGGCGTCGTTGCAGGCGTCAGGGGAGTCGACGGACTCCCTTCTCGATCTTCTTTAGCCCTCCATTATTATGTAGTCCACGCTTGGCAAAAACAAATAACCGCGTAATCTTCACCAAAATAAGGCGCGCACTGGTAACTCTCTATCTGCGATTCGCTCACGGTACGTAAGGAAACAAAGTTCACGGACGCAAAACAATAATCACGCAAGAGTGTAGCGCGGAGCTGCTCTCTGTATGAAATCCGGGTGAAAAACTCGTCCCCAACTCCCGACGTCTGGCTCGGATACAAGTTTATTCACAAAATAAATCAAACCTCACACTTTCATGTTTGTGCATAAAATGAATCAATAAACAAATAATAATTTATATCGAACTGCGTTTCACATGTCACTAGATACCGTGACATCTCGCCCTCCTTCCGATCAAAAAATTCTGTAGGCGAATAAAATGTTTTACTAATCAGGGGCATGAAATTTTGACTACAAATTTTTTAACACCCTGTACAAGAAAAATAAACCAGTTCGATAACACAAAACACATGATATAAATGATTCCTCCAATTTACATAATAAATATACATTTTATACACTCTGGGTATGGCGCAATGTTATTTTATACTTCTAAAATGGCGCGATGTCGCTTAACCATGTTTCGCCATCCCATTCCTCTCTTCGGCGCTGACGACCTGACGGCCCCGGCTGTGGAGATATGTTGCTGGGATTCGGCCCGTTCGCGTTTCGCGTCGGGCTCCTTTGAACCCTCGGCGGGCTGCGCCTTGTGTTCTCGTTGTCCGAACGCGGGCTCTCCGGTCTACTGTCGGGGTGACGTTGATAATAACCATTGTTCACTCGCCCGTTGTAAAAGTTCCTGTCGCCGCCGTTGCCATGGTAACCCGGCGACCTACGAGTCTGACCACCTCGACGTCTCTGTCCCCGATACTGGCGTCTCTGTCGTGGCGAAGGCGGATCATCTCGAAACTGGCGAACTTCGGCTCCTGGAGCGCGTTGCTGCCCATCGTACCTCCTCTGGACGAAATGGACGCGTGGGTGCTTGTTTCCCCGGTTTCCTTCATCCTCCGGTCGCCTCCTTTTGTTCCATCTGTCACTCCGTGTCCTCTCGCGTTCCTCTTCGCACTGGTTTAGGTTCTCGAGCGTGAGCGACATGGCTTCTGCATCGAAAACGCACGCCCCGTTGAGATGCCGTCTTATCTCTTGCGGGTAATGATAAATTAAGGCCGCAATTATCTCTGACGTGGTCATCTGTGGCTGGAGAGCTTGGAACTCATTGAACTTACGCCAGAAATATTGCGAAAAAATAAGTCCCCCGTTCCTGTCGTACCTCTCGTTCCTCAGCTGGATGAGCATCCTTTCCACTTGAATAGGGCGCTGAAAGTGTGTCAGGAACGCTTCCATAAACGCCGAGTATGAATGAAAGTGTCTTTCATTCCGATCCAGCCAGTTCTTTGCCCGATCTTGCATTAGGCCTTTCAGCACGAGTAATCGCTCCTCATCCGCAAGTCCTAACTCCCGCGCTGTTGCTTCGAATTCCTCGATGAAGGCAGACGGCAAAATCCTGTCGGCCCCGGAGAACTTCTTGAAATGTTTCTTATATTCCGGCGGGAACAGAGCCCTTCTCGTCGGTGCTGGTTCAGACCGTATATCTTCCCGGTTTGAAGTTTGGGCTTCGAACGGTCGCGGCGATGGATAATGTAGTCCAGGTTCCACTTCGCTTCCCCCGTTGACAAGCGTAGTCGGTCTTGCGTCACTCGCGCGCCTTGAAGACGAGGGGACCGCAGCTGGCTGCGATGACGTCATGGCTGCCGGCTCTCGCGATGATCCGGGAACGTCGGCTACATTCAGTCGTTGCAGCTTCTCTTCTATTTCCTTTATCTTTTCGGAATTCCCTTCCGCTAGACTCGCTGCTCGCCGTACCTGTCGCTCGAGGGCATCGTTGCTCCGATTACAGGCTGACTCCAGCTGTGCACATTGTTGGCCGATGTGTTGCAAAGCTCCTTCCTGCTCACTTACGCTCTGCGTCAGTGTTGCCACCTTGGCTTCCTGTTCATCGATGCGAGCGTCGGTCCTGGCGATCCTGGATTCGATTCGAGACTCGGATTCTCGGATCGTCTGAAGGAGCCGTTGCGTCACTTCTTCTCCGGAGGCGCGAACCGTCCCTTGTAGGCGTTCTTCCATTCCTCGCACGTCGGTCTGCATCCCTTGCACCTCAGCCTGCAATCCCTGGATGTTCGTCTGGACCTCGGTCTGCAATCTGGTTTCCAAACCCTGGATGTTGGCTTGCATCTCGGTCTGCATTCCTTGCATTTCAGCCTGCAATCCCTGGATGCTGGTCCGCATCTCGGTCTGCATTCCCTGGAGCATCTGGAGAACCAGCTGAAATTGGTTGGCACCACTGCCACTTCCTACGTCATCTTGTTCCTTGCTGTGGTCGCTGTCCGCACGTGACGATGTACCCCCTTGGGCACTTGGTATCTCCCTTTCCATTTCCAACGGGCCCTTGCACTGAAGACAAACCGGTCTGGCCCCATCGCTGTCGATTTCGAAATCAGCAAATTCCTTTCCACAAGCCTCGCAAACCATCATGACGTCACTCTTGTTCAAACAGTCTATACGACGATTTCTTAATCTCATGAAGGCCTTTCCTTAATTATCTGCTCAATCTTCTGTCGCACTTTGGAACAGTTACGCAAACTTACGCGAGCTCACACAAAATGTGAATTACAAATCGATACATAAAAAGAAAAAGGAGGTCCGTCGGGAATCCCTTATCCCGCAACTCAGCCTGATGCCATAAATTATGCCAACAACCAAAAAAAGTACACAAAAAGTACATAAAAAATGCCCTATGCAGCTGCCCTTGCTGCTTTCGCCGAAAAAATATCTGCCCTATTGTTACCAATTACGCCCAATAACGTGTCCTTACACGTGAACCTACGACAAATACATGAAAATAACCCTCGATATACAAAACGAAAAACACACACCATCAGGAACCTAACGCAAGAATTTTATGCATGACGTATACAACAATGAAATTTCTACCGCTCTCGCAACCTGGTTTTCTTGGAAAGGAATGACAAAAGTTGCCGTCCCATGTTCGCGGCGCCAAATGTAACGAGTGCACTCACGGTCCCCGAAATGACGTGTCAATCATACCCCGGCACGGGGCCAAACGTCGTTATGTGTACGGGAAACCGGTCGTGACTCACGGTCCAGTTATCAAGTTCGGTACTGAGACGGTCGTTTATTGTCATACTATTGCGAGGCGGAGATTAATACCTTGAAAAGTTACACTGTTTTGTTTACCTTTGATATGTAGATTCGAACAATCATAAAACACTAATAGCATAATATCTGGTACCTGAAAAACGTCAAATAACAACACTGACGAACGGTAAAAAGTGAATATATATATTGTAACAACAAAAAAATATTGCAATCAACAACTGTTTACAAAGCCTCCTCACTCTCACAACATTCACTCTATCTCTCTTTCACACGCATGAGGTATTTTTACATGTGAAGTATGGATACAAATCATGGATCTCATTAACATATCATTCCTTTTAATTTTTAAACCTTTATGTGAATTTAGGGCATTTGTCTGCCAGCTCCTGTGCTCTTTTAAATTAACTTAAGTGCCAGCCCTCGGAAAGCGGTTAACTAAGACAATTGGGTCGGCGTGGTTAAATCTTTCGTTCGAATGAACGTATGCATCGAGTCGTAAGCACGACATTATACAAGTTTCTCGGACGGGGGTATTACACACAAGCCTCTCTCGTCCAATGAGAACAACTACTCAATTACATAGTGATGCAAAAACTTAATTGGCTCCAGCTGCCGGAATACACTAATCAATCGTCGGCGCGAGCAAAAATTACCTTAAAAACCACTATGCAACAAATAATACTATTTCACGCACACGACCTTGCAATAAAAACAACTACGCTTTCCACAATTAAAAAGGACTCATCAGTCAACTATTGACAAATTGAATGGCGCGACGGGGCGGTCGGTTACACAAGAAATGGAGCACACTTTGACCATTTATACTAAATATTAAAGAAATGAAATGGAGTTTCTAACCCTGAATGCAGACAATTAAATTAGAACATCTGAACATGAAATTACCCTTTTTTATAACAATACCAAAACAATTTTTAGACGCGGAAGTTAGGTTTGGGTTTTCCTGAGTAACTTTGCAAATAAGTGAGACTTCGGCGTTAACTGTACGGTGTTGATACTAACGACGCACGTTTACATGGACATGAGACCCTCTGAAGTATACTGTACCAGACTCTGCTACATGGCGTGGTCATTCATCTCTCCTGGACGCGGGACTTGTACACGGTTCCTTTGTGGCGAAATTGTCCTCCGAGGTCGATAGCGACGAAGAATAATTGCGACGATCTGGTGTACTTGCACCTCCTTAGTACTTCGGGCGTTCCTCTTGTCACTAGCGTCGGATGTACGTGGCCACGCGCCGGTCAGGGATCTCTCCAGTGTCGGGCATCAATTGGACGTCGATCTGCAATCATCTCTCTCTGGTGCCGGGCTTCGTTTGGGCGTCGTTCTCGAATCGTCCTTCCCTCTCTCTCTCTGGTAACGAGCTTCGGTTGGAACGTCGATCTGGAAACGTCCTTCGGGCTTTGGTTGGGACGTCGATCTGAAAGCGTCCTTCGGGCTTTGAGCAGTGTATGGTTTTGGCGTCGTCTGACTGGCTTCGGCGTCGTTGCAGGCGTCAGGGGAGTCGACGGACTCCCTTCTCGATCTTCTTTAGCCCTCCATTATTATGTAGTCCACGCTTGGCAAAATCAAATAACCGCGTAATCTTCACCAAAATAAGGCGCGCACTGGTAACTCTCTATCTGCGATTCGCTCACGGTACGTAAGGAAACAAAGTTCACGGACGCAAAACAATAATCACGCAAGAGTGTAGCGCGGAGCTGCTCTCTCTATGAAATCCGGGTGAAAAACTCGTCCCCAACTCCCGACGTCTGGCTCGGATACAAGTTTATTCACAAAATAAATCAAACCTCACACTTTCATGTTTGTGCATAAAATGAATCAATAAACAAAAAATAATTTATATCGAACTGCGTTTCACATGTCACTAGATACCGTGACATCTTCAATAATATTCATTTGGCTTTTTGAGTTCTGAGATACAATTTTCATTCCAAATTATTTCATTATTCACTGCAGAGTACAACACATAGGACAAGAATGCTCACTCATCACGGGTTCGAATCGTGGCCTGGATTGTTCATATGAGGTCCCTTCATCGATTTCATCATATCATCAATCATCCTCATTTTCGCGATAACCAAAATGTGGCAGAAAACCGTAGTAGAATAAACCAAACCAACAACAATATGAACACGCGTTCTCTTGCCCAAATAAATACATCCGTATTTATAACTGTTAGAGACCAAGAGTAGTATATTTAAATAAAACACTACTAAAACGAGAGGCAGAGAGAGCCCGAGCATATATTTGTAATTTAATCATTATACCTATATTCCATTTATAACACCATTAAGCCTTGTTTCCATGATTATCAAAAACTAAATATGCTGACCAAGGCAGTAATTTATTTTATTAAAAACATAAACTAAACGTAACGTTTCAACCTTCTAGCAAGGTCTTCTTCAGACTCTTGGTACAGAGTCTGAAGAAGACCTTGCTAGAAGGTTGAAACGTTACGTTTAGTTTATGTTTTTAATCAAATAAATTACTGCCTTGGTCAGCATATTTAGTTTTTCTATATTCCATATTTGAAAAAGAAAAGAAAAAAGAAAGAAAGCATAACATTATTGTCTGCACATAACACGTTCCCATTTCATAAATAATAAAACTACATCCCATATTATACATACATATTGTACAACGTGTAAAAGGTTGTGTAAATACAGAGAACATAAGTACTGCAGAAAATTTTACATGGAGTTCTTTGGAGGATTTACAAAAACATTATGAGAAACCAATCCCCTATCTGTCCTATAGGAGATAGACTTGGGGACCTGAAAGCCTGGGCTTTCAACCATTGCAGCGGGGGCGAGAGGACAAGGGAGGTAGAGGTAAAAATCTTCATTTTTCCTTCGGGCGGCTGTTTCTACCTGGAAACTGGTCAGGCGAAGGAAGAGCGAGCTAGGGTATCCAGCCAGCTTTGCCCGCGGATCGTACCGATGGACGAGAAGCGCGTGGATAAGAAAGTGTTGCATATTAACAAGACAATAAATATTGTGATTTGAATATAATTCGAGATGTGAGATTGATTGATCTATCTCTGCTAGACTAGGTACTCCTCAGTGCACGTCACTGGCTGATTATATATATATATATATATATATATGCCTATACCGCGTAAGGCACCTAAAAGTACCACCTGAAATATCGAAGAAACCTGAAACAGTAGCGATGTGAGGTTTGCGGGAAACAATAATATCAAATGGGGCTCGTAAATCGGAGGTATGGGGTGGGTCGAAAAATATCGACAAATGGGGCATCTGGAGCAAAGTCATATTTTTTTAAGTGGAACGATATACAATAACATGCATAATATAATAGAGCACACGCAGAGAAACACAACGCCGTTAGTCTCATGCATCTACTGCACATAGGAACGAAGATATGGCTATGTGAAAATATGTAAACAAACTAACAAGTGGCCCACTTGACCGTCAGTACCACGGCATGTACAAGTATGAGATGTCGGAAGCCATTGGACAAGATGAAGACAGAACGTGTTAAAGGAAGAAAAAATACAGTAGACATCGTCAGCACCATGTATTTGACAGTGTTACAGCATAATGAAAATGACCATGACAGTATGTCGAAGAACCACTGCGTAAGAAGTGAAAACCTGTCAAAGTGTGTGTTCAAAGTGATGGCCGTCAGCTGCGATACAGCCAACGAGGCGCCCACGCAAAGATCGTTGCACAGAATGTAGCATCTCGTAGGGAATGTTCCTACAGGCCGCAGTAATGCGGTGTTGCATATCCTCTGGAGTTGTTGGCACATCCCGGTAGGCAATGTCCTTCAGCTTTCCCCACAGGAAAAAGTCTAATGGTTACAAATCTGGAGAACAAGCCGGCCATTTGACAGGCCCTCCACGTCCAATCCAACGATTTGGAAATGTATTTTCCAAACATGCTGTAGCGCGTCTTGCACTGTAAGCTGGGCACCCGTCATGTTGGTACCACATTTCCCTCCTTGTCTGAAGTGGTATGTCCTCCAATAGTACAGGCAGTTCATGTTGTAAAAACTGTATGTATCGGTCAGCATTCAGTGTCCCTTGTATAAAAAAAGGGCCAATGAGATGTTCACCCACTATACCACACCACACGTTCACACTCCATGGGCGCTGGCGTTCCACTTGGCGAAGCCAATGTGGATTTGTCACCGACCAATAGTGCATGTTCCTTAGGTTGACATTTCCATGATTGGTAAAAGTTGCCTCGTCAGTGAAGAGGATACGTGACAAATCGGGTGTGTCGTGTCGTAACATCCATGTGCAAAACCGAACACGGTCCACAAAATTATTCCCGTGAAGTTCCTGATGGAGGGAAATATGATATGGGTGAAACTTGGGTGTGTGCAGAATGCGCAATACACTTCGCTGACTCATCCCAGCATCCCTGGCAATTTCACGGGAGCTAACGTGCGGATTCACAGCAACAGCGGCGAGAACATTTATTGCACTTGCCTCACCTGTAGTTGACTTGTTCCGCACACGTGCTCGTGCTGTTACACTTCCGGTGTCTCTTAATTTAATAAATAACTTACCAAACAGACGTCGAGATGGCTATCGTCTGTCCGGATATCTCTCTGCGTACACACGGTAGGCTTCTGAGGCATTCTTTCGGCATTCCCCATAAATCAGGATCATGTCCGCTTTTTCTATGTTTGTGAACACCATAATTTTCGCTCTTACCACTACGACTGCTTGCTATGAACTAACACGATCTCGTGGACCTGCTATCAAAACTTGCTCTGCGTAAAGGCAGTTCTGTCAGGCACCTGAGAAGTCTTACATGCCGTGGTACTGACGGTCAAGTGGGCCACTTGTTAGTTTGTTTACATATTTTCACATGGTCATATCTTCGTTCCTATGTGCAGTAGATGCATGAGACCAACGGCGTTGTGTTTCTCTGCGTGTGCTCTTTTATATTATGCATGTTATTGTATATCGTTCCATTTAAAAAAATATGACTTTGCTCCAGATGCCCCATTTGTCGATATTTTTCGACCCACCCCATACCTCCGACCTACGAGCCCCATTTTATATTATTGTTTCCCGCAAACCTCACATCGCTACTGTTTCAGGTTTCTTCGATATTTCAGGTGGTACTTTTAGGTGCCTCACGCGGTATATTATTATCATATCTTGCAGTCGAATGCTAAAACTTATTCTGTCTCCAACCCTGGTCAATTGTTTGTCTCTCTCCCGGATTTTATGTTACATTTACAGACTCTTGTCTATTTCCATTTACATCTCTTTCTCCAAATTTTGTGGCACATTTTCAATACCATGTCAGGCCTCCCCGATGGCGCAGTGGTAGCGTCATCGCCTTGTAATCAAGAGGTCCCGGGTTCGATACCCGGTGGAGGCACAAGTGGTTCGGATCCCACTTTAAACTGTAGGTCCAGTCCCGATTAGCCTTACTGTGCATAAAGTGGACTTAAAACAACATATCAATCACTCAACCAATCAATACCATGTTTTTGTACAGGGATTATCAAAATACGAACATATTAAAACAGAAATATTCCTGCGCCATTGATTATGAAGTAGAGAGAAAGATATACCGTTAAGTTGAATAGAAGATTTTAAAGCATTATGGCGAAATTTGTACCGATGGATCCGTCCACAATATTTAACGAAAAAAATTAGATGGCGTCACTCAGAGCTCCTAGACTTCGTGTAGAATAACAGTTTGATGGAATTAAGCTACCTTTATTTGTACTCGAAAGCCTTAATTGAACAAATAATGACTCCAGAACTGTAGATTTGTAACGGATATCATATGAAAATTCCCGAACATGAAATATCTGGTGAACCAACATGCATGTATCCGCCTTACCCATTATGAAGAGAAGATTCTTTGGCACTGCATTCTGACAAGAGATTCATGGTAAAAGGGCACACCCTAGAGGCATGCAACCCTCTACCAATAATTGGAAGTACTTTCCCAGGTTATCCATTTCTTGAAACGTTCTTCTTGGGGTGACGAGAGAGCAGGATACATTGCACACCCTTTTATCTTCCGAATGATCGACCGGTGGGGGCCTCAGCACGCCCTCAATTAGCAGCGCCCCTGCCTCGTTATCTTGGTTCCTGCCGCGAGGGTGTTCAAGGGAGGAACCGTGGCAGGTAATGATGTGTCCAAATAGGGGAGGAAATGCTCATTACAGTAAATTGGGTGGAAATAAATCGATATGTGAGCACTTCTCACAACGTTGGTCTTTGGTATGTCTGAAGAAATGGAATAGCAGTCCCTATGTTTAAGTTTTTATGTCAGATTCGTGGTGGATTGGTGTGTACAGGGGGGGGGGGGGTTATACCCCCTCCTTGACCCAGTATTAAAAGAAAATAACGTTAATGGCATAAATAATAGAAAATCCTGGGCACGCCCTGCTACAATATACATGAATATTGTCATACTCCAGCATTAGATGCAGGGTGCAGATAGTATTCATTGATTTTCTGCGAACTCTATTTTCTGAGATAGAACTTTCTTCCAGCTATGAGCTAACCTGTCAATTATTGATGTGTACGTGCACTACTAGCGCAAGGTTCCAAAGTTCGAATCTTTTTGACACACGGTATTGAAAGGAGGCAGAAAAGCGCATAAAATTGTCAAGAAAATAAAAACAATCTACATATTCTTAGATGAACTCGCAAGTACATACAAATCATACTTATTTCAATACTATGAGACATAGGAGGGGTTCAGAGCACAAGTAGCGTAACTCCATTCAAGACAGTTTTGAGAAAAAAGCACATTTAAATAACTTAGTACTATGTTTAGCTACTGGAGCTGTGAGCAAGAATTTGAAACTTAAGATACTTACTTCTAACACTGAAATGTAGATACTTCATACTTCTAATTTATACATCTTGTAACTCAATTTTCATGAAAAGTGGAGTTACGCAACTTTAGCTCAGAACTCTTCATATGCAGCAAAGACATGTTTGTCTCATACTCCACAATACGAAAACATAATTATTTAAAACTTGAATCCCTTTCATCAAGAAGAAACAGAAATGATCACAAATTTGTTGCAAAAATCTTTGAAGCTCATTACTCTATCCCAAGGCTTTTATCCAGAATATCTATTCGAGCTACGCCATATCGTGTAAGAACAAAATGGTCGTTATAACGTTATGTTTTTTATAACAATGAGTAAATAGGAAGAACAATGATTTTTTAAACTCCATAGTCAGCAATTATAATGATTTTCACCGATCCTAAAGATCAATTGTATTATAATGTATTTTTCATGTACATTTTAATGTATTTATCATGTATATTTTAATGTATTTATTATGTATATTTAATGTATTTATCATGTATATTTTAATTTACTTTTTATTGTATTTAGTATTTCTTTTAGATTTACATTTTTATCATCAAATCTTGTAATATAAATTTGTAACTTATATCTCTTTACATGTATTCGCACTGCTGTACTAAGGCTCATCAGCTGTTTTTCAGTAGGATAATATCAGCATAAATACATAAATAAAATATAAAAATAAATAACTTTAAGAGTTGCTCCTCCTGGATGTGGTTCGTCCTTCCTGTTCATATGCACACATCACCCTGGATACTGTAGCTCGTGAGACGTCACAAAGTGTTGCAGTTTTGGACACAGATGCACCTGCCAGACGCACCCCTACGATCTGCCTTCTTTTGAAGTCGGATACGTCTCCCATTGTACCGCTCTACACACACGATTTGACGTTCACTGACGAACCTCTTCTACTGGAGTGACGACCAAGGACCCGCAAACGTGACTCATTGCCCATAAGTTAGGGCTACCATATTTTGAAATGCTAAAAAGAGGACATTTCTTCGAAACCCACACACACCATCAATTTATTCACAAACACGAAAACATTACTTAAATTATTCTCCATGATATTATACTGCCACTAACCTAACCTGACTTTATAGTATTGACGTCCACCCTGTTATATTGAACTAACCTATTCTTATGATTGTGTATTCTGGATTAGTCTTTTTATATATAGAAACACAGTACCTCGTTATTTGTTTCCTTCCAACTGCTCCTTGTTCACAGTAGCCCAAGCATACTTTTCTGTAGAACTTATCTTTTTCAACAATTCTTTTTCATTCATCAGGTAGGCATGGAATTCTTTACAGCTGATGTCCTTGTAATTGTACCGCACTTGCAAAATTCATCGAAGTGACTCCACAGACAAACTGTTTCTTTCTTTTGTCCACTGACTCTGCATTAGGGAGAAGAGTATTTCTACATTTGCATTGTGGAATGGAATTGCGAAGAAAAACAGCAATTTTCAGCAGTTCCGAATGGCAGGATGAATGTTTGGACTTCTCAAAATACACAGTCCACCTTTTATGAGCTTGAAGGTTAAGAAAATCATGGCCATGATTGGATAAAAGTAAAAACCCGGACATTTTAACAGAAAGTAAAAACCCGCCCAGACGCAAATTTCAGGGTCCGAAAAGATGACATGTCCGGGAAAACCAGGACGTATGGTAGCCCTACCATAAGTACGATTTCAACTACCAGATGGCTCTGGTGAATCCCCCGAACATCCCAGGCTATTTGCGCAGGTGTTTCAGTTTCAATGTCCAGTACCAGTAGATCCACCAAGGCATTTGAAACCCTGGCATGGGAGCAGTGGCGCTAGTGTCGCTATTAGTCACGGGGAAGCCTGTGGTTTGCATATTTTTCGAGGTTTCAGAAGTCTTAGCGCTATAGTGGAACCACGAGCAAAACAACCTGCGCAGACCCGCGAGTCATGTGCACAATACCCCCGCGAGTAGGGGAGGGGGAGAGTTGACCATGCTTCCTTATGGGCCGAGGTGGAGGGAAGAAGGGAAAGTTGCGCGGGGACTTCTCGTCCCAAGGTTTTTTTCCTTGTGGTCGATCTATACTATAGTAAGGAATCGAATAATTAACTTTGCAGGCATTTCAGCCTCCATTTTGTCAAATTATTCGAGCAACATCACAAGTACGCGCATGACTCACCTGTCATTTAGGGAAAATCGAAGCTTATATTATAAAATTTAAAGCAACTTCATAAATAAATTTTTAATGTTTTTAGTATTTTTAAAAAAATAATGTAGGGTCATTTTGAGAGAATTTTTGGCTCACATCTACTTGTGGTTTCGTAACGAAAAGCTTGCTGGTGATCGCAACGAACATATTCGTTCTATGGTTGGAAGCTCTTGGCGAAGGTCAACCAGGCGACGCTCTGAAGAGTTGTGGCAGATGGAGGCAATATGGAGCAACACGCACGCGACACCGGAGGCCTGCCACGCGTACCCAACAGCAATTACTGGCAATTAAAGACCGGCAGCTGCTTCCAGCCTCCCCCTCGCCCATGCCAGCGGGGAGGAACGACGCATCTGCCGCGGCAGGTCAGTCTGGAGAATGCCTGGAAGTTTTCTCCTTCCAGATAAGATGCCGCCTTCTGGAAGCACGCATTGCGTGTCTGGGGGACTCGAGAATGGGCCCAAATGGCGGACGCGAAATTTGAGAATTCTTCTGTTTCCCCACAATATGTCTGCACGCATCCTGTGGCACTTTTAAAGAGCTCATGTTTTCCGAAAGAGCTTTGAGAGATGTCTTCCACCCTCCACAAAACAGTCCTTGTTATGTATGGGCCCAACAGCTGATGCGAAACTATCTTTGGCCTCTGGTAATGCTTAGGCTATATACTGATGGACACAAAACACCAGGAAAGGCTTCAGTGGATTTACTCTCTCCCTTGCAGATAACAACATCCAAAACTTTTTTCCAGAATCTTCTCCTGTGGCGTTCCTATAACTTCACACAAGGGTAATTTGAAATTATTTCTCTAGAGGAAAGAAGAGAGAGATGGAAGGATGAGTATGTGAGAGAGAGAGTAACTCTCTCTCTTTTGATTATTTTTCTTTCACGTTCGATGATCAGAATGCAAAGCAAAGACACAAAATGAGAAAACGAATTCCTACACATAAAAAGAGTGTATATTACGAGGATTTCTCTTGATGTACCAATATCAAACGACATCGTGAAGTGCGGAACAAACTAGTACAGTACACATAATTTTCTTACATGCATATCAGTTGTAGCTACAATTTATATGTTTTATTTATTTATTTATTTGTCTCTTATTTATTTGTGGCGGAGATTAAGGCTCATGCCTTTTCTTACACTCAACCACATACAAAATGTCATAATATGGAACATATTCATAAATTGATTCATATATCAACATTGCAAATAACGATCACACATATACATTTCATGTCAAACCAACAGTGGTAAAAATATGTAATTAAAAAAAATACATAAAACATACATATACATGTACACACACACTCATACATAGGTTTATATACATAATAGGCCACTACAAATATTTATTAAACATGTACTAATTTGACAAAACAAAAAAAAATCACTCCATGAAACTTTCTCTTAATCTTCTTTTGAAGATACGTATGGACATTTATTTTCTCATTTCATGTGATTGTGCATTCCAGTCCCTAACCACGGATACAGTAAAAGAGTTACTAAAAAAATCAGTTTAGTGAGTTTTAATTGTCAGAAGATTGGAACTTTGGGATCTTGTGTATGATAACTCTGGGTTTTCTAAGGGAAGCAATCTGTCTGTGAGACATAAAGGACTTCCTGTATAAAGTAACTTATATAGCAACACTAGTTTTCTGTACCTCCGTCTTTCTTTCATTTTAATCCAGCCTAATTTATTATAATATTCAGTTAAGTGGTCATACTTCTTAAGTTTAAATATATATCTTATGCAAGAGTTCTGAATTTTTTGAATTCTCATTGCCAGCATTTCATTACAATCAGCATATACACTATCGCATTAGTCAAAATGTGAGAGGACCAAAGCTTGTACAAGTCGTTCTTTAATAACAGGCGGAAGAATTATTTTTTTTTGTGTAATAGATGTAAGGAGGCATAGGCTTTCTTACATATATTATTAATGTGTTCGGACCAGGTAAGGTTTGTATCTATTATCACCCCTAGATTATTTACAGATTTAGAAAATGGTATGCACGCACCGTTTAGTTGTACAGTTGGCATATTAGCAGAATTTATACGTGCTAAAAGCTGACATGATCCAATTAATATGCATTTTGATTTATTGGAATTTATATATAACCCATGACGGGCAGCCCAATTATTAATATTTGACAGTTCCATGTTCATCAGCTCAATTCCACATGATAAATTCGACAATGAACTGAAACTCATCAGCATACATATGATGTCTATGGTTCTTGTTATATCGTTCACATACATTGAAAATAACAATGAACCCAATACACTACCCTGAGGAACACCAGAGTCTAAGGATTTCCAGTCAGATTTTCCAGATGATGCAACGCATTGACTTCTACCAGATAAGTACGAGTTAACCCAATCAACTGCACCCACAGAAAAATTAAAATAGTATCCAAGTTTACTCAAAGGTATATCATGATCCACAGTCTGAAAGGCTTTACTAAAATACAGTAACACTAATATAGTTATTTGTCGGTTATTCATCGCTTCACGGATATCATCTGTCACATTTACGAGGGCTGTACAAGTACTATGGTTAGTTCTAAAGCCTGATTGGAAAGGATTTAACATATTATTTATCACAAGATGTTTGTTTATTTGGCTATGGACAACATACTCTAGGGTTTTCGATAAGGCAGGCAGAATACTAATTGGTCTATAATCCGAAGCATTAACCGGAGATGATATTTTAGGAAGTGCTCGCACATATGCTAATTTCCATAATGATGAGAAAATTCCAGAGGTGAGCGAAGAGTTGATAATGTCAGTGACATATTCGAGTATGACTGGAATAATTTTTTTAACCATGGTAATAGAAATGTCATCGGTTCCTTGTGTGTTACTTTTTACTTTATTGATTGCAGTTTCTACCTCATCCTTCTGGACCACACATACAGAGAATTTTGGATCAGAATATGATACTGGCGAGGAATTTATATCTTCAATTGTATTTGATTTAGTTGCATGGCAAAATATCGGTAATGTACAAAAGTGATCGTTAAGTTGATTTTCTGAAATATCAAGATTTGTGTTATCTGATTGCTTCCGGTTTACTCCGAACACATTCAACCTCTCCCACAATTCTTTGGGATTTAATAGTGAATTCTGTAGACTAAAAGCATACTTTAGCTTAGCCTTCCGAACTTCTTGCGTACAGTGGTTCCGCAACCTTCGATAGGCCTCAAATGCTAAATCGGTTGTTTCCGAGGATTTCCGTAGCGCCTTTTTATATTTCACGTGTTGCATATCCCGTAGTGACATAAGCTTTAATATATCCGATGTCATCCATGGGGATGGGGGATTTTTAACCCTCCTCCTCTTCACGGGTGCAATTTTATCAATAAATTCAAAATTCTTATAACTTCATCTACAGACGGCAAATGTAGTATTTGAGGCAAAGGCAACAAGATCCGCTTCACTCACGTTTTTTAAATCTCTATATGTTATTATTTTTGGGAGATATTTCGGCACCTTCAATGAATACGAAATAAAGAGAATATCATGTCTGGGCGATATACAAGGAGCACTAACTTGATCATGAATTAGTACGCGTTTCTCATTATTTGTTAAAACAACGTCAAGCCATGATTTCGTATTTCCACTATGGTAAGTTGAATTAAATGGTAAAATTTTCAAGTTGAGGTTTGTCACAAGGTCCCGAAATTTATTTGTATCTACTTTATCTGTGAGCAAATTATAATTTGTATCCCCCAAAAGCAAAATATTATCGTATTGTGGAAGAAATTGAATGAAATTGTCCTCAAAATTCTCAAAATTACAGTCGGGCGGTCGATATACCGTTGTTAACAAAATATTTTGTCGGTTCATACATAACTCTAAAATTATATATTCAGTTTGTGCCATATATTGCGGAGGAGACACTGATAAGATCTTGACCTTCAGATCGTTACGAACACATATAATTATTCTCCCACCACGTTTACCCACATCCCACTCTATCATTTCTATATAAATTATAATTTGCTAAGTCAATCACATTATTCGCTCTTGAGTTAACTAAGCAAGTTTCACATAAACAAATCACATGTACAGTGTCTCTCAAAAGTTTTAGGACAACGACATTTTAAACTAGGCAACCCAATTTACACAAACCGTTGGTGGGTTGCGTGCAGAGTTAGGCTCAATTTCAGGGTTGCCACATGCACAATAGATATTTATAAAACACGCGAAAGAAATATAAACAAGTATTATTGTATAAAATTATTAAAAATATCACTATTATATCGCAAATGACAAAATTCTTTCTGAAAGATAAAAATAGGTTTTCTAGTATTTCATCGCTGATGAGTCTACAGTAAGGAAAAGAGGTGAGAGGAAACGAAAGGTCACAAAGGAGAGGAGAAAGAGAAAGCTAAAGGAGAAGAGGAAAAGTAGGGGAGAGAAGAAAGATAGGATAGACGAGGAGAGGAGATGTAGTGAGGAGAATGGAAAAAGATTCGAGGAGAGATGAGGAAAAAAGAACAAAGAAGAGAAAAGAGGAGGAAAACGAGAGGAGAGGAGAGGAGAGGAGGAGACGAGAAGAGGGAAGTGGAGAGTAGAGTAAAGGAGAGAAAAAGAGAAGAACGAAAAAAGAGAGAATAGTGCAGTGGAGTCGGAAATCTAAGACAGGAAAGGAGATAAGAGGAGTGGAGAAGAGTGGGATGGAGATAAGATGCGAGAAAAGTAGGGAAGGCGATATGAGATAAAAGCAGAACGGAAAGAGGGGAGAGAAGAAGGAGAAGGAACTGGAGCGAAGAGGTAGTTGCAGAAAATACCGTCTGAGCGTCAAGAATGGATGCATTGGTCAAATTATCGACATGAAACATTCAATAACATTTTGAAATGTATTGGAGAATATATTAGATCGGTGCGAAATGCCTTTTGGCTGAGTTCAGAGAAAATTAAAATCTTCCATGTAAGATCTTTGATTTTACCTGCGATTACACCACTAAAAAAATGAACGTAATTTTTAATATTTATAAGAATTATTCAATTTTTCTCCACTTCTCGGTTCGCTGAAATGGAGATTTTGTAATTCAATATTTCCCCTCCCCCCATCGTTAATTCCAAACTGAATCATTCCGTTTCACACGGCGTGGACAATGAACACAATGGGATATGTCTAAAACTTACGAAAATTTTCTGCCAGCGGAAGGGTTTGAACCTACGACCATCAGATTGACAATCCTGAACGGTAACCGCTACCCTACAACCTTTAGCTCACTAAATCAGGTAGAAGAACCACTACACTACGCCTTTACCTTCGAATGAAACAATAATTTTTTTTTTAAGTATTCTGTCCCGTTAATATTGTAAATGTCCTTTGGTTTACGTGTAGTTGAACTTTTACTTTAATTTTGATTTGCTTTCTTGTAGTATAACCGATATCTTCGAGAAATAATTTTCGAAGTAATTAAAAACGAGAATATTGGTAGTTGTCAAAATGCGAGTTATTTCTTCTAACTTGTTTACTGATGCAAGTCTTGTGTCCAGAACAGTCTTATGAAATGTATTTGCTGTTGCGTAAGATAACACAAAATAATTACACCGTTTGCGAACTACCAAATCTGTGCAACGTTATACGTAAACAGGCGCAAAATTTTATTCATAAAATCACTTCACATTTGACAGTGTTAGTCAAGAGAGACTCGTGGGACACTGTGTTAAGGTGCTGGACTAAATCCTTCTAATTTTTCTTCCTCGAAGAACAACAATTTCTAAGGAAGAGCAACAGTGATGATCTTTCTTATTTCTTTTAAATGCTTACACTTTCCTTTAATTGGGTTAAAAATAAATAAGAATATTGCTTGCATTTCTGTCATTGACGTAGACCAGAGAGAGACAGACAGACAGACAGATATTACAAAATAGTTCAAATAGTGCGAACGCCATTAAAAAGTCATGATATTTCTATGTTGCGTACTTAGAATTATTCATACAATAAAGAACATGTCTAATTGTGAGTTAAGAAAAAAAAAAAAAAGACGATAATAAAGAGACATTTTTGCAACACGATTGCAGTTCGAAAAAGTCGGGACAGGGATTGAAAGTAACGCACTATCCTGACTAAATCGGTGAATCGGACGTCTGGTAGCCTTGCATCAATGATTATAAAAATAAAACTACCCAATATTGCAGCTTGAAGACTTTTGCGCAAGAAACAGAAACGAGAGCAAAATTGAAATTTTTACACATTTCAAAAATCGACGATGTTATTTTCGTATTTATTTATTTATTGATAGGTTCACAGTTAAATATTTTAGGGTTCGAGGGGGAAGCATGGCCCGCATGGCCCACATGGCCCCTCCACTGGGTACTGACCTTACGTAGACAGTGGAAGAGAAATTTTGGAGAACCTTTCTATTAAATTTAGTATTTAAATTCACCTTATGCTCAGATAGGTTAAACCGTTTATTGACAATCGTGAACTTTTCGTTTAATAGATAATATTTGGTTTTAAACGACGGGAGAACATTGGTAGAATTTCCTTTCTTGCTCTTTTGAGAGAATATATACTTCTGCAATAGCAATCGCGTTCGGAAACCGTGAAGAAAATGACTTGGTTTTCAAAGGCAGACAAGCTTGGTAGTCTAGCTTGCTCACGATCAAAGTGACTCACTCACGCTATTCAAGGCCGCTTCTTATCGCACCCAGCACGTTACAAGTGACCAGAGTCGAATTTTAAAGAGAATCTGAAGAATGGTAGATTTCATCAGAGGCGGCTAGGTAGGCACCATCTCAACATACAATAGTTTAAGTGATAATTCCTGACAAACAAAAAAACCGTATTGAATAATTGTTGGGATAGTAATACGTGTATCCGCTCTTTTTTAACAATGTAAGCTCGAAGACAATCTGTATTCCATTTATTTATATTGGCAACTTGGTCAACCGGAGGTTATTTTATCGCCTTCGATAATCGAATTGTCTGATCGATTATTTTTTGTTTACCCAGGAACATGCCCCATAGGAGATTTCCGAGACCGGGTTACGCTACTCACTCGTAGCTCCCCAATTTCTTCACGATGGTGGGTTGCCACCGGTCTCATACACAGGCCGAAAACCTAGAGAGTGAGCATAGGCGGACTCGAATCCATGCCGTCCTGCAGTCGGAGGTCACGGAGGAGGATTTTTCTTATTTTACCTTTGGCTAATCGCGACGATGATGATGAATAATGAATAGAAAATCAAGAAGGTCAGGCAAAATTGAAATTTTTACACATCCTTGCATCCTTGCATTGAACTCAAGTGGGAAAAGGGGTTAAATTAGCATATCCTGAATTGCCACACTTATAAATAGTTATTTCATTAATATTTGTCAATGTCTTTGAAGCATTTGAAATTTAACTCTGAAATTCTTTCTTCGTATTAGTATATCTAAGTTTGTGAATATATTTTATTTGTAATTTTATAACGGTTTCATGAACATCTACGAAATAGTTCCTTATAACTTGGAATATGGTGAATAGATATGAAATGTCTTGAAATTAATTTTCGACCACTAGATTTTGGCAAGGGAATTATGTGTGATCTGTTTCCAGTTATTCATTGCTTAAACAAACGTTTTAAAACTATGTGGAATTTTCATTCTGGGACAAGTTTCTTTACTTGCTACATGTATGCGAACTACACTCTGTCCCACTTATCTCTGGAGCAGGTGAACGAAAACAAGTATCTGAGCAGCGATGAACACGTGAGAGGAATGGGATTGTGTGGAGGGAGGAAAGCCACTGCAGTTGCCAGCCTTCCCAGCAGCGTGCACTGATTCGCTCTGTCCACTCGATCTCCTCTCTCCTCTCTCCACTTCTCTTCCGCTATGTGCGGCTTTGCTCCAGAGATGCTGGGACAGGGTACAGTTAATTGTTTCTCAAGAGGTATCATCTATCTCTGTATGCCACACATTTAATTCTTACTCACATGAAAAAAAATGTCAATTTGTAGTTTCACAGTTACAAACTAATTTGACCTTGATGAGAAGTTTAGTTTAAGTAGGCATTTTGTTTATAATTTTGAAATTGAGGTCGTCTAAGGTTGAAATCCTCATATTTAAGGCTTGAACTCGTCACCTAAGAGGTTGAAGATCGTCCTCTACTTTGTGCGTGGCCTTCTTTATTTTTCTATCCATTATTCATCCTCATCGTCGCGATTAGCCAAAGGTAAAATAAGAAAAGTCCTCCTCCGTGACCTCCGACTGCAGGACGGCATGGATTCGAGTCCGCCTATGCTCACTCTCTAGGTTTTCGGCCTGTGTATGAGACCGGTGGCAACCCACCATCGTGAAGAAATTGGGGAGCTACGAGTGAGTAGCGTAACCCGGTCTCGGAAATCTCCTATGGGGCATGTTCCTGGGTAAACAAAAAATAATCGATCAGACAATTCGATTATCGAAGGCGATAAAATAACCTCCGGTTGACCAAGTTGCCAATATAAATAAATGGAATACAGATTGTCTTCGAGCTTACATTGTTAAAAAAGAGCGGATACACGTATTACTATCCCAACAATTATTCAATACGGTTTTTTTGTTTGTCAGGAATTATCACTTAAACTATTGCATGTTGAGATGGTGCCTACCTAGCCGCCTCTGATGAAATCTACCATTCTTCAGATTCTCTTTAAAATTCGACTCTGGTCACTTGTAACGTGCTGGGTGCGATAAGAAGCGGCCTTGAATAGCGTGAGTGAGTCACTTTGATCGCGAGCAAGCTAGACTACCAAGCTTGTCTGCCTTTGAAAACCAAATCATTTTTTTCACGGTTTCCGAACGCGATTGCTATTGCAGAAGTATATATTCTCTCAAAAGAGCAAGAAAGGAAATTCTACCAATGTTCTCCCGTCGTTTAAAACCAAATATTATCTATTAAACGAAAAGTTCACGATTGTCAATAAACGGTTTAACCTATCTGAGCATAAGGTGAATTTAAATACTAAATTTAATAGAAAGGTTCTCCAAAATTTCTCTTCCTCTGTCTACGTAAGGTCAGTACCCAGTGGAGGGGCCATGTGGGCCATGCGGGCCATGCTTCCCCCTCGAACCCTAAAATATTTAACTGTGAACCTATCAATAAATAAATAAATACGAAAATAACATCGTCGATTTTTGAAATGTGTAAAAATTTCAATTTTGCTCTCGTTTCTGTTTCTTGCGCAAAAGTCTTCAAGCTGCAATATTGGGTAGTTTTATTTTTATAATCATTGATGCAAGGCTACCAGACGTCCGATTCACCGATTTAGTCAGGATAGTGCGTTACTTTCAATCCCTGTCCCGACTTTTTCGAACTGCAATCGTGTTGCAAAAATGTCTCTTTATTATCGTCTTTTTTTTTTTTTTCTTAACTCACAATTAGACATGTTCTTTATTGTATGAATAATTCTAAGTACGCAACATAGAAATATCATGACTTTTTAATGGCGTTCGCACTATTTGAACTATTTTGTAATATCTGTCTGTCTGTCTGTCTCTCTCTGGTCTACGTTGTAACGGTCGGATTGACCATTACTGGTTTTGGTATATTGTAATAATTGATTGCTGGCCAGCTACAAGGTGTAGGGTTGAGTAATATGCTTCCATGAGTGTACTTTTATGTTATTATTGCATGTAAGTGTATATTATTGAATTGTGCTTTGCTGGATGTTAGATTCCCCTGTTTCTTACCTCCCCGGTTGGGGGAGCAAGCTGTCTTACAAAGGACCGTTGGCAGTGGAATTTTCCAACGCTACGGGGTCCACGTCCACGGACGTTTACCCCGGCTATAAAAAGAGCCAGTGGGCTTTAGCAAAAAAACAGTGTTTCCCCATTGATCGACGAAAGAGGAACGTCTCCTCAAGTTTAGTCCACTTTTGGTGGCTAGACTGGATAAAATACTGTAGCATCTGGTTATGCCAGCCCCTGTTGCTGTCCCAAGTCCCCTTTTAGAAAAAGCTTTGATTATATGGATATTTCCGAATTTGATTAATTGATGCCCAAAAGAAAGAGTGAAGTCGTAAGGAAACGCAAATTGTAACGGAATATCATTTAAGCTGAGGATAGGCCCACCGAGATAGTTTTGCTAACTCGGTGGTAAGGGAAGTGCCGATGGTTATGCCATAGGTACGCAAAATATATTCATTTAGAGATTTGGTAATTTGGTCTATGCAAGACACTCATGGAAACGCTCTGTAAAATATGTATATATCTAACTACGTATAATAAACCAATATATCCTACGAAAATGTTATGATTTCAAGAACTACGGTACTGTCCATTTAACCAGTTGTATATTCACTTGCTGTATATGTGTAAACGAACCAGGGACATAAAAATATAAATTGTTATGTGAAACCCCCCTTTTGTAATTCCGGCGCAAATATAATCTGCTCGCTTTGCACCCAGGGTGAGGTGAAAGGAGAGATTGAGGGATGAAAGTAGGAAGTAATCCAGAGGGCCGAGTAGAAACGAGGGATAGGGGGGCGACGACTATCACAACGTCAATGACAGAAATGCAAGCAATATTCTTATTTATTTTTAACCCAATTAAAGGAAAGTGTAAGCATTTAAAAGAAATAAGAAAGATCATCACTGTTGCTCTTCCTTAGAAATTGTTGTTCTTCGAGGAAGAAAAATTAGAAGGATTTAGTCCAGCACCTTAACACAGTGTCCCACGAGTCTCTCTTGACTAACACTGTCAAATGTGAAGTGATTTTATGAATAAAATTTTGCGCCTGTTTACGTATAACGTTGCACAGATTTGGTAGTTCGCAAACGGTGTAATTATTTTGTGTTATCTTACGCAACAGCAAATACATTTCATAAGACTGTTCTGGACACAAGACTTGCATCAGTAAACAAGTTAGAAGAAATAACTCGCATTTTCACAACTACCAATATTCTCGTTTTTAATTACTTCGAAAATTATTAGTAGTATAATTGATGCTATAGCTGGGTCGATAAATGATGAACCCCCTCAGGCAGATTTGGCTACACTTAAAACTTGCTCAACATGACCATATGAGCTTTTTGCTCAAGTGTGGTACTCCGTCTAATCCAAGATTTTTGTAAAAATGCCCTCGGGAAGTTCCTGTGAAATGATGAGCCCCCTCAGATTGAGATGTCCACACTTACAAAAGGCACTTCTGTCAGATTGTTGTCCATAATCCTGTAAAAAATATGCCCCTTTTGATATTTTTTTTGCCCACACCTAAAACTAAGCCAAGATACACCCACACCCACACCCACCCACACCCACACATATTTACTTCTGGTTTAAGTTCAATTGGACACCAGCCTCAACTCATATATCTAGTACTAAGACAATGTAATTCTTCTAGAATTGCTCTGTGACTCTCTCATTTCTTACATCATAAACATATGATTTTTCACCTATGAGAATAACACTACATATGGTGTCATCAGGGAGTGCATCGTGAAATTCACAGATAATTTTAATGTTTGTCCTGTCATTAACCACAACTTGTTTTCTTTTGGAAGTGTTGATGACAAACATGGGTCTCTGTGCTTTGAATTCATCTGGTGTGTAATACATGTCAGTATTGCCAGTAGTGACCCTTTTGTATGCTGTAAATGCTTCATATAATTTAAGGAAATCATCCTTGGACATGTCTAAATTATAATTTTCTCTGGGGAATACATCATTTCTGCCATTTTTAAGATATATGTTCTTGATGTTGCAGTTATCAAATCTACTTGAATTTTTTTCCTGATTATTGTGTCTTCCAGTCTGAAACAGTACCACCACAAAATCCGGCATGTCATATTGTATACTGGAGAATGAATTTGTAGCATCAAACTCATAATAAGTACCAGCGGCAGGCTTCTGTACACATTGATATGTATAAAATTGTAAAGGTACCTGTGGATTTTTTATTATATCTGCTTTGTATTTAAGAGCATAACTGGCTTCATATTCAACAACCGGGATTCTTAGCTCCATAGTCTGAATAAGGCATTTGCCTTCATCAGGTAGGGTATTAGGCAAAGCTTCCCCTGTAGAGTTTAATGTGCTGTACCTCATCAAAGCATTATTATCATTGGCAGCTCTTCTAAATGTGATTCTTAAACCACCCTTCCACATAATATCTTTGTAATCTGAGAAGAATCCTGGCAACAGGCGCATAGGAAACAGCACTGTGTGGCTCTTGGATAATATTTTATCACCAGCCTCAAATCCACCTATTTTGTAGTAAGAAGCCTCGGTTTTGGATAATTTTAGTGTGGCCAAAGCTGTGGAGGTAATGCCGGGATAATCCACTCTGTTTATAACAACACCATGCTTTCTGATCTCAATTTCAGAGAACAGATGCGGCACAAAATTGTTTACCAATCTTATATTTGAATTTGCCGGATAATCTGTTCCATCGAGCTTTACAACATCAAATTTGATGTATAGATCTGCTCTGTGGGGGTGTATAAAGCCATCCCCTACATCAAGATCAACCTCAATTTCTGTGTTGGGTTGATTTAAATTTGCAAATGTCCTCCTGTTTGGGGGGAATGATTCTAGCTCATAACTCTCAATATTTTCCATTTTTTTTGTATGTATTTTTATTTAAATATTAATTTCTATGATAGCAGTTGTTGTGGCTCCAGCAAAATCAACTATTTCTTCTTTTTCATTAGTGACCATCAATTCAATGTTATCTATTCTATTATGGCACACAGGAAAATATAATGTTGGGGATGGAGTGTAGATGATGGGCTCCATAAATTCAGAATTAGGTTTAAATGTTGCAATGATGCCAGTTTGTTTGTGAGTGCCTATGCCATTTGATTTGGTGATCATACCCTCGGCCACATTACAGTGAATATTCAGAGTCTCTATGGCTAAGAATTTAGGTATATTAATAGCAGTGTGTTTAATGGCCGGTTCAAATTTTGTGTTGTTCTCAAAGCCTAACAGCTCTCCTATAGTACCCAGATCCACTGTTTCTGTAGCAGATACAATCTCTACTCTGTGAGTGACAGAATTTTGAGTTAATACTATACCTCTGGGTAATTGAGCATTTAGAGTGGACAGATTATACTGCCCTGGAGTGATGACAATTTTTTGATCCCCTACTGCAATTTTGTTGTTGTGGTGTGTAATATTAGGGATCAAGTACATGCCATAAAATGCTCTGAGAGCTATTGTTTTGGGATACACTATATCATCATGTAATTTGAGTTTCAATATTGAATTTTGGCTGGTGAGATGGAATACCCCCATGATGTTTTAAATACCACAGGGCCTTTTGAAAATTTTCAATTGATGGTTTATTTATTTGAGACATATATCTGAGAACAGATAAACACAAATGTCCACAATTAACATCTTTGAAGTTTTGAACACGGGCATTATTGTAATAAAGATTTGCTGATTTTAGATATTTTACTAAATTTTCAGGTGGAACACCTCCAAATGAATCAAACACAAATGCCTCATCTTTTAAATATTTAAGATAACAAATCCAGTGAGTGCCCTGATTTTTGTACTTATCCAAATTAACAATGCCACACTCTTTGTTGAGTGGTTGTTCTGGTAAAGAATCAGACATGTACACACCTCTAAAATTTTTGATGCCCAGTGGCTTGATTAAAGCTTCAATATCTTGGTTTGTAAGCGGCTCTTGTTTTTTTTAAACTTATTCATGGCTCTCTTAACACCTTTGCCTTGTTTCTCCATGGCCAGGTTATGGCGCTTCAATTCATCTAATTCTGCCCTATTTTTCTAGGCATCTATTACTGTTTTTGCTATGGCAGTTGATCCCCCAGCCAAGCTCCCAACAGCCCCAAGTGCTGCTAAGATGGCCGGGATAGTAAATATGAAACCCCCCACATGTGATTTTTTCCTGGATTGCTGTAATTTTTTTTAATTGGGGGGTACTAAGCAACAATTTCATACCATGGCCCTTTACAAGACAAGAATTTTTTTTCTTCCGCTGCTTTTTTGGTTAAAAGACTATCAATAGTTTTAAGAGATTTAAGACCTGCATAAGGTATTTGATACATAACACCCTTGGCCTTCATTCTAGGTTTATTATATACATATTCACAGCCCCCACCCCAGTTTTTGATTGGTGTTCATAGCTATGGTGGTCCCCAATGCTGCTATTTTTTCCAAGCTCCCAACAGCCCCAAGTGCTGCTAAGATGGCCGGGATAGTAAATATGAAACCCCCCACATGTGATTTTTTCCTGGATTGCTGTAATTTTTTTTTAATTGGGGGGTACTAAGCAACAATTTCATACCATGGCCCTTTGCAAGACAAGAATTTTTTTTCTTCCGCTGCTTTTTGGTTAAAAGACTATCAATAGTTTTAAGAGAATTAAGACCTGCATAAGGTATTTGATACATAACACCCTTGGCCTTCATTCTAGGTTTATTATATACATATTCACAGCCCCCACCCCAGTTTTTGTTTGGTGTTCATAGCTATGGTGGTCCCCAATGCTGCTATTTTTTTGACTTAAAGAAGCATCTTTGCTTACAAATCTACCAAATGCAGCCTCTTCTAATTTCTTGTCTGCAACATGTCTCTTGTCAAGATCAGAATGTGTGTTGTATGCTATGTCATGGTCTCTACAAGCAGCATCTAGGGGATTAACACCAGGATCACCTCTGTTTAATCTATGGTCCAATTTTGTGCCTGGACCACAATACTGATAGCCTGGAACATGTAGATCAAATGGCAGCTTGTTTATAATGTCATTAACAAGCCCCCGACCCTCAGAAATATTCCAAAATTTAGGTGGTAGAGTATTAATAATTTTTATAAGATATCCAATCCCCTTAGTGTCATTCACTATAAAATTAGACAATTTTGTGCTTATCATGTCCATAATTCCAACCTTTTCATTGTAAAAATTATGGTTGCCAGCATTTTCCTCCCCAGCTATCACCAATAACCTATCTACAAGTTTCCTGACATCATCAACCCACACAAATTCTTTAGGCAGGGTGTTGTATTGTTTGATTCCACTCCCAGTCTTGATCTGTGACCATATGGGCTTGATTAAATTGTTGTATTTTGCTCCACTGCTAGACTTGACTCTTTTTTGTGTGGGATCATTGTTCTGGTATAGAGCATCTGATTTTATTAATATTTCTTTGTAATGCTCATAATCTTGATCTGTATAGCTGCCAGGCCTTTTCCTAGTCTTCAGTTCCCACAATCCAGGTGTGCCAGGATATTTAACAAAACCACCTTTTTCTCCAAGATGAGATTCTGAATATACAATTATATCATCTCCCATAAATGTTACTCTGAAATTGCCAATTCTATGTATGATGCTACCATCACGCTCTGTGTCAGCATATAAACCAAAGACCTCATCTTTGTTGTCTTTATGTGTGCTTAAATATTTTTGAGCAAGAAGACCCAATTCAATAGGATCCAGAGTAGCTTCAATTCTTCGAGGAGCAACAGGACTAGGTGTATGAATACTGGAAAGTGGGGTGATTGGATAATCTAATATCTTCCTTGCAGCTACAGGTACAAGCTCTGTGAACAAATTTTGATTTTGCTCTGTAACAGTTTTGATATTTTTACCTAATTCACTAATAGCATCAATAATAGGCTGTTCTGTTTGTTTGTGTTGTTCATAAATTCCTCGTTTCTGTGATTTCCATCCCTTAAATCTTTTTACAAGATAATCTCTTAATTTAAGATCATCAATGATTGGCCTTTTCATGGTTATTTATATATGTTTCAATTTCTAGAAAATTGTTGATTTTATTTCTGTATTTGCCACTATTGGGTTTTCTTGTCATATCAATTGTGACAAACCCATAACTGTCCTGGTTCCAGCACCTACTGCAAAACTTGGAAAAATCATTGTAGCTCCAGTCCCCACCTACATATTCATCATGTATGTGTTTGAGGTTGGTATGATCTTGATGAAACACACATATAAAATTGCTGTTGTCTCGGATCAGCTGCTTCGGTATTTTTGAAAAAGTCTGTGCCAGGTATAAGCAATCAATGTTTTTGTGTCGGCCCTGTGTAAAGAAATTTCTAACCTTGTTTTGATTATCCAGTATAATGTCAAAAACACAACAACAGAATTATCGAGACATTCATGGAGTGGCTTAACATCTGATTCAAAAGTGGCAATATCCAATCCATCATATAGCTTCATCAGCTGCTGATATTTTAATTGTTCCAAGCTCTTAGAGAAAACATACAAGTGCCTGTTTTTCCAATCTAACCAGTTGGGTGCCAATTAAAA
Source organism: Lepisma saccharinum (assembly GCF_977018435.1). NCBI lineage: Eukaryota > Metazoa > Arthropoda > Insecta > Zygentoma > Lepismatidae > Lepisma > Lepisma saccharinum. The sequence goes on along the minus strand of NC_139232.1, from coordinate 54,407,354 downwards.
ATTATCAATCATTAGTGTAGTTTTACCACAAGCTGATGGCTCAACAATAAGACATCTAATATTATCAGGCAGCAACTTGCCATTTCTCTTAATCTGCTGTTCAGGTTCTGGCAGCCTTTTTGTAACATCCCAGGTGCTCATATTATCACTTTGTCTGCATCGATCCAGCTGTGTTCTGTGAGTCCTAGCCATTTGACAAATAACTTGTTGCCTTTTCTGCGGATGATTTTTTCTATGAAATATGTGTCAGGCTGTTTAGTTTTGCTGAGTTCTTCTTCATAGAATCTGCCTTTGAGAATTTCTCCTCGGTGATCTTTTATTATATATGTGTTAAGAGTCCCAGGTTTAACTTGAACAACTGTAAATAATTCAGTGCTCCAGTTTCTTGTAAAGCCTCTTTTGAATAAGTGCTTATATTTGCTGATTCTTACTTGATCACCCACCTTGTATTTGGCCTTTCTTGTTGTTGGCTGGTATCTAGGATAATAAACAGTCCTGATCAATTTTTGCTCATCAGATGAAGTTACTTCAGAGGGTTTCATGTTGATTGTGGAATGAACCGAGTTGTTATATTTATGTAGAAGTTCTGGAAGAATATTAAGCCATTTATAATTACCTTGAAGTGTAAATTGTTTATACATAAGATTTTTTAGGGTTTTGTTGAATCTCTCTACAATTGAGGCTTTGAGATCACTGTAACTCGAATAATGTTGTATTGACTGGCTTTTAATAAATTGTTGGAACACAGAATTATAAAATTCTTTGCCATTGTCTGTTTGCAAATAGCGCGGTGATCTTCCACTCTGATTGATGATTGTCCTGAAGGCTTCTGTAACACATTTTCCAGTCTTCGATTTGAGTGGCACAGCCCAGGCAAATTTTGAAAATGTGTCTATTACAGTAAGTAGATACTTGTAGCCCTTGTTGATCTTGTCTAAGTTTTTCAGCTGTCCACTTGCCATCTCAATCAAGTCGCTCTGCCATAAATCATCTATGCCTTTTGTGACTACTGGCAGTCTCTTATAATTATGTCTGGCTTGTCTGTGTAATTCATCAACAATAATTTGTCTAGACGTAATATGAAAACAAGAATATTGCAACTATGGGGTGTTCAGCAGCTGATACTACAGGATTTTCTAAATATAATTTGTCCCCTATTTGTATTTTAAATTCCAGAGAGCCATCATCTTCAGCATAGGCTGTTTCTAATGTATTGGGATCTGTAAAATCCTCTAACTCTACACTGGTGATTTTTGGTTTGTTGTCAGCATTTGTTATTGATAAGGTGGGGTAGTGTTGTGCCTGTGGTTGAAGCCAATATTTGATCTTGATTGGTCTCAGTGTGCCCCCAACAAAAAATTGGTAATAAAATTGAGCAGGGGACAGCATATATATTTTGCCACCTGGTGTAAATGGTGAATCATATTCTTTGTTGGGGATGCTGTACAATTCAAGAATTACTGTATGTTTTGGATTCTCAATTATGCCGGTTATTTCTTTTTCTGCTGTAAGCAATCTGCTTGTTACAGATTCAAGGTGCTCATTGATGGTCCTAACAACATCATCATGGCCTGGCTTGATTTTTATCTCCACAACAAGTTTCTTGTATTGTTGCACAATCTCTTGAAGCTGGGTGGCAAAAACTGACAGAGCATTTGCTTGATTGGATTCCATGGTCCCTAGCTGTTGCTTGATATTAGCTACAATTTGTTGCAAATTTTCAATAACTGCCAATTTTGAATTTTGAGCAGTAAGATCATGGACCTGTCTTCTGATATCCTCAAACAGGGCATGCAGTTCATTAATATGTTGATTAGTTGGTAGAGTGGCCACTGTCTGAGTAAGTTGTTTGATCTCTGTCTGGATATTCTTGATATCTTCTGATTTCAATATGCGATTCACTGCTCTCTTAATATTTTTAAGTTCCTGTGATGTAGGCAGATTTGTTACAGTATTTTGCAAAGATTCAAGTGCCAATTTCACATTATTTAATTCAGAAGCATCAGCCACATTTTGCATAGCATTTTGGAGCAGGGCTATATCTGCCTGAGTGGGTGTTGATTGTTGTAAAATTTCAAGTTTTGTTTGGATATCATCGATCAAGTGATGAAAATGAGATAGCTCAGATTCAGTGTTGAGGTTTTCAAGCTTTGTGATCTGTTGCTGGACACTGACAAGTGTGTCTACAATACCAGGCAGGCGAGATTCTAGAGATTCTTGTACATTTGTCAAATCACTTTGCACTGCTGCTATTGTACCCTCAAGATGGGTTATGGTACTTTGAATTTTTCCAAAATCTTCATATGTTTCAAGTTGCAGCTTAATGTTGGCAACACTCCGAGTTATTGCACTCAAAGCATCAGAAGATGGCAAGTTGTTCATAAAATTTTCAAGTGTCTCAATTTTTTCTTTAACCTCGGCTATGGCTTTGTTCAGAGGGTCCAGATTAGGTATTTGGAGTGATTGAATCTGTTCTTTTAGAGTGGAAATCACTAGATCAAAATCTTCTTGTGATTTTATGCTTTTGACAATTGTTTGGAGCTGTGCCTGGACATTATTTATCTGCTCTTCCAATTGCTGTTTCAATTGCTCAGAGTTGGTGGCCTGGGTCTTAAATTTGGCTTGAAGAGCTGCTACAGCTTCTTCTAAACTTTGAAAATTATCCAATGTTGCCAGGTCAGTATATTTCTGAAGCAGCACTTTGAGTTCTGAATCAATTTTAAGAAGAGGGTCCATGCATTGTGATTGTAAATTTGTAATTTCTACTTGAAGACTGGCATTGAGTGTGGTTTGTAAAGCTTGTAAATCACTTCTTAATTTCTTGACTCTGACATCAAGCATCAGAATCTCATCACTGTGATCTTCATGCCTTGTATGGCCAAATATATCATTAGGCATTTTGTTTTAGTGGTTATTTATTATTGAATATCTGATTCTTAATTCTATAAAAAAAAGGTATAAGCTTGTCATAGGATCCCGGGACCTCAATATATAAGCAGACACCAGCAGAAACACTATATACAGTGCCAGAAATCATGTTTGAGTGCTAACTAACTAACTAACTCTTTAGCCTTCTTAAACCCGAAGGTTCATGGCTGCAGCAACACAGGCCTTCCATCTTTCCCTATCTTGAGCAAGATCTATATACTCTTTTCCATCCCTACCGATTTCCTTTAGGTCCATTTCAACGTTGTCCCTCCATCTTCGTCTTGTTTGAGTGCTTAATTCTATAAATATTTCTCCCTACTGAAATCTTGACATTACCCTCAGGGGTTGTAATAAATTGCAATTGACCACCTACAGGTAATTGGTAATGATTTAAATTATTGTTAAATATGTACAATATTTTACCTGTTTCATCATCAACATCTGTAAGTATGCTGTTCAGATGAATAATTAACAAAGCACTTAGTTTAGATATTATATCAGAAGAGGGTTGTGGTGTTGGTAGGTCCATAATAGCCTGTTTTTTGAACCCAAATAAGTTCATAGGCATGTTTATTTATTTCAAATCATGCTCTGTAATTGGGCATTGTTTGCCACTTTTCAAATCACAATGACCCCATGGTAGAGTATGTATGCCACATGACAAAATGCATCTCTTATCATCATGTGGCTCCAGAGCCACTTTTCTTACAATATTTGTAGTCAACACGTGATCCACACTCTGAATTCTATTTTCTGATGTTATGATTGTGCTACATGATTTGAGGCAATTTTTGTAATCTTCAAATTCAAGTTCTTTGTCAACAATTACTCTGCCAATGCCCTTGGCTTTTTTCGCAACAGCGCCACTACATGTTTCAAAGCTGTACATCTTGGCTCTTAACCCAGCAAATGCCACAATAACATCACCAAGTGTCTCATCTTTTAACTTGCCAGGCACCTTTTTGTTGTGGTGTTGAATCTCTGTATGTTCACTGGTATCAAAATATTTAAACAATTCAGGCTGTGTTATATCTTGATAAACATCTTCTGTTTGAATATCAAGAACAAAACTATCTGTGTCCATGTACATCAGTTTTACACGATCCTTATAAAAAGGCTTCAACACATTATAAAACAATTTTAACATGTGTAATTTGGCCAATTCCAATATCACAGCCCCTACATAAATAGGCTTATCAAACTTAATCTTTGATTTTTTCATGTTGAAAAGTGCCATATTCTCATCATAAATTCTTCTGTAATTGAAGTTGGGCTTTGCAATCAATTTTTTGCTCCGGTTGGGGTCAGTAATTATTTTAACATCAATATGTTTTCTGACATTTTCAATTGTTTTGCCATACACAGAATTGACCATCAATTTAAACAAGGTCTTATCAAATTGGCTCATTGCAGATGTTCGAAGCTCTGTGTTTGTATCAATATATGGTTTCAACCATCTTGAGTGCCTGAACCTCAAAACTTTTCCAACTTTGGTCACTTGGACACCATGATTTATTAGGAACTGGAGGTTTTTGTAATATAAGACATAACCCTGTTTTGGCTCTAGAGTCATCATCAATTTCTTTTGTTTAGAGCCAGGTGAGCACTCAACCTCAGGAATTGGGGGCAGATCAGAAAATGTGTTGTGTAAATCATCAGGAATTGTCAGATCAACCTCTAAGAACAGGCCATAGTTACTGTCATCAAAATCCTTAAGATCTTCAATATTGAAATCTTCAACCCACTCAAGCCCTGCATATGGCAATTTATCCATCATAGCATAACCATAGAGGCTGTTGGCATCTACATACAGTATATAATTTGATGGCAGTGCTGGATCATAATCAGGAATATATTTGTTATTTGCTCTGGCATATCTCTGAGAACATTGCACCATGCCTCCTCTTATACATTGTTCCATAAACAGATACATATCTTGATCCTGGATCAGATCCAATTGCATTTTAGTGTTTAAAAACATTGCAGACCATGCTAGGCCCGGAGCACTGTAAAAATACATTGGATCCAGCTTATAATTTTCCATGGAAGATTTTCTGAATGCCTGCAGTATATCAGCTAAGAGGGTCACATCAAGTTTTAAATATGCCTTGTGATAATCGCCAAATGTCTGGCATTTTAAATTGTTCCACATCAACTGGGCATGGTGATAATCATCATCAGTAATTCCAGATGCTCTGATTTTGCTGTAAAACTCTTGTTGTGGTGGCAGAGAACACTCATCAAATTTAGAAAAATCTGTAACATAATCATATGGATATACACCCTTCCGCCTAATTAATTTCAGGTCCTGATTTGGAAACAAAGCACATGTGATTTTGAATTGATCATCAGATAATTGAGTGGCCAGTGTAGCCAGGCTAGCAGACAGAATTCTGTATGAATCAAGAAATCTTAAGTGAATAGGAACACCATTAACTTTAATTATTTTGCTAATGGCAATATATTTTTCATTATTTTCAGCTAAAATATTTAAATTCTGCTTGTCAAACCCCTCGTACCTGATCAGATGATGAAAATCATAATTGGATGCACCATGGCAAAATATGGGGACAAATTTTGGTCTCTGGATCTTAATATTACAGCTATTACACAGGGCCATTAAGAATTTACCATCTGTATGGGAATGGTGATGAACCTTGATATTTGCATCTGAAAATTCAGAATCACATACCGGGCATTTTTCTGCATTGTTGATATCTTCAATCTGTTCCTCTGTTAAAGGCAACATGGGTTTTGATTTTAATAAGACATTAGATGCTATGCAACGGCACTCATTTTCTATTCTATGTGCAAATTCTTTGATGGCATCTGCTCCCATGTATAAATCTTTTTTACTAACAACCCCATCCTGTACAACCACATAATAAAAACTAGAAGGTTCATGTAGCTGGTATGATGTAATTGAAGATTCATCAGGATCTGGGCTGCAGAATGCAAGGGGTTTGAGGTTTGATTCAAAATCACAGACTATATATGCTGGGTGTTCCAACAAGGCTTCAAATTTTTTGAATTTGGCATTTTGACTTGGATTAGGCATAAGCATATGAACAGGTTTATGATTGCCACAGTATTTCAGATGCTCAATTAACTTGTTTTTAGCAATTTCTGTATTCACTTCCCGAACCCCATTCACCATTTTTCTACCATCAAATACAGTTAAACATCTTCTACACAACTTGAATATTGTCTTAGATTTGTCTAGTTGTGTTCTGACTAAAGCTTCAAGATTATGTATCAGAGTATAATGGTGTGTATCATCCCCTTCAATTAAGAGCAGATCAATCGGAACAGCAGAATCATCATCAAATGTACTGATTCTGAGAGGTGCTATCAAGCAATTGCCACGGCCAGTAGAACAAATAAATACATTAATAGATAATTGTTTACCATTGATATTCCTGGCCTTTTTTTCAAATTTATCAATATTCTGAACAGACATTGGATATTCTAAACCCTCCATTGCTTCATCAAAATCATTTTCATGCTGTTTATAATAACTTATTCTCTTTGGATTATCTGAAACTGGATACAAAGCAGCTAAAATACACCACAGAAAGCATTTCTGATCATTATATTCTATGTTAAGCACAGCTTTTTTGTTTTTAATATTAGCAGGTAAAGGCACATATGTGGAACCTTGTAATGGGCTGAATTCAGAAATATTAACATAGAGCTTGTGTGGAGATCCGCATAGGCTCCATCCAGACTCTTTTGCCGCAAATTCAGAGTGTTTAATATTCAATTGATCTATCAAACTGCTTATTATTTTGTCTGAATTTGCATTTGAATATACCGGTACAGTTTCTGTTATGTGGGGCTGTGTAAATTTTGTGCCATTTGGCTTCTTATATTGTGTAAACAATTTGAGGGACAGCTTATAAGAGCCATTTTGTGCATTTAGAATTGCCTGCACATCAGAATTTATACTGTTCAAAAAATTCTTAATGTCACAATTTGGCTCTGATACAAACCGGTAATCCCTAAGTTGGCCATTAAAACTGCTATGGATAGGTGGTGCATAGCGTGGCTGCTTTGCCGGTCCAGCATTAACAGGTGTTTCATGCTTCCTTTTCAGACCAGATGTAGATGGTTGAGGGGGCAATGTTGATGACTGTGCAGAGCAAGTACCTTTATGTTTATAAGTGAAGTATTCCATGCTATATTTTCTATGGCATTTAGGGCATATTTTTGTGGGAGTTCTGCATTTGTCTGGATTACAATTCCTTTGATGCCTGGCCCAATTGGGGCTGGTTATATTCTTATTGCATTGATTACAATATTTTTGATTTGGCATTTTTGTTGTTGTTTATTATATAAGATTTCCTGGGGTCCAAATCAAAATTCTATGCTTAATAAAAAATATCAGTTGGGTTCAGCAGTGTGTTTTGTATATTTAGTGTGTGTGTGTATGTGTGTATGTGTGTTAATATTTTTGGCTTTGGTATTTATATAAAATTTCTTGGGGTTCAAATCAAATCTCTATACTTAATAAACCTATGACAGGTTGTACAGGATAGCCTACATGCACAAAGATAGAATAAGTATTGATCCACTGAAGCACTGACCTTTCACAATACCATGTGTCATGTATTGATCTTGTATAACAAACTAGGGCAAATATAAACCCTTTGTTCAATATATTAGAAAATTCTAAATATTGAATCAAACAAACCTATAATTGAATTTATACAAATCTGCTATATTTAAAAAAAATAAGAGGAGCACTGCAACAACACATCTGTACTCCTCAGCCACTCTCACAATACTAACTGATATGTAATACAAAAAGCTCTTGCATCATAATTTGTTGCACAACATAATGCAAAAGCTCTTGCATCATAATTTGTTGCACAATGCAAAAGCTCTTGCATCATAATTTGTTGCATAATACAAAAGCTCTTGCATCATAATTTGATGCATAACATGATGCAAGAGCTTAGTTTTAAGTGTAGCCAAAAAAAATATCAAGAGGGGCATATTTTTGACAGGATTATGGACAACAATCTGACAGAAGTGCCTTTTGCAAGTGTGGACAAATCAATCTGAGGGGGCTCATCATTTCACAGGAACTTCCCGAGGGCATTTTTACAAAAATCTTGGATTAGACGGAGTACCACACTTGAGCAAAAAGCTCATATGGGCATGTTGAGCAAGTTTTAAGTGTAGCCAAATCTGCCTGACGGGGGTTCATCATTTCTCGGGTTTATAGTAGGGCCAATTACACTACTATTATTTCTCGAAGATATCGGTTATACTACAAGAAAGCAAATCAAAATTAAAGTAAAAGTTCAACTACACGTAAACCAAACGACATTTACAATATTAACGGGACAGAATACTTAAAAAAATTATTGTTTCATTCGAAGATAAAGGCGTAGTGTAGTGGTTCTTCTACCTGATTTAGTGAGCTAAAGGTTGTAGGGTAGTGGTTACCGTTCAGGATTGTCAATCTGATGGTCGTAGGTTCAAACCCTTCCGCTGGCAGAAAATTTTCGTAAGTTTTAGACATATCCCATTGTGTTCATTGTCCACGCCGTGTGAAACGGAATGATTCAGTTTGGAATTAACGATGGGGGGAGGGGAAATATTGAATTACAAAATCTCCATTTCAACGAACCGAGAAGTGGAGAAAAATTGAATAATTCTTATAAATATTAAAAATTACGTTCATTTTTTTAGTGGTGTAACCGCAGGTAAAATCAAAGATCTTACATGGAAGATTTTAATTTGCTCTGAACTCAGCCAAAAGGCATTTCGCACCGATCTAATATATTCTCCAATACATTTCAAAATGTTATTGAATGTTTCATGTCGATAATTTGACCAATGCATCCATTCTTGACGCTCAGACGGTATATTCTGCAACTACCTCTTCGCTCCAGTTCTTTCTCCTTCTTCTCTCCCCTCTTTCCGTTCTGCTTTTATCTCATATCGCCTTCCCTACTTTTCTCGCATCTTATCTCCATCCCACTCTTCTCCACTCCTCTTATCTCCTTTCCTGTCTTAGATTTCCGACTCACTGCACTATTCTCTCTTTTTTCGTTCTTCTCTTTTTCTCTCCTTTACTCTACTCTCCACTTCCCTCTTCTCGTCTCCTCCTCTCCTCTCCTCTCGTTTTCCTCCTCTTTTCTCTTCTTTGTTCTTTTTTCCTCATCTCTCCTCGAATCTTTTTCCATTCTCCTCACTACATCTCCTCTCCTCGTCTATCCTATCTTTCTTCTCTCCCCTACTTTTCCTCTTCTCCTTTAGCTTTCTCTTTCTCCTCTCCTTTGTGACCTTTCGTTTCCTCTCACCTCTTTTCCTTACTGTAGACTCATCAGCGATGAAATACTAGAAAACCTATTTTTATCTTTCAGAAAGAATTTTGTCATTTGCGATATAATAGTGATATTTTTAATAATTTTATACAATAATACTTGTTTATATTTCTTTCGCGTGTTTTATAAATATATATTGTGCATGTGGCAACCCTGAAATTGAGCCTAACTCTGCACGCAACCCACCAACGGTTTGTGTAAATTGGGTTGCCTAGTTTAAAATGTCGTTGTCCTAAAACTTTTGAGAGACACTGTACATGTAACTCCAAAAAAGTGTCATAGAATTGGTGAAAATTTTTCATGGTCGACTCACAGTTTAAGTATGGTACTTTCAATGACCTTGGGAAAGGTTCAAGTTTATCCACAATAAAAGCCACTGTTTTCTAAAAAAAGCCAGGGGTCTTGTGTTCGAATCCCAGCTTGAGCATGGATGTCTGTGAGTGTCCATTCATCAATTTCATCATATCATCATATCATCATCCCCATCTTCGCAAATTAGACAAAAGTGGCACAAAAAACGAAGTAAAATAAAGCAAATCAATCAATCAATGAATCAATCAATCATTAAATTAAATGAGCCTTGCAATTATTTTCTCATGAGACGAACACGATTAGCAATAACGCTAGCACACATAGGAATAATTTTCAAATAAATTGTAATAAGTTACAGTCTTCGTGTTCGAAACGAGGCAGCAAACACATCATGTTTACATTTGTTCGTTCGTGGATTTCCCCTAGCTCACGTGTCCCTTGCAATTGTTGATATTGCATGATACACGAAACACTCCGTGGTGATGTGGTTAGCACAGCTCGCTACGGCGCCAGGTGTCTCGGGTTTAAATCCTGGCCTAGACATTGGTGTCATTTGTTATTTCATCATATCATCCTCATCTTTGCGATTAACCAAAGGTGGCAGAAAAGCGAATTAAAATAAACCAAATCAATCAATCAATTATGGAGATATTTTAGAATGCGTAATCTTTAATTTCAGTCTGTCCATTATTTGTTTTGGTAAATTATAAATACTGTCAATGCTTCTTACAACATCGCAAGTATCATTAATGTTTTGGATTTTGCTGAGGCCAGACTCCCAAGTTGTTGTTTTCAAGCCGTCTCTCTTAACGAGGAACGCTAGTGGCAACCCTGCCACGCGTCCCTGGCAGTTATGTCAGAGCAAGCATTTGCTGTGTTGGGTTGCATACGTACAGGATAGATTTTAAGCGCTTATAGCGCAGAAACTAAGCGCTTTCGAGGTAAACTTTATAGGGAAAAGTTACTTCTTTTTATGATATCTACCAGCACCCAAGCGTTGTTGAAAGAGTTTTGCGACACGCCGTATATATACATACATGTAAAGTATATAATTTATTAATTTTAACCTTCGTACCAGTTAAATATTTTTTTTAGTAATTGTATATCATATTAATATACGTACTTTATTCCCTTCTTGTATTATATAATCTGTAGTACCAGTGGTCAAAATTATAGTTCCGTTACTCTGCAGCCTATTCTAAGCATCTGATTTCGGCGAAACCTGGTATAAAGGCTATGCAGACCATGTAAAAGCTATTGCTAACGTAAAATTAGTTCCCCACCGGGTAGAAATGTGGCGATTAGAATTAAATCTCTTATATTCATAGCCCTGTGGAGTCATTTCGAAAATTTGACGTTTTTCCCAGTCGTCTTCATTGCCTCTACGCCAAGTTTCACCTCAATCTGTTGCTTGGAACTGGCCAGGGGAACATTAATTATGAACACCCGGTATGACTCACACTGTTAGCTATTTATTAGTATATTCAATTCTATCATTCTGCCTTTTACAAAAGCAAGAATACTTAGTTTGAAAACCGCTTAATAGATGCGACGCAAAATATCCTTCTCGAAAACTGATTTCCTTGCTAGGCCGAATCCACTAAGCTTACCTCACAGCATCGAGCAAAATCACGAAAGTCCACACACGGCTACTTTGCATTAAGAATAATCCCTTGGAAGCCCTGCCAGGACTTTTACGGGTAAACGCAAGGGCGTGGCTTTAGATAAGGGGAAAAGGCCTTTGATTCGATGACAGTAATTGGGCGAGGAGAGGCAGAGATTACGATCTGACAACGACCTTTCGCTGATCAAATTCTGTGATCAATGCTGGCAAATTAATTTATATGCAGAAGCGATGGGGCGTATTTCACTCGTATATCAATCGGTATCAGTTGAAGCGAAGGTTCAAGTAGGCGGTCAGCAGAAAGGCTCGTATGTCAAAGCGTTGGTGATCAATTCTCATTCGTTTTCTGGAAGAAAACTGTTGTTAATACACGATGTTCCCAAACGAACCCGACTATTGTACAGTCGGCGGCAAATGTAATAGTAGGCAGAGGCAACATCTGCTTCTTCATTAGTACACGCGACACACAGAGTGATTGGATTATCTTTGTACTAATTTCCAAAGCTACTATATAATTGCAACTTTCCCCATTTTATTATTACCGACAGTTTATAATTTTATATTAAATTTATATTTTCCTCTTCAATAATTAAGTGTAGTCAAAATGTTATAATTTTATTGGATATAATATAATGTTTGCATATACTTTTAACGGCATATGCTATTTTTAATTTAGAATAATGATAAAAGCGTCGATATGACACCTTTTCTTAAAATTAATATTATGTGTCCCCAAATACACCCCTAAATACATTAAAATAAAGACAGTTCAGTTTTATTGAGATGCAAGATAATAATCTCACGGAAAGAACCACTTTCACGTTGACAGTTTTTCTTTTCTTCACGCCGATTTTTTTTGGTAAAGTTATGAAAGGGTCTTTGAATAACTATACGTAATCCTGTATCCGGAGATTTTGCCTAATGGAGGGTAAAGATACTTTTAGTCAAAAAATAAATCAATATTCGTTGCCTTGTATGTTTACTCACCAACTCACATTACTGATTTCTCTATCAAATTTTCAATTTAATTAATTTTCAAATAATCCCAGAACGAGGTCTTCAGCTTTATCTGTTCAGAATCTGTATCTCGAAAATGTCCAAAAATTTAAAGAATCAACTTTATTTTGAGAATAGTGGATTTGTTTATAGAAGACTCAAAGATTTTTGGTATCTAGTTTACGATAACCATCGAGCTGTGAGGAACAATTGAACAATTTTGTGCTATTCAGACATAGCCTATTATATTGCCCCCCATACATGATCTCTCTCTCTCCCTCTCTCTCTCTCTCTCTCTCTCTCTCTCTCTCTCTCTCTCTCTCTGTGTGTGTGTGTGTGTGTGTGTGTGTGCGTATGATGGTCTTCGTACCTCCTAGCCCTAAATCAGAATGTCCCATCGGTAACTCCTGAGTGGTTGTCTTAGTTACAATGCTGTTATTGATCTTAAAATGTTAGACTAGTAATCAGGAAAACCGATAAAATTACAGGTGCCGATTATATCTTCCCCTCCTTGTAAATTATTGGCATCTCCGTAACTCAAATCAACATAATTATATCGTCAGAGACAACAATAAAATGTTATGTGATCTGTATATATATTATAAACTACTTAATGTGAGGATCGGAAGTTTTCTAAACTTAATGATCTTGAATATAGTTTAACGCACCGTAAATTGCTTCGATAGCTTAGTGCGTCTATTAAAAAGAATAATTTCATTGCGTCTTTGAAAAAATTGTGACAAAAATATAATCATAAAAAATTAGTGCTCACTTGGGTAGCTCGCCATGTATTTGCAAATCTGGAAAGCAGTTCGATGATTCGATCACGGAGCTCTCTGACTCGGTACGGTGGCGAACACTCCATATCCCAAAGGGAGGAGGGTGGTCACCTACTATTGAAATTTTTTGTAAATATAGTGAGTATATTAAGAAAATAGTGTTCTTTCATACATACATATTTTGAAATGTGAAGGGTTGGATGGATATTTTGTAACTCGTCTTCCGAAGAAACTGTTCACTGGTTCGGGGAGTTTGATCTCTGTACCATATCAAAACTTGAAACTGAAAGGTGAGCGGAGAAAGTGACGAGAAGTTGTAAATAAACGAGACCAAGATTGAAGAGGCGTGTTACCGTCAGACGAGAACGAGACCTCGTGCCATCTAGGCTCGGTACCATGCTTGCTTAGCATGTGAAGGTCGAATAACTTTAAAGGAACCAAAGTATTCTAAGGTGCACTCTGCACGTTGCAATTTCACAATCATATTCACAGCTCGCAAGTAATCATCCATGATTGCGAATCTAGTGGGCGTTGTTCCACGACAAATTACAGGGTGTTCTGATCCACCTTGCGTAAATCCCACGTGGGACCTTCCCTTGAGAAGCACGTGACACGGGGTTACACACATGCGAACCCAGAGAGTAGGACGACCGAATGCCACAAGGGAAATCGGTGGCAATGCATCACTCTCTCCATATATTACCACTGTCTGTCCAAAATCAACAGTCAGGTCATATGTAAGCATTACCCCAAGGCTGATTTCCAAATGTATGAGCCTTGTTTGTCTTCATATTTTACACCTACCCGAGTGTTAAAAATTAATTGGCTGGGTCTCCTGCCTAATTTATGATCCAATTTCCCCCATGGCTCTTAATTGAGTGCCATATGTGGCGGGCGAAGACGCACTTCTTGAAAATCAATGCACGAAATGCGCCGGGCTTCTAAGCGGTCGATCTATCATCGATACCTAGGGGGTCGGTTTTACAGGTACACCACAGACGAACTAATTCTAGTTTTGTATTAGTAGTTATCCGTATTTTCTTTGTGCAAGCAGTGCGCATAAATTTGTTGGACACGATTCTGTATTCTCTCTCGAAAACAATGATATAATACCTTCCTTCCCCTTATTTTGTTTATATAATTTTTCCCTGCCCTCAGGACAAGTACAATACGATACTCTTTAATTCATTTGCAATACAACTATTTCCTACAAATTTATTATCTCATCTTAACATTATCTCACTCAAATACATAATTTTCTCCTTTCACAATTTACTCTACTTTCACTTGAATGGCCACATGCATTATACATTATATCTAAGCGCAAAAATTCCCTCATAATTTACAAATTTTCTGTTTTTTTTTTTACAATAATATAATTATAAACTTTGACAAATTGTTGAGTTACAAGAAAATAAAAGTAAACAAGAGACAAAATAAAACACAAATATTACACATAAAAGTAACACATTTTTCCTATTATAGGTCGAGGTCATTCGATCTTCACTGTTTTTTTCCACGATCCTTCAATTCCAACAGATACACCTAACTTGTTTCAGTGTTTCACTTTTGTTTCCTCGTCTGTCTTCCGGACCTTCTACGTATTATTTCCCACTCAGTTAAATCACAAGCGTAGGGACAATGGACAGAGGTTTTGCTAAATCCTAGGTCTATCTTAGAAGCTTCGGGAGATCCTCAATTTAAACAACCGAGCTGGTTACGGATGGTACCCAGACAAGTTTCACACTCGGTAAGTTTGTTTTCATATCTTTTTTGTAAATTGTTTGTGGACATTATAACAAGAATCGAGATTTACTCTTCGAGACCAAGGCGATAACGAGACGAGCTTCCTCATTGACGAAACAAAACTGAGCCAACCACAAGAAAGTCAGTTGTGTTTTAAAAATTCAATAAACAACAGTAATTTTTTAAAAAAAATCAGAAGTTCCACAGCCACCTATATGCAGAGTGGAAGCTATATATTTACCTTTGTTACATATCAATTGTATAACCATTTTTCTTCAGGCGTAATAAATTAATTAGCCTGACGAAAAAAAGAAGAAAAATAGAGTTACTTGACCGAAAACGGGACCTTACATGTGTAAACTGGAATCCAAAAATTTCCAAGATAATTGATACTAACATGGTGGCGAGCGTACCTTCATGTTTTAATTTATTGCAAATAGCTTGAAGAGTGATTATTTCATTTCGTAATTTTTAAGCATATAGCCTACTGTCGTGTAAAACCTTGGGAATTTCACTTCACGGGTGAGTACAATCTATTTTCTGCGAATAAAGGAACTCCAATTAGTATATTTCACGACTTTTGTAATCGTGTAAAGTTAATGCAGTTAGGTCCTTTAGACTCTTGGTCCAAAAGGTTGACCACAATCATTAAGATGGCAGACGCGAACGGTCCAAACGTTGGATCAGCACCACGTGAAATTAAGGACCTTCGACACCAAGCTCAAATTTAATAAGCACATTGAATCTGTTACTAACGATGCTTTCTCAAAAACAACAGATGATATTACAGTCCTGTTGTCTCTTTTTATTCCTTTATTTTTGTTTAAAAATAGGAATTGTAGATTTTCTGTCGAACAAGTGTTTACGGGTTGCCAGCCAGGTTAAATCTGCTGTAGCTTCCAACGTTTCTTGATAATTAGAGCAATGTATGAGCTCGAAACGTTTGGAAGAACGGCGATTTAACCTGGCTGGTAACCCGAGAACACTTGCTATTTCTTTTTCGTATATGCAAATGAAGCTGTGACATACAAGAATGACTAAGCAATATAGTTACTGTTTGTATTTTTTAATATGTTTTATAAGAAAGTTGATTTTCCACAAGGAAAAGTACTCCTAGGCAATGTAGTTGAAAACGCAACACATGAACAGCCCTGTGAGTTCTAATCGATTGAAATTTGTAGGGAAGCACAGCAAAAGATCACTCTTTTCACGACATGTCACTCCAGTGACATATTTTAAAAAATATCCTGTTTAATGGAAATATTTTGAAAAAATAATCGTAAATTTTGAGAAATTTGGAAATCGGCCATCTGTTGTGGTCCCTCTTACGAGCACAACAATTTGTGACGCTGACATAATCAAATCTCGTGACAGACCAAGAAGAACATGCCTTGTAAAAATTTCGGCTCCTTCATTATCATTTCATTCAATATATTTCGGATAAACGCGACTCCGGGAAATTTCAAAGCGAAAAATTGTTGCCACCTGTGGATCAAAGAAAAGGGGAATCACCCGCTACTACGTCCCAAGTTGGACTCAAGCCTCCTCTGGAAAGTCCAATTCTTGAAGTTGTAATGGGCTGTCTCCTAAGGCATTTATCATGTGTTCATTGTATTTTGAACCCTGCCCCCTTTCCCTTATACCAAACCAGGCAGAACCCTTCAGTGGGGACCACGTCCACTTTTTCTGTTTTTGGAAGAAATGCTTGGAAAACCCCAGTTCACAGTGCGAATAGGGTGATCTCGCAGACAAGCGCAATATTACGCTTGTCTGTGGTAACATATTTATTTTTATTCAAGATTTGCTGGTGAGAATGTGGAAATTGAAGAATAAGATGATAAAAGAGAAATATCAAGAATATTGCGAACTAAAGTGCCAAGAGATGAACCCAAAGGAGTAGAAACAGAATGGATAAGATTTAAAACAGAATTAAAAGAGGCAGCCGAAAAGGTCTTGATACTCCTTTACAAAACAAAACACAGGAAAAAAGACTTTCGAAATTAGATGTGGTAAATAACGACAGGGGTACCTTGCCTTGGTAAATATCTGATCGAAAAAGTAGGCTATGTTTTCATGGGAATGGGAGAAAATTCAGAAGAGTGTGGAAGGACAAGCGAAAGAAGAAAGAAACACCATAGTGGAATGAAAGAACTAGAGAGGCAGTAAAAAACATAAATGATGCATTTAGAAAATGGTTTAAAGTTAAATCACAAAATGCACGAAAAGAGTATTCGGAAAAGATGAAAGAGGAAAGGACAGTAGTAAAGAACGAAAGAAGAAAGTTGATGGAAGTGCTAGAAGAAGATGTAGATGGGAACAAGAAAGTATTGTATGGATTAGTGAGAGAAAGGTAAAGAGAAACAGGAGACAGCTGTACGCTAAGGGATGAAAGGCGAAACGTTGTAGAAGAGGAGGAAGAAATAATGAGAATGTGGAGAAATAATTTCGACACATTGCTGAACGTGAAAAAGGTAAATGAACATGAAGAAGATAAGGAAAAAGAAAACAGGAAGAATAGAAATGAATCTCACTTGGAAAGAAGTTGAGGAAGCACTGAGGAGAATGAAGAGATGTAGAGCACCTGGAATAGATGAAGTGCCAGTGGAAATTATACTAAGGAGCAGGAGTAATTGGTGTGCAGTGGCTGTACTGAGTATTGAAAACAGTATGGCAAGAGAGAGAAGTGCCAAGAGATTGGACAAAGGGGCTAATAGTTTCCATATTCAACAAGGGGGACAGAAAGTAATATAAAAAGTACAGAGGAATAATGTACCACTCAGCAAAAGTGTATGAGAAAATATTAGAGAAAAGAATAAGGGAAGTGACAGAGCTGAACATGAGAGAGGAACAGTATTGATTTAGAAGAAGCAGATCAACAGTAGATATGATTTTCACCATAAGGCAAATACAGGAAAGGCACTACGAGTATGGAAATGATTTGATTATGGTATTCCTACATATAGATATGATACCATGGACAGAACAAAGATTTGGAAGGCTCTAAGAGAGAAAGGAGTCAAGGAAGAGATAGTGGGTAGAGTGCAGAGCACATACAAGGCTAATCAGAGCTATCTATAGACACCAGTGGGAATAAGGGAGTAGTTCAATATAAGTAATGGACTAAAACAGGGAAGTGCTCTTATCCCACTGCTCTTCGTAATTACAAGGGATGCAATTAACAAAAAGGTGGGCAAGAAGATAGGGGAGAAAGAGATGACGGCCCTGTTGTTTGCTGATGACTTAGTAATATGGGCAAACAGGTAAGAAGTACAGAAACAGCTTGATAGTTGGAATGAGGAAATCAAAAGAGCAGGAATGAAATTCAGTGCAGAAAAGAGTATTGTGCTAATAACAAGAAACAGAGCCATATATGAACCAAGAATAAAAATGGACACGAAAGAGTTGAGGGTAGTGGAGAGATTCAAATATCTAGGAAGCAAAATTGAGAGAAATGGAAGAATAGATGAGGAGGTAAACAGAAGAATACAAATGGGTGGTGGACTATATCAATGCGTTCGAAGATTAATATGGAATAGAGATGTACCTATGAAATGTAAAAAGGTAATATATAACACATACTATGTTCCGATAATTATGTATGGAGCAGAGACTTGAACAATGACAGAGAGAGACAAAATAAAGATGCAGGCAGTGGAGATGAAATTTTTAAGAACTAGGAAGGATAGAATACGGAATGAGGAGATCTAACAGACAGTGGGGATGGTGAAGCTTCAGGAGAAGATAGATCAGGTTCAATTGAGATGGTTCGGACACATAAATAGGATGAATGCAGAAAGACTACCAGTAAGAGCTTATAATGCACATGGAGTGGGAATAAGGCCAAGGTGAGACCAAGATGTCTGTGGAAAGAGCAGATAGCGAAGAGTGTTAGAAAAAGAGGAGAAGATTGGGACACCGTGGAAAGAGAGGAGTGGTGGAAGACCAGGAAAAAATGGAGAGGCTTGACTTCTATGCTGATCCAGCCAGAGACAGGAAACGGAAGGATGACGCTGATTTGCTGGTGAAACATTACGTGATTGCAGACACATCTCCGCATATCTTACAACCACTCGTGAATTGCATGCAGGTTTATAGTTTCGAATACGTAAGTTATACATACAAGCACTATATATATATACACTATATTCTAATGAGCTGTAAAATACCAGAATTTCGAAATAGAATGTAGATAACGTGAAAAGTTGCAAGAGACCGTCGAACAGACTCAACTCGGAATGCGCGTTTTCGCCATCTTTTGTATAACCCCGGGCTATGCTCGAATAAAGGTGGGCTTCAGAGGCGAAGATATAGTACAAGCAATGCAAGCACTGCTTGCATTATTCGAATATCATTTAATGTACTTAATGTTTTAGCCTTATTTCGTTTCCATCGCACTCGATTTCGCGAAAAATTACGGCCGCAAACTCCCTCAGCAGCTCTGTAGCAAGCACCAGCCTCAATGCTTGCGGCTGCTCAGGGGAAAATAACGCACCCGAAGGAGTCACATGGCGAAGCGTGAAATTCGAGTGGAACCCGTCCACAACGCTTACACCAAAAGCTCTGCTTGCTGAGCTTGCGTTATTCCCGAAAATAGCCGAGCTCAAATGAAAGCAGAAGGATATATTGCCACCAAAAACTACGAGTAAAGAATATTTGTCTTCATGAACACGTAAACAAGATCGCGAATATAAAAATAATTCTTAGTCATAAAATAACTAAAATAAGTTATTATCATTGTTCTAAATTCCATATATATATATATATATATATATATATATATATATATATATATATATATATATATATATACATATATATATATATCATTTTATATTACAATTTATTTTAGATTTCGCGAATTGTAAAACGCGTAAAAAAATGGATATTGGGAGTTCGGGCGAGATGGTAAAGGGCGGGGGTTTGTGTTTCCAGTAAGTGAAATGTCCCCAGGGAGGGAGGGAAGATTCGACGGACCTTGGTCTGCACCCTGTGTCCAGCTCGGTCCAGCTCAAATTACGTCAAAAGTGTTGACCGCACCAGTGTTTGCAACTGCCAAATTATTTACACAGTAATTCAAGTGAGCTGTTTCACAAATTTTACAACCACATTCAATAAATTAACTGCTTTTGAATAAAACTTGGGGTGAAAATAAAGCTATCTAAAAAGAACTCTCTACTGATATTTACACAGCACAATTAAATCGTATACATTGTACATATTATGAACACAAGAACATGTTTTAAGTTTTATTATTATGACACGAGTGGTGCTCCCAGGATTTTTTGTAGTAGTCTCCTCATTTTGTCATCTTTTCCTGCCTTTGACTTTCCTTTCCATAGGAATACTGGGCCAAAGGGGGGGCCAACCCTCCCCCGGCCCCGGACACGCCTCTGTATTTCACTTTATTACTTAAATATTATGTATATACTCTTTCTGCTGTAATGATTCTGATTCCATCGCTTAATTTCTATCTCCAAACTGATATATCTTTCCTTCCCATGATGAATAAAATTAAGGAAATAGGTTGGTATCACTTTCGGTCGTTTCAGAGATTTCCAAAGTGATCTTGCGTGGATGCTTTCCAGTTGTGGAAAGAGCGTGGGAGTGTCTTCACGTTTTGAGAATCTTGAGGACCTAAGATTTGTTGAATTGTTCGATAGCGGGAAATTTCCTATATATGTAAAGGAGTTTGGAATTTATTGTGGTGCATCATCTATGCATGTGTTTCTTTGGTTTGAAATGAATTTTTTAAAGTTTGTGTTTAACTTTTTATTTTAATGTTTGACTCCGAATGCGATTTTTAGGGTGCCCACAAATCCTAAATTACAATCACGCAGTGTAAATTAAATAAATGAGTTATTTTACCTAAATCCGTTTGGTCACCGTTTGCCCACATTAAAAAATAATGAACAAATAAAAGTACTAATAAATAAATAAGAAATTACGTACCCCTTTAGTCGTATGCGGAAAGTTCGCATATGTAAGACGTTTACTACCATACGAATAACGTTACCTGGAATTTCGAAAGTAAATGTGACGTTTGAGGATCATATGGTTTATTTTTAGAACCGTCATTTTATTATGATATTTTTACAAATCCAGCGACCGGGCCAATGAGGCTATAAACCTTTAATCTCCCTCTTGGCGTGCCATTGTACTACATGTTTTGTTGTACTGAAACATTGCTTGCCTCCTTTGTAAGACTACGCTTCGCTACTGGTGGGCTTCAACCACAAGCCCATCCATAGTTTGCATTCTGCTAATTAGAGGCCTGCATAAAGGAATGCCCGCAAGTCTTCTTAGTTTTATTTTTCTCTAGATATCTCTAGATAGATATCCTGACACAAAATTGATTTTTTTTTGTATACAGGATGTTTCAAATAAATAAATATAATAAAAATACATATTGACGAGTTTGTATTGATATACCTGCATGGGACAGCAACCTGCTCCAAATGAATCAAGGATATCAAGAAAATTACTGTAAATTGACATACTGTGATAATAATGAAAGAAAGAAAATTATTGTCTAAACAGTTCACAGATGGTAGCAAAGAAATCAAGGTGAAAATGTCATCCCATCCAGTTCCAATAGATCAAAGTTCATGAGCTGTGGCCAATCTGTTGACAGAAGAATTAAAGAAAAGAGAAGCAAATATTGCAATAGTCTGTGACAAGATGACTGTGTTTTTGTCATTGAACATGCTGATTATACCAGAGTTGTAAAATAGAAGGAATCCTAAAGAACATATGCGAATTTAGAATTTGTCTCAGCAAATTTCGGGTCGAGAGATATTTTGGAAAAAGCAGGTCCAACCGAACCAGTAAAGGAAAACCAAAAAATAAATTGAATCTGGCTATGAAGGCAACAGAAAGGGCATTCTTCTGCATTCGGAACATACAGATGAGAGCAATATATCAGAAATGCAATCTCAGCCTTGTGCAATGCTGATGAGGCAAGTGCGGATAACCAGGCTGAAGCGGCATTTCATCAAGGGCCCGTAATTACGAATGATGAGGGTCAAGAGCGGGCCGTGGGCGGGTCGCAACGTAACCTCCCATCGATTTTCGATCTGTGTCCTTTTTCCCCTCTGAAAGTAGGTCGCCAAGCATCGCCCACGACGTCTGGACGCTTTTCGCTCGATGCCGCTCGTAATTGCACAGTTCGATCAATGTCTCTTACAAGTGATGAATCAGGGAATATTGCCAATTCAAGGTACGATTCCCACATTCGCGGCATTGAGAGGGAAACAGGTGTAACAAGCTGACCGTTCCAATATTTATTGGAATATTGACTGACAAGCCACGAGACAACCTGCATGGAGAAGTTAACTTATTGAAACTGTAATTTTTAAATACGCCACATAGTACAATAGTCTTGTCTCAACAAAGTTGACGTTAAAATCAAATTTAAAAGAGAACCGAAATAAAGCCTTTAAGGCAATATCAGTAACTCATAACACTTGCTGATCCGGCCCCTTCTGTTCAAAGAATGAGGAGATGAACAAGTACAGTATAAATGGGTTTTTGCAAGGGAAACAATAGGACAAACAAGAATTTTTGCATAATGTACTTGCCTTCATAATGAACACACCAAAAGTACCTCAAAATCGAAGCTATACTAAGCCACCATGGAGAAAAATGATGGTCAATCTTCGATTTTTTGCCCATATTTCAATAACTGCTGCGGTTGCGGGGAAATGTTTTAGACAAAAAAAATGTAATGCTAGGTAAAATTAAAGTTTTCTATTTGTTCCTATATATTTTTCCGTAATCTTAACAATTTTTGTTGAATGCTGACTTGTTTTTGGTTCCCAAGTTGGTAGATATTGTATCTGTGAGGAAGTAGTGAAACTTACCTCATTATAACCTTCACCAAGCAAGGTTGAGTTTAAGTCCGCTTTAAGCACAGATAGGTTAATCGGGACTGGATTAGAGTGGGACCTGAACCACTGTGTGCCCGCAACGGGTATCGAACGCGTGACCCTTTGATTACAAGATGACTACTTTACCAGCGCGTCATCTCTGAGAGGCCCTCCTTGCTACGTAAGAAACATAATAAAAATTGTTTGCCTTGGCAAGTTACACTTAAGAAAGTGAAGGGCGCACGAACGTAATGCAATTTTTGTTGACTATATGGACAAAGAAAATACACCTGACCTCTTGGGATAAATTTATATTACACTACTATTTCAACTCTCACTATCTATTAAATATAATCCAGGTTGTTTTCCACTACAATTAAGTTTTAAATACTACTTGTATGGTGCGATATCAAATTAAATTTATTTTTGTTCACTTAACAGTTTGGGGATTGAGATGAAAACAAGCAACGTCAAGTGCCTATCACAAAAGTGGTCAGGATTACAGAAATATTACAGGAACGGAAAAAAAAGACATTTTATCTCGTGGAACACTTCTCGTCTGCAACAAGCCGACCTCAATGATGAAGTGATTAGCACAGAACGCTACGACGCCAGGGATTCCAAGTTCGAATCCCGTCCTGAGCATGGATGTTTTTTAGAGTGTCATCTTCGAGATTAGCCAAAAGTTGCAGAAAAGTGAACTAAAATAAACTAAATCAATCAATGTGCAACAGTAATTAAAATAAGGGCAACAAATCGACAGTTGACTGCCATTCTCCAATATGGCAGCCACAGCACAGCTTCGATTTGGGGGGAACGTTTAGTGTGTTCATCAGGAAGACAAGTACATCAGGTCTACCACATTCCTTGGTTGTCCCCTCTTTTTTCTTAATTTTGATACAATTTCACTTAATTTTACTGCATTAAAGAGTCTACTGTGTGTTATTTTATGAAGAAATATCACATATAAGCAAATAGCCCAACTAATTAGAAATAAAGAAAGAGGAAAAAACATTAAAATTGTGTTGTTGAAATTATGCTAATTTCCTCGACATTTACAGAAACGCGTTTACCTTATTTTCCTTAAATTTTCAAGATATCCACCTTTCGGAACGAATCTTATTCTTTCCGACCAGTTCAATTTTGGAAGTAGTAAAAAGTCGTTCTTCATCTCAACGTGAATTCGTTTCACAAGAACTTTTTATTTTATTCATATCAACAATTTTCCGAGGCAAGACAAGAAATAATACATAGTTTACTATTTGCCAATATCACTTAGCTTGTCCTTTATTCGATTTTATACCAATAGAGAACCTGGATCAACATTATAATAACCAAGAGTCGTCAGTGGAATTCTCTAGTCAAACGGATATCGAGTAACTTCAAGCACAGACTATAGAAAGGTCAAAATTGACTGAGAAACTCCGAGGAGACAAATAGAAGCTGACGGCCGGTCAAAGTGTGCGTCTCCAAACATCTGTCTTCTAGGACAAGATAAGCCCAATGATGCCATTGGCGTCCCACTCCATTCAGTTGTCCTTCGACGGGGTGCGGCGTGTGTACCAGATCGTAAATTATTTTTGCCTTCCTTCCTATAAATACTGTTACTGTTGAAGCCATTCCATTGCCACCTACTTAGATCAGCAATAGGTGATGATTTATGCGGCAACCTCTTTCATCTTCTCAAAGAGACAAACTGGACTCCAAGGTCAATAGGAGACGCAAGACAAACATATGGTAATGGACTTCTGCTGTACCTTGTGATCCATCTGCTCTTGGAGGTGTGACTTCTCCTTATTTATTTCTTAATTCGTCTTCAGTTTTGTCCTCTCCTTCTTGTAGCGTTGATATTGTCCTTGCTTTTAGGGCATGTAGCACTTGTGGATTGGAAGTGTCAAACTTGTATTCCAGTATGGACTTCTCTTGCAACACTATCCATGCCTATTTCGATTTGAATGAGTCGTAAATAGGCCTCTGGAACAAAGATGAGTAGGTGGTATAGAGGAGCAAAGAATATAGATGTCACTAGAGCAGCCGTGAAGTAATTTGAATCTCCGTCTCCCTCTGCCAAAGATTCAACACATCACAAGGGCGTTGGAAATTAAAGGCAATAATGAACTAACTAGCGTAAATGTACTCAGCAGCTGTGTGACAAAAAGTTGATATCTGACCGTTTTAGAATACTTAAATAGGATTTCGAATAATTATTACATGTCTTGATTGATTGATTGATTTGGTTTATTTTACTTCGCTTTTCTGCTACTTTTGGCTAATTGCAAAGATAAGGATGAGTAATGATATGTTAAAGTTGATGCAGGATTAGTCACAAACATCCATACCCAGACTGAGATTCGAACCCGAAACTCCTGGCGTCGTAGCGCGCTGTGGAGAAAGCATACGTAATTGGGGGTAGAAAATACAAATACATCTTGAGCTCTAGCGGGATTGGGTGGGAATCGAGAGGAAACGTGGACACATTAGTCGAAAATCAAGTCAGGGAGAGACTGTTTGACATAAACAGACAAGAAACACTGACCGACTGTCATACAAACACTTCATTAAGGAAGTAATTGAGTAATTAAGGGATTTGGGGAAGACAAGATACATCAATGAACGTGGTTGGCTGACGTGGTTCACTTTGGGAAGGAGGAAACAAAATAACGAAGAATGAAGTGGAGGAGATCGTGTGCCCATTATGGGGGGAGGGAGAAATGAATGAACACTTGCTCGCTGCTTGTCTCGCTGCGTGTGATATAACAGACAAATTGGCTAGGAATATAACGGGAGTTGTGGAAGACAGACCAAGAAACAGAAGTGAAACATTGCAACAAGTGGGGAGGTTGATTGATTGACTTGCTTTATTTTACTTCGCTTTGTATGCTAATTTTGGATCAATTTAAGTTTGTGGGTAACACATATAGATGGATTGCAGAATTTAAATCTAAAGTCCCTTGGTTCATTTCATACACACTCCCACGGCAAGTCATAGTTTTTATTAATAGATTAAGAACAGGACACGTACGTACACCAGCACATTTAGCAAAAATAAAAATTAAAACTCAAGAAAATTGTAAATGTGGCAATAATAATCCTGATGCTCAACATTTAATTCTAGAATGTCCAATCTATTCAGATCAACAAATCATACTCTACAAAGGTTTTCAACGTTTAAAAATTCCATTTCCAATATCACTATCATCCATTTTAACAGATTTATCCCCTTCATTAATATGGATGCTGTATGCATATTGTCGAAAATGTAGACTTGAAATATAAAGTGATTTTTAAGAAACAGCAAAATGGACAAAAAAAGTGAATTATTTATAATTGTTATATATTTGTGATTCCGATTAATTTGTGAGACTAACTACCAACTTTAGAAGAAAACATTAAAAGAAATAAAAAAAAACAATAACGATGTCCAAAGCCGACAAGATAATGCTGACAGGGACAAAAAAAAGAAGAAGAAGAAGAATTTCTCAAGACACCCAAATGTCAACCTCACTTCCACGTAGTACACCCTGGACTGCATTTTGCAGACTAACGAGGCTTTGTCATCTGGACCCATGGCCAGTATCAGCCTCCATGGGACTTGTGTTGTCTGCTGTCCATATGTGTTTGTGATTGTCCCTTCATATCTTTCATATTATCAACATCGTCATCTTCGTATGTAGCCAAAAGTGGCAGAAAAGGGAAGTAAAATAAATCAATGTTTTTTTTTTGTTACATAGATAATTATGTACATTAAATTATTTAGTGTGTCAGAAAGGAAACTACAAACAGATACAAATACAAAGTTCGGAACACAGAAAAAACCCCGAAGAACCCACTTTATGTTGATTGTGGTTCTTTTCAAAGAAAATCTGAGCTGGCATTTAATGTTTCTCAGTACAGCGTGCGACCTGCCTAAGGTCACATCAATCCCACTGACCTAGCAACATTGTATGACGTCTTTGAGACGAAAGTAGATTGGTTCAATGCCGTGTCTGGATGCACATCTGCGGTCTGTAAGATGCTCCGTCACGCGACGAGATAAACAAATCAAATGCAGAGACTGGAAGGAGCCCGCATCTGTCACGTGCCGCGTCCGTGATTGCAATCGTTACGCAGCATCTGAACTGATATGCAAGGAGCCATGACGTCATCTGCAAGACAACTGTTGCAATTGCATTAGCCCGTATTAAACTGTCAAATGGCAGTGTTTACTTTATGCTAAGTTGATTTCGGATGGCAGTTCTGGTAGTGTAAGAATGATACGTTATCTCCGTATCAGGCGTGGCGGAATGGTTAGCAGCACATCGCGCTCCACATCAGTGGACCCGGATTCGAATTCCGGCCTGGGCATGGATGTCCCTTCAGCAATTTCATTGTATCATCACATATCCTGTTCGCGATTAGCATAACGTTGGAGAAATGCGAAGTAAAATAAACCAAATCAATCAATGAATTATTTCTTGAAACTGAACTATTATTAAAGTTTATAGGGAGAGAACATTACAGAGTGTAAAATTTAAATTTATGTAGTGCGCACAGCCTGCCGATCGCACAAGGAAAATGCAAATAATCTTAAATTTATTTATGATACGTTATAGTTAACTTACTATATTCTCAGGTATTATTCTTGAAACGTTATGTTCAAAAACATATTGCTTACATAAACTGAACATCGTTCTAGCGAGCAATACTTTCTTGCACACTTGCACAAATCTTCTTACGCTTCTCAGTGCAACAAGTATCTGCCCACATTCATGTGCTCCATTGTCTTTGATAGTGGTTCTCCACACGCTATAGTTGATTGAACATGAAGTAAAGTAAAGAATGCAAGAAATTTAATGTATCCCTTTTTATATACGAATGGTGCTTTCATTTAAAATAATATTTTTAGTGGAGTGTAAAAATACACTATTGTCCTTTTTCACTTCCTTTTTATGAAGGTAAAATACAGCGAATTATCTTACCTTCCGTTTCTATCAAATCTTTCTTGAAACAACTTATCGCATTCCATAGATTGCTGCAACTTTTACCTGGGTTCGCCATTTCACTGACACTCAATACTGTTGTCACTGTCACACAGTAAAGTTAAAACTATTATAAGAACTTTACAATAAAATTCTACGTGCTCCCAACACTCATGGAGGGGAGGTAAGGTAGAAGGGGCATGTTCTTTCTTTCTCCTCTAAACTGAACCAAATAAGACAATTGTTGAATGTTTTGTTTAGGGAAAATGCAGTCGTACAAAATAGTTGATATCTTGTCAATAAAGGGACTAAGGAAGATGTTTCTTAGAGAGAGAAAAATGGGAATGTAGGCTGAAAAACTGGTCAATAAAGGAACCTGCAAGGAAAATGTGCTTTTAAAAAGGGAAAAAAGGGAATGTGAGCTGGAAAAAAATAAAGGAAATCAAAATCATGTAATCTTGTTGGTGGAATGTAATTATCAGCACTGTTGTTATTTATTCCATGATCCGTGTTGAAAAATATAAAAAGGAATTCCCTTTAATAGTCATAATTTACAAACTTTAATTACTGACACTGAAGTAGTTTCGTTTCTGAAACTTATTTGGCTGTTGGTCAGTGTTGTTATTGTTCACCGACTCCGCTAGATCTCCAAGCACAGAGGCGTTGGATGGATAAGCCTCAGTTTTGACTATGCGTTCGTGGTTGTTTTCCATTGAATACAATAGTTGTCTTGTAGTCCGGAATGACCACCGTCGCACGAAACCAGTTTTAATCTCCTCGGTTAGATCTTCACGTACCTTACTGAGGTCTGTTTCGCATCTGGATGCACTTACCTTGTCAATTTCAGACCTCGCGAGGAAAGGGAAGACAATGAAGAAATGGCTTGTGACTGGTGAAAAGCTGTCGAAGAGATGTGAAATTGTGATAATGATACATCTATAACCATTTTCAGATAAACAGATAACGAAGAGTTGCTAGCATTAGACCAACCATAATTGCATTTCGACTATAAGAATATAAGGGGGCAGGTAAACAGAAACTGGTCGAACTGGGCATATGCATTTGGTACTAAAACTTCCGGTTATGCTTAAAAGCATTTGTGCCCATTTGCAGTAATATTGCGAGGAAATGTACTCTCAGTAAACCGCCAAGTTTTCCAATTGTTTGTTGCACCATACACGAAGGAAACAACCTAGAAGTAAAAAGGAAGGTTGATCGTCTTCACCTACCGGTATTGGCCCATTAAGTTATGTAAAAGTTAGTTATTGCGGTAATGTGGCCGATCGTTTGACAATTCTACCATCAAAATAACTACGTATTCTGGAGGATGTCATGAACTCATTCTACAAATTGAGCTAAAATTACATATTTTACTGTCTCCTCCGCACTTAAACTCCTGGCAGGCACGTATCTATAACTATATTTCGGGAGCTATCATTGTGTTTCTCATAATATGTTGTCTCACTGTGCGAATTAACCGGGGGATGCAGGGATTTCCCCCCATAACAAATTTTATCCCCAGCAAAGGAAAATCATTTTTATCCCTGGATGTTTTTATTCCCCTTCAAAGAAAATGCAATTGAAAGGCATATAATACTGTATAATGTTTCGCTATGCAACAAAAACAATTGAAAATCATTCGTATTCATTAATGGTCCAGTCATCATATATTTCATTATCGAAAAGTGTGCAGCCTTGTGGATTAAAAAAGGACAGACACCATTCAGCAGTGGAAGAATTCACCGAGCCGAGACAAGTCTTTTCCACTTACGTTTTCCTGTCATAGTGCTGACATTTTACATGTACAAGGTGGCGCAAAAGTCATTACCTGATTTTCTTAGCCTATAGCTTGGGTTTTAAATTAAACAAAGTAGGTTTCTTTGTGTTAAACTTTGATTGATATTTGTAAGTTTCATGTCTTCAATTTTTAAAGATAACATCCAATAAATGACCACCATTCGAATTGATGCAATTTTGGGCTCTTTTTATTTCGTTTTCCATGGTGTTGGAAATCTGCGGGGAAACGTTTTCAATTTCATGCTGAATATTGTCCATTAGTTGCTGTAAAGTCTCTGGCTTATTCACATAAACCAATGACTTCAAATATCCCCCAAAAGAAAAAAATCTGGAGCTGGCAAATCGGGGGACCTGGCCGGCCATAGCAAATCACCAAAACGGGATATTACTCTGCCCGGAAAAGTGTCACGCAAAATTGTCACAATTTTTCCACGTTACCGTGGGAACTATAGTGGAACCACGAGCAAAACAACCTGCGCAGACCCGCGAGTCATGTGCACCGTACCTCCGCGAGTAGGGGAGGGGGAGAGTTGACCATGCTTCCTTATGGCCCGAGGTGGAGGGAAGAAGGGAAAGTTGCGCGGGGACTTCTCGTCCCAAGGTTTTTTTCCTTGTGGTCGATCTATACTTATTCATTTTCGCACACAATAAATTTCGTGAATATCTTCTATTTAACTGACAAACCACTACTGATATAAACAACAAGATGTCAAAATTAAGGTCAGTTCAAATAGGATGATGAGTTTTGCGCCACCCTTTATTACAGCATTCACAATAAACTTGTAGGCAGGTTAGAAGTAGGCAATAGAAATTTGGTCAAATTTTCGGTGTTACTATTTCGATAGCTCTCATGGTAATTTTAACTCTTTTACTTTATTAAAATGTTAAAGTATATTTTTTTATCCCATTAAGATTTAGTAGTAGTTTTGTGGATGAGTTTGCGTTTACTTAGAATGTAAATCGTGTTCTGAGTGTCCAACAATAGTTTACTTCAATGTCTGGTAACATATAAAAATTGGCTCCCCCCCCCAAAAAAAATCTTCCGATATGAAATCACAAATACACCACTGAGAGGGCATCGCCCCCGAAGCAAAAAGCTTAATTCGCACAGTGAGTTACGCAGTTTCTCATCCTATAGGACGTGCGTATCCTGACATAAGAATACGTGTTCCGGCTCATCGTCACCATTGCATAGCATGCATTTGTGCCATTCATCATCGCCTTTTACTGCATTATGTCTCCATCCCCCAGACTCATCCATGCCAACTACAATAGAATATAATTAGTCTACTTCCTTGCCTCTTCGCACGGCATGGTAGTTCACAAACGCCGTCTTTCATTCCCATTACTTTCACTATTTCACTACAGTATTTCACAAAACTCTGAGCTAAGTGATTCCTTAGAATTATTTATTTATTTACTAACTCCCTTTCACTCATTTTCGGTATCCCCACTGAGCTTCTTTGCTCTCTTTACCCAGGCGTAGTGTAGGAAAGTTCCCAGATTCCTTATTTGCGCCTCCCCCCGCCCTCGGTCTCTCCCTCCTAATGACGGTTGTCATTATATTCTCAATGTTAGCTTCATCTACGTATTTCCCTGATATATTTTTGTCTTGCCTCCCAAGTTTTTTTGCACTGGAGGAGAATGTGAAATTTCGTCTCGTCTTCACCGCATAGCGGACATTCTACGCTCCCGTCCTCCCATTTTAGTTTAAATTGTGTCCATCCCCCCAGTCTGAACAAGACCAATACTGACCCCTTTTCTTTGTGCCCCACATAGATCCACGCAGTTCCTCCTTCCCCATTCTCGATCCATATACGCTATTTTTGCTGATGTTAAGGATATGTTTGCGCCGCATTCTGCCAAAATTTTCTGTTTGTTAATGTCTTCCAGTCTGACACGTACGCGTATGGCCCATAGCATCTGCATATCAATTATCTCCTCTACTTCCTCTTCACAAATCAATCCCAGCCCTATACTGTATAATTCCGTCTTCATATTTGCTACCCATTGCCTCCCATTCCCCCACTTATCTGTGATTGTACTACACCAAGTATCTTCAAATTTCCCCCCTCCATGGTTATCAGTTTTGCCCAGTATTTAATGCTCCTCATTTTGGCATCCACTTCCTCTCTTAATTTTCCCATTTTCCGAAGTGCCCCTTACGAAAGGAGTACGGTAATGGTAAAAAAAAAAAAAAACAATCAACATTTCCATTACCTTTCCCTCCCTTTGGCAATTGACATGATGCATGTTCTATTAATTAGCAAATTACACACGCCGTGTTAGACAGGGTACGCCCAAATTTTTTGCGACCTCATCAGCCAATCTCTCTTGGTAAGCACAGATCCAACCAGTTGGCTTCATATGGTGCTCGACTCTCGATCCAGACAGATCGGAAAAGAGTCATCATCAACAATGGGCCTCGCACGGCTAAACGTTACCCTTACATCTGGTTAAATTACGTCAATGTGATATCATCGGCTTCAGTAACTTGTTCGGCAAATAGACAAGTGATGAGTCCCAACCTGCCTGACCGTGCCTCGTGGCGCCTGGAGGCAGTTCGTGTCTGTGTCCATGACAGCGGGAGATGATGTCATATCCGCTCATCTTAATGCAAGATGCTAATAGCAAGCTTGTTTCATTCTGTGTGTTAGCTTAGCGGCTGATGAAATCAATAGTGACTAACTAGTATGTAAAAATAGTTTGTGTAGTTAACAGTTCGACATAAAGAAAGGAACTCACTTCTAAGTCGAAGAAGAAAGTGATCTGATGATAAACGGAATTTAAAGGAAAATGACTTTTCTAACGATAGCTCATACTACCTTTGCTTTGTCCCGTTTTTTACTCTCTTGGTTTATCTCCTTCTTGCTGATATTTCCTTCGCAACTACTTCGTTATTTCTTTCATTTAAGTCATATGAAATTTCTTTTTTGTCAATTTTCATTCATTCACAATGAAACGGCAACTTTTCGTAATTCTATTTCGGTTATTTCATATTTTTTTCCTATATTTTCCTACTCCTGCGACCTTTTTTAATTGTTGCTTCCCCCTTGTAAACACATTCCCGGATTCGAGTCCCGGTCTGGACATAGGTGATCTTTGTGAGTGTCCCTTCATCAATTTCATCATATCATCACTCATCCTCAGCGACGCGATTAGCCAAGAATGACAGAAAGCCGACGGTAAATAATAAAAAAAAAACAACACACAAATACTTATTTCGGCATATCGTACTGTTCTCGAATTTTTCATTGTTGTTACTCGTTTCAAGCGAGGGGTGTAAGGCTAATGCTCTTCTTCTTCTTCTTCTTTTCCCTTATGCCCACTTAGGCGTCGGGTCCTTTCAGCCACTTCTTGAAAGAAGTTCTATCCTGTGCCAGTCTTTTCACTTCGTCCGGTGTCTTCCCTCTCTTCTGTGCCAGTCCATAAATGTATTTCTAATTTGTATTTCTCCATTTCCTTTACAATCTCCACTTCCTTTCCTGAGAGGGAGGTGATGTTCCAGGTTCCAAATCTCATAGTCCGTTTTACCTTGCATTGTCGTCGTTGTTTACTCTGTTCGGCTTCTATTCCTGTGTTTCTCTGAATATGTATTATTTCACTTCATGTGGGTTATTAGCCCTACGATGAAGCTAGGGCAGTGGGAGGAGTGCTCCCTTTAAGCCTCTGCCCTTGCTTGGTTTTCTTTCTGGGTTTGCTCCCATAGCCTTCGGGTCAAAACCCTTACCACAAGGCAGTGGGGTTGTAGCTCTTCCGCCTCTTAGGATGTTGGGACTCTACAGTCTTTTCCATCTCTAGAGCCGTTGGCCGGTTTTCTGTTAGGGTTCCTTCCCTTAGCCTTTGGGGATCCCTCCCCTCCCTACAAGGCAGTAGGGGCAGTGCTTATTTAATGGCGGCACTTCCTCGCCATGTCACAATGCTGTCATTGGGCTTTTCTGGGTTTTTATTGAGTATGGACTTGCCAAAGACCATCCTCCCCAGGCCCTGTTAGCATTGTCGCCTCGGTCCGGGACTGCTTATTTGGCATTGCCTTATTCGCAGCTAACCACCATATCTGGTGGTCGTTCGCTATCCGCCACCTGCGACCCGCCCAGTTGCTGAGGCTCGCATCGGAAAAAAGCTTCATTGAGGCTTCTACCGCTGGGAAGGCTAATGCTCAAGATACCCAAATGTAAACCTCCCTTCCCCGTAGTACACCGTGCACTGCATTTTGCAAACAAGCGACGCTTTGGCGTCTGAAGGCGAGGAGATACAGCTACGCACAATGTGTATATTTATTTGAATATCGTCGGAATGGGCAATGCTACTGAAGAAAAACATGGGGGTACAAGAGAGTATGAATTTCTCCACATGTGGCAGGTCGAAACGTTTTTCAAAGTTGATTATTATGCTAGATACGACCTGTAAAAAATATGACGAATAATGATTTTCGGAATCCCATGTATTCCTTATGGGGAATCAACTTCAATATCAAGTTACGGCTAATCAAATGGGAGTTTCGACTTTTCTGCTGGGCAATCACTTCTTCAAACTGCCCTCTTCCCGTTGATATAATTTTCTATTCCATCGGAAGTTTAATATTCCCAAGATAACAAATCAAAAAATACTCCCATATGCCCAATGCATTTCTCCTTGCCTTTTGGCAGTGTTGCCAAACCTGGTGCGCATAAAAGAGCTAAATTTCACCTTAAATGGTGTTAAAACTGACTTTCAAGGAGCTAGATTTACGAAGTCCTTTCTAGAGTAATGTTAGTTGTCAAAGGGGTGGGCCGCTGCTATTACCGTTAACTCTGAATTGATGACAATTTATTCTCAGTTTTCACCATCTAGATCCGGCGGCATCACCCATCTCATGGTCGTACGAAATCGAAAATAAAGGATTCCCTGATAACAATATTATGCCAATTTCACGTGAACACGGCGCTATAAAAGAAAGTAGCTGGGGATATAAGAGGGGATGGGGCGACGCAACCAATATAACAATATCACGTCACGTACAAAATGTATAATCATGGCAAAAGTTGGTCTATGTGGGCCGGAACCAGTGATGGTATCATAGTGGGGCACGGGGGCGGGCGCCCCAGTTCACAGGCAAACGAGTGCACAAAAGAGCCAGATCTGGCTCCAAGAGAGCTAAGTTGGCAACACTGACTCGGAGGGAAAAGTCGGGCGGAGACTGTCTCGCATGCCCTGAACCCATATCCAGGACAATCCTCTACGGCAGTGGTTCCCAAAATGTGCGCCGCGGCGCCCTGGCTGGCTTGCAGGGGCGCCGCAAAATGTTCCAATATTTTCACTGAAATGACACTTACTTGTTAGTCCACACATGGTTTTAGAATCGGACCATCGCATCAATCGAAATATGTGCTTATTTAGTACTTTTTACACGTAAAATGTTTCTGAATTTGAAATATGTGTTTATTTTTAAATTTAAGGCAAGCAACCTAGCCATACTAACTGAGCGTTGCAAGTTTTAGATAGGACTACATTCTGACTTTGGCGCCGCGGAAGAATCTAAAGGCGCTGTGAAACGCAGAAATTTGGGAATCTCTGCTCTACGGGACTTGTGTTGTGTGCTGTCCATGTGTGTCTGTGTGTGCCCCTTCCTCTATTCGCAATTAGCCAGAAGTGACAGAAACGCGACGTATAATAAATCAATTCAATTGTTTCAGACGTGTTCCAGTATTTCAAATGATTTCGGTATTACACACCTCTTTCGTAACCTCATGCATACCTCATGCCTTTATTCCTTCACAATTTTATTTCGTAGTTTCCTCGCTTATAAATTTTCCGAAATGTCTATATTCTTTTGGTATTGGTGTTGCTATATAAGTTACTTTATACAGGAAGTCCTTTATATCTCACCGACAGATTGCTTCCGTTAGGAAACCCAGAGTTATCATACACACGATCCCAAAGTTCCAATCTTCTAGCAATTAAAACTCACAAAACTGATTTTTTTAGTAACTCTTTTACTGTATCAGTGGTTAGGGACTGGAATGCATTTTCACATGAATGAGAAAATCAATTTCCATAGGTATCTTCAAAAAAGATTAAAAGAAAGTTTTATGGAGTGATTTTTTTTGTCAAGTAATTAATACATGTTTAATAAATATTTGTAGTGGCCTGTTATGTATATAAACCTATGTATGAGTGTGTGTGTGTGTGTGTACATGTAAATATATGTTTTATGTATTTCTTAGAATTACATATTTTTACAGCTGTTGGTTTGACGTGAAAGGTATATGTATGATCGTTATTTTCAATGTTTATATATGAATCAATTTATGAATATGTTCTATATTATGAAATTTTGTAAGTGGTCGAGTGTAAGAAAAGGCATGAGCCTTAATCTCCGCCACAAATAAATAAGAGACAAATAAATAAATATTCTTCGTGGTTATCACATTTTTCAGTTATAAATCCAGTCTTATTTTACTTACCTCTTGCTCTTATTTCTTTCGTGCTTATTTTAGTTTACCCATCACCCAGCTCATATTTTTCCTCATCGCATTTTTGGAAATTTTCATGAATATTCTATTCGATCATTCATACCAACTTGATTCAGTATTTCATACTTTCCTTCTTTCAGTCAACCTGTTAACCAGTAGCTACAGCTCGCTTGTGTTGTGGATTCAGAACCTCTCTGCGGCTTTGGTCACGGGTTCAGCAACCGGCCCCACCTTCTTTTTTAAGTTAATCACGCTTACCGAACGTAACGGGCGTCCTAATTTCCTCGTGTCAAAAAGAGCGAGGCGTCAATTGGATCTTCATACATGGCTGAGACCTCGCCACCTTGTTACGAGATGACCTCCGGGGGCCGCGTCTAATGCACCGGCCATGCCCTGTTCTGCTTCTGCGCTTCATTTCACCTTTCACACCTAACAGTACTTCTTTAAGTGCGCCGTTCCTAACAAAAGCGAGCAAGAAAAAGGGGGGAATCTTTGTCTGACCGACCGACCGACCTCCACTTTTGAAGCCATTTTTGTGGGAGGGGACGATCGCTGACCTAGTACTCTCCGATCTCATCCCATTCATCTGCATCGATGATCTTGGTGAAGGAAAAATCATCTTTAGCAGGTCGTCTTCTCCCCTCGGGCTTCTTGGTCGTAAGGCCCTCGTTGTAAAACCTTCATAAAAGTCTCTTTGTGTAAGGACAATAAGCTGCATTGTTTCTGGACATAAGCTCGCTTCCATTCTCCTTTGGCACTCGGGCAAAAGAGGATGCTTCAGGCGCGTTTGCTTATCCTTCTCCAATTAACAACTGATGAGATCTCAAGCTCGCAGCATCCAAGAGATGTGATGTTCTCGATTAAACAGGAACAAGACCTTTGTTTGTCCGCGAGTTTCTTCGGGCGTGGACCTACTAAATCAGCAACTAAAACCAAGATACCAGCACGTCATTCATAATATCTTATTTCACGGTAATGTGAACTCTCTATTACCAGCAATCTGGAGGTCGCAGGTTGAAGTTCTGGTGACCGGTCATCCTCACTGGGATATCATAAGATTAACTCCTTTGTCATATTATCATCACAGTCTTGGAATCATACTTCTGCTATTGTCTACACCTTATGCTTGTATTGTTTGCACTATACTTCGATACTGTAAAAACCTGCAATTGTTTCCATGTTCATGAAAATTATGGGTATTTGATGCATTAGACAAATCATCTTGGACGTTTTTAAGGAGATGCTTTACTGTTTAATTAAAACTATCATTTCCCAAACTTTCAACTAATAGAATTAACGTTAAATATAGGAACCATAATTCCTTATGTGAAAAATCACTAAAATGACATTAGGAGGTAGCTCATTTAAGTACAATTCATGCATTTTGCACACATAATGTTTGAGGGGGGTAATCCTCTGCGCACAGAATCCAATATGTGCCAACAGATAGATATATAGGGTTTCCGTATAGGACTCCGAATTAGAAAATTAAATAAAAATAGGGAAAATATCATGAAAATAGTTATATTTCACATATATGTAAGCAGTAACATCTCCCATTTACGTATGAAAGAGAAAGCCAGGCATATTATGCCTACCCCTACTGAGTCTGCATGCATTTATACGCTCCACACAATTATTGATAACCCTCTAGCAGATGTCTGTCCCGATGCCTCCAATCACCCGTATGATTTGCGCCTTCAGTTCCAAAAGGGTTCGTGGTTTGTTGGCGTACACCTGTGATTTCACTAACCCCCATAAGAAGAAATCACAGGGTGTAAGATCCAGTAGCGGCTCGTGCCTAAAATAACAGGTGAAGAAGTATATTTATAGGCAATGAAAACAAATAGTAAGTGCCAGTGCCCCCCCCCCCCCCAATTTAAAACGTCTTTTTTGTCTTCATCCGTCCATCTGGAAAATGGTGTCTGCAACAAATTACACACTAAGTCATTTACTGGGTTCATTGTAGAAACCACAGCTCAACACATGAACACAACACACGATAGGAAACGCGAAACACACACGCGGAACAAGATCTCGCGAGAACGCGAAGATTTTGCCACAAGCACTGGATGCGATGTTTTCTCCGACGAGAGAACTGCTTCATCTAGAAGGCGACACCCGTTCAAGGCCAACGCTAAGTGACGTCACCGTTGCCATGACAACCGGCTAAGTTTTCCGCAACCTAGCGGTATTTGCTCTTGGGTTGGGACGAACTCAATACGTGCGTAGCGCCGAGCGGCGTGTTATTTGAGTATTATCGTGTGCGTTCTGCTGGGAAATAGTTTAATTTAACAAGCAAATGAAAAATGTCAATATTAATTTGAAAATTAGGTGAAAACATCTGCACTTGTTGCACTTGGCCAGCCGCCACTGGTAAGATCACATGATCTTGCCGGCCATTCCTGGTCACCGTGGAAAGAGACCACTCGTTGCGGGGAATTTTTCATGGAGTTCCATATCGTAACCACAACAAACGAGTCAAAACAATTGAGGCTACATTAATCGGCATGATAACAAATACCAACATTGGTCAGAACAGGTCTGCCAACCCCGAAACAAAACAATAGCACTCGATTCAAATTCAGCGTCCTATACGGAACACCCTTTATATTGGATCTAGCAACACTCTGAAGTGAATAAACTGTTAATGATGCATCTTTGGTACATCAAAATATACACAGATATGCATCAATTCTTAAAAACAAATATAGGTGCGGGTGTGTAAAGAGAGGCAAATTATCAATTTTAAAAATTTTGCTGCAGGCAGATAGTCTAAAGTAAGGCTATTTCATTTTAGTGAGATCGAACAATACGTTTCTAGTTGTTACGAACTACCCCGAGTTGTAGACAATTATCTTTTAAAATGACTGCCCACAATACATTTTGAAGTGTAAATTTAGGACATTCATTGAGTTACAATTTTGCAAAATAATTTTTTTCCTATTTTGCAAACATTCTAAATCCTTCTATTTTAGAATCTTTCTGTGAGTATTTAAACAAAACTCACAGCAGTTGCACCGCAATGGCAAGTAGAGATATTTCAATATTGGTTCCACACTTTTTCTTTTGTGTTGAAGTGAGCCGAAAAAGGTGCAACGTCCCCCGGTTGTACACCAGTCGTCAGAAAATTAGTCCGCTACTCCTTTAGTCGGGAACATGAGAATCTTTGCAAATCATCAGGGCTTGCTGGGTAGAAAAGAAAAACAACACAGTATTCAATGTTAAACGCAGTTTTATAATCACTTACATTTCCAGTATGTGGACTTACAAGCAAGGTACGTTTCTGCCTGAAAAGGAACAATTCTATAGCATATTAAATCACATCACAATCACTAAACACACTTGCATATAGAATTAACGTTGGGCAAGACAAACGTAAATACACGAAAGTTTCTGTACTTAATTATTATATATATTATATTATATATTATATAGCCAGAATGAAACGAAAATAATTACCAATTACACTATTCGGGCATTCCATTAACCGTTTCCACGTTTCTGTTGATTTCTCACCTTCACCTGTTTTCTAACTGAGTCTGTCGTCAGGTGAAAAACATTCAGGAGGGTTCACTTCCTCTGCTGAGATGAGAAAGTGACATTAACACGAACAGATTATGACGTATTTATAAACATATACACAAGGTCCAACCACAACTGTATCAATCTAACTATAGTTGTCTGTGACAGCTTGCACATTATTTGAAGTAACAACATTTTAAAAATATTAACTTCTTACAAA
The DNA here is from genome assembly GCF_977018435.1 of Lepisma saccharinum. Lineage (NCBI taxonomy): Eukaryota > Metazoa > Arthropoda > Insecta > Zygentoma > Lepismatidae > Lepisma > Lepisma saccharinum. The sequence continues at coordinate 54,367,811 of NC_139232.1, read as the reverse complement.
TATAAAACTTTAAACTCTCAGGTTCGTTACAAAGGGTTATAATATAACTTCTCTCCAACTCCCTCTTTGGCACGAGTAAGAACAAAAAATCCCCAGGTTGAATTTCAAATGTTATGGTTGAACACATCTTCATGCATTGAACAATTTAGCTCATCGACTCTTCATATACTAAGGCATTATTCACTCTTGAGATCTTGGTCGATGAGGTTTTTTAAAGATATTTTTTACACAGTGTTGCAAAAAATGTAATGAAATCCTGCTTCCATTATGCTTGAAGTGAGGATGACCACTCCTTCCTCAGACCTCAATCGCTCACTCGCTCAACCTGTTTCCACACGACGCTCCACATTCCAAAGCAGTAGCTGCAGCAGTCTCCAGATAATTCGAAATTTTGACAAGTTGCAGACTAGCCAGCCGCCATCTTCGATATACACACACACTCCAAGAAACTCACCCCCGGGCTTTTGAGAGAAGTAATTCAATTGTAAAATTACAACCGTGCCGATGTGAGATGACCAAAAGAAAAGGGAAATTATATCGACACTCTCCTATGTCCTTTGTGCATTCGATAACGGTAAAGAAAGCAACGTGTCCCGTTATGCCTCTTCGGAAAGCCAGAGGACGCTCAATCTCTGCCAGAACTTGCTTCCAACGGCTTTGTTGCCCCTGGGTAGCCTGAGGACCTGCTATAGGCAACCACTGAGCGAGAAAGTAATTTTATCGGGAAAACAGAAACGAGACCATTGGTTGATAATGTACAAATCAAGAAGTGACGAACTGCATACTCTTCTCGGTAACGCTGACGAAATAAATTACCGGTTACGTTAACTAACGTAAAACCTCTTTTGATCCGTTACAAATTGCAGTACCTTGCATCCAGAAATAACACGTTACTGTTACTTCACCCAAGAAAACATGAACGTGTTTAGGGAGTCCAGGGGGTTTGGACCCACCTTCGAAAGACTTAACAAGTAGAAAATAAAATAAGCAAAATACTTGTGTGCTGTTGTAGAGTATGAAGTTGATTTATTTAACCAGATCTTAACACAGAGGTAAGGGCTAGATTGTGATTATACAGTTTTGCGTTTGTGAAAATTTATGCGTGCCACTACTAATAATAATACGAATAAAAATAATGGTCAGGAATTTAATTTTTCATCAGATAGGGAAATTAAAAAGTATTCATTTAATATTTTAATAATATTATTAATATTAATAATAACAATAAACAATGATGGTAACCTATAAATTATAACTTTTAGTATTATTATTATTATTATTATTATTACATGTGGGCACTTGGTTTGGACCCCTCCAGAATTATAGTTCTAGATACGCGCCTTCCATAAAAATAAGACATTATTTTGTTTTGACATAGAGAGATTCAGTCTCTTCTCAATTTGTAAATGCCTCTGTAGTTCTCAATCACGTCTCGATTTATAAACATCCGACTCAACTGATTCATCAGGGCCTCCAGATGGCGCAGTGGTAGCGTCGTTGCCTTGTAATTAAGGGGTCCCGGGTTCGATTCCCGGCGGAGGCACATAGTGGTTCGGAACCCACTTTAAACTGTAGGTCCAGTCCCGATTAGCCTTACTGTGCATAAAGTGGACTTAAAACACCAAATCAATAAATCAACTGATGCATTGTATTGCATCACACGGAACAGCAGCTGGTAAAAATCCCCTTTTATGCATTTCTCTGCGTTTCTTGATGAAAAGTGCATCATTAATAGTTTGTGAAAGCTAATGTGTTTGATATTTTTTTGTTGTTCTATGTGCTCCAATATTAATTTCCTATTGTTGATAGGAAAAGAAAAACGTAAAAGAAAATGCAGACAGGAATGTTTGGGTATATATTTGACCATATTGCTTCAGCCGTGGCGTATGCTAAGTCCAAGATATGGATTATTTCATTATGACACGTGGTCTTCAGCTATGGAGGAAGGAGGACTGAACATCGTGCACAAATACACTGCTCGTTCTCGGCGTCTTCAAGGTAGTATCGTTGCCATGCCAATGGCCGCTGGTTGCCTATTCCTGAGAAATCAGGTTGCCAACTTCAGAATCACCACCATCTAATTTAATTGAGTAATTTTATTCACAATTAATAATCTATTTTTCTTCTGCATTCTACTCTCTAGTTTTCAGGCTTCGCAGACAGCCTACCTAGCCTCGAATATACGCTACTGTGCTTCAGTATTTACTTATTTTTATTTTATTTGTATTTTCCTTGTGCGAGCTGTACGCTGTACGCACTACATAAATTTTACTTTACACACCCACTTACTCTTTCCTTACAGTCATGTATTAATATTGGACCCTATTTACGTTAATATACAGATACTCTTAGTAGTTGATCAGATATAAGAAAATTAGACAAAATAAGTATAGTTTAGAAATCAGATAAAGTTATGTCTCTGGTTCCTTTGGTGTCCAGTCTCTATATACCTCTATTCCAATCTTTCACTTCCCACACAAACTCCCCCCTTACACTATTTCTCGTGCTGCCTTTCACACTCACATTCTTCCCTCTTCTTTATGTGATAAGGGGTGTTTTCACTTTATGTTATACTATTAAGATGGCTCGGTTTGAGCATGATCACTAATTTCGCTGTCATCTCTAACAGCTTTCCCCCGCCGTTCTCTTACTTCCCACAGGTATTTCTCCACTTGTTGTCCCGCTTCTTTTGTCTTTATTCTATCGTTTACCACTTCTATCACCTCCCTCCCTGTTGAGTTTTTCAGAAACTTGTCCTTTAGGTCACGTGTAGAAGGGCAGTTCAGAAGGATATGCTCGTCCGTCTCCTCTCCACCGCACATAGAACATATAATTTTCCCTTCTTCGTTTATCTTCCTTAATTGTTTCCATCCCTCTAGTCTGAACCATGCCAGCGCGCCTCTTTCCTTTTTTCCCACAACATTAATATGTATATTTCGCTTTCCCCCATTCTCTTACTCTTAACTGTTCCCTGATTGAGAACTTCGTTTGGCAGCCTGCTGTTATTTGTTGTCTGTCTATGCCCAGTAATCTGTCTCTGATTTGGTTTTTTGTTGAAATGACCCCTTTTCCTCCCTCTTCCGATACCCAACCCATTCCATTATTGTATAAGAGATTCTTCACTTCCCAACCCCAGTTCTGAATGTTTTCCTCCCTTCTCTGTATTTCTAAGCATTGTCCCCTCAGCGTAGTTTCGCCCTCTAATGATAATCGCATCCAATATTTAACAACCCTCATCCGTGCTTGTACCGTGTCTCTGTTCAAGCAAAATTTTTTGAGGATCCCACAGTTTGCCGTAACTCTGCTTACGCCCATTACGCTCTTATACAATTCTGTTTGTGTACCGGTTATTGTGTTGTCCCCTTTAACCCCCACAGTTCTACTCCATAATTTAATGTTCCTAATATTATTGATGAATAGAGGTTTTGAATGACCGGGAAAGGCATTTGAGGTGCCTTATTTATTGTCCTTATGACTTGTTCTATTGCATATTTTGTTTTAGTATTTCTTGCTCTTATGTGGTGTGCCCGGAAAGTGTTGCCTTACAGGTACGTGAAGTTTTTAAGCCGCTCTATTTAATCCCCCCCCCCCCGTATGTCCATGTTTCCTGTCCGCTAAACATATAGTCATTTTTGAAAGCCATAATTTTTGATTTTTTAATGTTTACTTTCATTTTATATTTGTTGCACCCCTCGTATATATTATCTATGACCCTTTGTAAACCCTCTATTGTCTCGGACAAGATGATTATGTCGTCTGCATACATAAGAACTGGTATACTTTGCACTCCTATGTATTTGATTGAATTCTGGTCCATCTTAATCTCATGTGCTACCCAATCTATGAACAGTGAGAATAGGACTGGTGACAGGGTGCATCCTTGTTTGAGTCTGTTTAAGAGAATGCAAGCATCTCTCTCCCTGCTAAGGAAGAAACATAAAAGTCTTTACTACCACGAAGTTGTTGAAATATTTAAGACGAATATTCCCTTGTGCCTCGGCCATCTTAATGGGCCTACAAGATTCTTTCATTAAGGACCATCTCCACGTGTTTTTGCGGCGCCTTTACAATGAGAGCCAAGGAGCGAATTTCCTGTCTCCCGACAATCCCATTAATAATTCTAACGCGTGCAAAAGACTACTACAAAAATGTTAAGGGGGGGGGGGTCGGTGGCTCCGATATGCATGGGGGGCGGGGTCCATGTTCTTGTTGACCCAAAATGACCTTTGGTAGAAAGGGACTCTTACAAACCCGGAAGTTCACGAGCGCATCCCGCAAGGAGAAGAAAAGCAGATGGGTCCAGGAAGGTGATGCTGCGTCCAGTCTTTATTGAGCAGGCAAAGCGTACGACCTAGGGTCAGCATGCCTCACAGCTACCGATGCTGGAATGCTGATCTCTTCTTTGCGCCTTTCGTTCCTTCAGACCGGATGCGTCCATCAAAGTTGCCAATTCACCACATACCTCACCGCTGAGAAGGTGGCCGTTGGGTTAAGAAGATGCAGGTTATGATACGGTAACTACGAAAGCAAAACATCTTCAGTTCTCATAGGCCAGGGTGGTTTTAAATGGCGTTTGCCCTGCCATTCATTGTGCCCTTCCGATATGTGTCAGTTCAAAGTTGCATCTTGGAGCATTGTTGCAGTCTCTTTTTTCTCGCTTGTAGGCAATAGGTCACACAGTTTAGTTTTTTGTAGCGACCTCTGATTCATATCTTTTTATTGTTGCCCGGCAATAATGGTTGTTACAATGGTTATCTTTCCAAAGACTTCATTGCCATGAGCACGTAATTGCTGTTGGTTCTAGGTTAAGCAAAAACACATTTTTCTGCGATTTCTTTTTTGCATAACAACGTGCAAACTAACATCGTTGATCGAAAACTGATCGGGAACATGAGAAACTGTGTCCATGTAACGTAAGTCTCTCACTTTTGTAACACTTAAGTATACAGTAAATCATGTATTGACTACTTTGTTGGCTATCGGTTAGTGAACCTGATTATGCACTACTTAGGAAAATATTTGCTGCTTGTTTTCCAAAGCTAGATGTCTCTCTTGACATTGCAACAAATTCTAATATGTTATTAGAGAAAGCTATGGAGTTGAATAATCTGCATTCATGTTCAAATATTATTCAATTTAATACAGCAAAGACTTTATTTGGATATGGCATGTGGGCATTGTTTTGACCCCTCCTTCTTCGCCGCCGACCCTTTTACATCATTTTTGTTTTAATCTCTCTCTTTCAACACTTCTTCCAAGTTGCCTTGATAGCAGATTAATATCGCCGGAACTTTATAAAGAGGTGAAACATGCTATCCTTTCCCCGTTTCTAGATTCACAGAATGCGAATTGTAAAATCTAATGGTATGTACATTCATCGGCAAAAAAATGGTATCCTGAAATGCTCGCTTTTCTGCAAGGCGTTGTATGTTGCCTAACTCTAAGGATATAAGTATGTTTTAACAAATTTTCAATGGCAGCTTCTACTTCTTCGGTTTAAGAGTTGCTTATGCTACTTTTCACACACCATATCATTCAGTTTAGTCGACCATTATCGATCTATGCACCAAAGGTTCGAGAGGAAAACTCTGCCCTTTGGCGGATGTGAAGGAACTGGAAAATATAGTCTAGAGTGAATTCATCTTGCCCAAGATTGGGACAGGTGTAAGGCTTGTGTTGTGGCGGAAATAAACATTCGTCTTTAGGGATGCCATAGTTGAGCCGGCTTTAGACGAAAGCATTTCCTTTATAACATTTTTGGTAGCATAAATGCTTCCAAAAATCTTATAGCAGATAGTTCTTTACACGGAAGCATTTCATGTAACTTTCCGGCTAGCTTTTGCGATTACAATGTATAATGTATACAGCACGAAAGGCACGTCGAGTTACACCATCTATGCTGAGTGCACTGTGTTTACATTTGAAATAACTAAAATATTCTTCCATACGTGTACAGTAAACGTTGTAAAGTATGTATTTAATCAGCGCCATTGTTTTGTAACTAATATCGTTTTACATGAAACGTTATTCCTCTCGGTTGAATAGTTATCGGCTTTTAAAAATGTGAAGTGATACATTATTTACATCTCACGCGGCCGCCATTACAAATGCACTCGTGACCTAGAAGTCTCTTCTGATTGGTTACGTTACGAAAAATGCTACGGAAATAGGACGGGTTATATCCTTGAGAAATGCCATCACTTTACACGGTAGCATTTTGGTCAAGGCACAAATGTTAAGAAAAATGATAAGGAAAATGCTTTCGTCTAAAGCGAGCTTTAGTTAGGTTCATTAACCCCACTCCTCCAATGGTTCATTTGCATCCTGGTGCAACTTTACCGTTAAGCCCTCGCATCTATCATTCAGAGAAAGTCGTTATATTGTTTAATCATTTCGTCAGCAATATAACATGAATCGCCACTGACATCAACACAATAAAAATACAAGTTCCTGTTTTTAAAAGTGTCTCCTTCCGTACCCCCCCCCCCCCGCTCTCTCTTTCTCTCTCTAAATCCTCAATCAAGCACCATTGTGTCCGCTAACCGACCCTATCCTCCTGTGAGGAGAGGAGAGGAGACAGCATCCCATCTAGGAATTCAAGATCTCTTGGGATCAAAGGTCTACACTTAGCATCGGAAGGGGGCAGGACAAGTTCACGGAGGATTGTGAATCAGAGATGCGTGGGCAACGGTTTCACAAAAGCTCTCTGACAATATATAAATGGCGGACATTATCCCATCCCAAAAGCCTCGGACATGTTTCCCGTACAGTTAAAATAAACTGACTGCGATGCAAATTACAAGAGACGCCGCTGAGGCCTGTCGTGATCTTTTGGGTGTCATTCTTCTTTAGGTTAACTCTGTCAGTTGCTCGGGATCGACGGTGGTTCTCAAACTGTTGCATGTGGCTCTAATATGTCATTGTTGCGTTGATGCTTTACGTACACCATTGTCCTTACGACTCAAGTACATATCACGAACGTCCAGTAGATTTATGTACGTCCGAGGGGATATGGATATCGTCTGTCCAGCAGAAGCTATCAATCTGAGATCTCCGTGTAATTACCAAGGATACGTTTTAGGTAGGCGTGGTGGAAGCATCTCTATCTGTTTCCATTGTTGAGGATAGGATGAACCACTCAACTTGTACTGGTGAGAACGATCCTACGATGTACAGTCACCGACAATAAAAAATAATTCATACAAATTTCCAACGACAACTTCTACCACCGCCGTAGAGTTACGCTTCACCCATAACGTCTTGCAGGGAAACGAATATTTCCTGTATTAGGTGTCACACGTTTTTTTTTTGCATCTGGGTACCACCCAGCTGGGACTACTTACGTGAGAGTAGGATGAACCTTCCAAAGGCCGCTGGTGAGAGTGAAACTAGGAGAAACCACTCAAAGGCCACTTGTGAGAGTGAAACTACGAGAAACCACTCAAAGGCCGCTGGTAAGAGTGAAACTAGTAGAAACCACTCAAAGCTACTGGGGAGAGTGAAACTAGGCGAAACCACTCAAAGGCCACTGGTGAGAGTGAAACTAGGAGAATCCACTCAAAGGCCACTGGTGAGAGTGAAACTAGGACAATCCACCAAAAGGCCGCTGGTGAAAGTGAAAATAGAAGAAACCACTAAAAGGTAAATGAAGAGAGTGAAACTAGGAGAATCCAGTCAAAGGTCGCTGGCGAGAGTGAAACTAGTAGAAAACACTCAAGGGCCTCTGGTGAGAGCGAAACTAGGAAAATCCACTCAAACACCGATGGTGAGAGTGAAACTAGGAGAAACCACTCAAAGGCCACTGGTGTGAGTGAAACTAGGAGAAACCACTCAAAGGCCGCTGGTAAGAGTGAAACTAGGAGAAACCACTCAAAGGTCGCTGGCGAGAGTGAAACTAGTAGAAAACACTCAAGGGCCCTGGTGAGAGCGAAACTAGGAAAATCCACTCAAACACTGATGGTGAGAGTGAAACTAGGAGAAACCACTCAAAGCTACTGGTGTGAGTGAAACTAGGAGAAACCACTCAAAGGCCGCTGGTGAGAGTGAAACTAGGAGAAACCACTCAAACGCCACTGGTGAGAGTGAAACTAGGAAAATCCACCAAAAGGTCCCTGGTGAAAGTGAAAATAGAAGAAACCAATAAAAAGGCCGCTGATGAGAGTGAAACTAGGAGAATCAACTCAAAGGTCGCTGGCGAGAGTGAAACTAGTAGAAAACACTCAAGGGTCCCTGGTGAGAGTGAAACTAGAAGAATCCACTCAAACACCGATGGTGAGAGTGAAACTAGGAGAAACCACTCAAAGGCCACTTGTGAGATTGAAACTAGGAGAAAACACTCAAAGGCCACTGGTGAGAGTGAAACTAGTAGAAACCACTCAAAGGCCACTGGTGAGAGTAAAACCAGGGGAAACCACTCAAAGGGCACTGGTGAGAGTGAAACTAGGAGAATCCACTCAAAAGTCGCTGGTGAGAGTGAAACTAGGAGAAACCACTCAAAAGCTACTGGTGAGCGTGAAACTAGGCGAAATCGCTCAAAGACCACTGGTGAGAGTGAAACTAGGATAAACCACTCAAAGGCCACTGCTGAGAGTGAAACTAGGACAATCCACCAAAAGGCCGCTGGTGAAAGTGAAACTAGAATAAACCACTAAAAGGCCGCTGATGAGAGTGAAACTAGGAGAATCCACCTAAAGGTCGCTGGCGAGAGTGAAACTGGTAGAAAACACTAAAGGACCCCTCGTGAGAGTGAAACTAGGAAAATCCACTCAAACACCGATGGTGAAAGTGAAACTAGGAGAAACCACTCAAAGGCCACTGGTGAGAGTGAAATTAGTAGAAACAACTCAAAGGCCACTGGTGAGAGCAAAACTAGGGGAAACCACTCAAAGGGCACTGGTGAGAGTGAAACTAAGAGAAACCATTCAAAGGCCACTGGTGAGAGTGAAACTAGGAGAAACCACTCAAAAGCTACTGGTGAGAGTGAAACTAGGCGAAACCACTAAAAGGCCACTGGTGAGAGTGAAACTAGGAAAATCCACTCAAACACCGATGGTGAGAGTGAAACTAGGAGAAACCACTCAAAGGCCACTGGTGTGAGTGAAACTAGGAGAAACCACTCAAAGGCCGCTGGTAAGAGTGAAACTAGGAGAAACCACTCAAAGGTCGCTGGCGAGAGTGAAACTAGTAGAAAACACTCAAGGGCCCTGGTGAGAGCGAAACTAGGAAAATCCACTCAAACACTGATGGTGAGAGTGAAACTAGGAGAAACCACTCAAAGCTACTGGTGTGAGTGAAACTAGGAGAAACCACTCAAAGGCCGCTGGTGAGAGTGAAACTAGGAGAAACCACTCAAACGCCACTGGTGAGAGTGAAACTAGGAAAATCCACCAAAAGGTCCCTGGTGAAAGTGAAAATAGAAGAAACCAATAAAAAGGCCGCTGATGAGAGTGAAACTAGGAGAATCCACTCAAAGGTCGCTGGCGAGAGTGAAACTAGTAGAAAACACTCAAGGGTCCCTGGTGAGAGTGAAACTAGAAGAATCCACTCAAACACCGATGGTGAGAGTGAAACTAGGAGAAACCACTCAAAGGCCACTTGTGAGATTGAAACTAGGAGAAAACACTCAAAGGCCACTGGTGAGAGTGAAACTAGTAGAAACCACTCAAAGGCCACTGGTGAGAGTAAAACCAGGGGAAACCACTCAAAGGGCACTGGTGAGAGTGAAACTAGGAGAATCCACTCAAAAGTCGCTGGTGAGAGTGAAACTAGGAGAAACCACTCAAAAACTACTGGTGACCGTGAAACTAGGCGAAATCGCTCAAAGACCACTGGTGAGAGTGAAACTAGGATAAACCACTCAAAGGCCACTGCTGAGAGTGAAACTAGGACAATCCACCAAAAGGCCGCTGGTGAAAGTGAAACTAGAATAAACCACTAAAAGGCCGCTGATGAGAGTGAAACTAGGAGAATCCACCTAAAGGTCGCTGGCGAGAGTGAAACTGGTAGAAAACACTAAAGGACCCCTGGTGAGAGTGAAACTAGGAAAATCCACTCAAACACCGATGGTGAAAGTGAAACTAGGAGAAACCACTCAAAGGCCACTGGTGAGAGTGAAATTAGTAGAAACAACTCAAAGGCCACTGGTGAGAGCAAAACTAGGGGAAACCACTCAAAGGGCACTGGTGAGAGTGAAACTAGGAGAAACCATTCAAAGGCCACTGGTGAGAGTGAAACTAGGAGAAACCACTCAAAAGCTACTGGTGAGAGTGAAACTAGGCGAAACCACTAAAAGGCCACTGGTGAGAGTGAAACTAGGATAAACCACTCAAAGGCCACTGGTGAGTGAAACTAGGAGAAACCACTTAAAGGCCATTGGTGAGAGTGAAACAAAGAGAATCCACTGAAAGGCTACTGGTGAGAGTGAAACTAGGAGAAAACACTCAAAGGCCACTGGTGAGATTGAAACTAGTAGAAACCACTCAAAGGCCACTGGTGAGAGTAAAACCAGGGGAAACCACTCAAAGGGCACTGGTGAGAGTGAAACTAGGAGAATCCACTCAAAAGTCGCTGGTGAGAGTGAAACTAGGAGAAACCACTCAAAAGCTACTGGTGAGAGTGAAACTAGGCGAAATCGCTCAAAGGCCACTGGTGAGAGTGAAACTAGGAGAAACCACTCAAAGGCCACTGGTGAGAGTTAAACTAGGACAATCCACCAAAAGGCCGCTGGTGAAAGTGAAACTAGAATAAACCACTAAAAGGCCGCTGATGAGAGTGAAACTAGGAGAATCCACCTAAAGGTCGCTGGCGAGAGTGAAACTGGTAGAAAACACTCAAGGGCCTCTGGTGAGAGCGAAACTAGGAAAATCCACTCAAACACCGATGGTGAGAGTTAAACTAGGAGAAACCACTCAAAGGCCACTGGCGTGAGTGAAACTAGGAGAAACCACTCAAAGGCCGCTGGTAAGAGTAAAACTAAGCGAAACCACTCAAAGGCCACTGGTGAGAGTAAAACTAGGACAATCCACCAAAAGGGCCCTGGTGAAAGTGAAAATAGAAGAAACCAATAAAAAGGCCGCTGATGAGAGTGAAACTAGGAGAATCCACTCAAAGGCCACTGGTGAGAGTGAAACTAGTAGAAAACACTCAAGGGCCCTGGTGAGAGCGAAACTAGGAAAATCCACTCAAACACTGATGGTGAGAGTGAAACTAGGAGAAACCACTCAAAGCTACTGGTGTGAGTGAAACTAGGAGAAACCACTCAAAGGCCGCTGGTGAGAGTGAAACAAGGAGAAACCACTCAAACGCCACTGGTGAGAGTGAAACTAGGAAAATCCACCAAAAGGTCCCTGGTGAAAGTGAAAATAGAAGAAACCAATAAAAAGGCCGCTGATGAGAGTGAAACTAGGAGAATCCACTCAAAGGTCGCTGGCGAGAGTGAAACTAGTAGAAAACACTCAAGGGTCCCTGGTGAGAGTGAAACTAGAAGAATCCACTCAAACACCGATGGTGAGAGTGAAACTAGGAGAAACCACTCAAAAGCTACTGGTGAGAGTGAAACTAGGCGAAATCGCTCAAAGGCCACTGGTGAGAGTGAAACTAGGAGAAACCACTCAAAGGCCACTGGTGAGAGTGAAACTAGGAGAAAACACTCAAAGGCCACTGGTGAGAGTGAAACTAGTAAAAACCACTCAAAGGCCACTGGTGAGAGTAAAACCAGGGGAAACCACTCAAAGGGCACTGGTGAGAGTGAAACTAGGAGAATCCACTCAAAAGTCGCTGGTGAGAGTGAAACTAGGAGAAACCACTCAAAAGCTACTGGTGAGAGTGAAACTAGGCGAAATCGCTCAAAGGCCACTGGTGAGAGTGAAACTAGGAGAAACCACTCAAAGGCCACTGGTGAGAGTGAAACTAGGACAATCCACCAAAAGGCCGCTGGTGAAAGTGAAACTAGAATAAACCACTAAAAGGCCGCTGATGAGAGTGAAACTAGGAGAATCCACCTAAAGGTCGCTGGCGAGAGTGAAACTGGTAGAAAACACTAAAGGACTCCTGGTGAGAGTGAAACTAGGAGAATCCACTCAAACACCGATGCTGAAAGTGAAACTAGGAGAAACCACTCAAAGGCCACTGGTGAGAGTGAAATTAGTAGAAACAACTCAAAGGCCACTGGTGAGAGCAAAACTAGGGGAAACCACTCAAAGGGCACTGGTGAGAGTGAAACTAGGAGAAACCATTCAAAGGCCACTGGTGAGAGTGAAACTAGGAGAAACCACTCAAAAGCTACTGGTGAGAGTGAAACTAGGCGAAACCACTAAAAGGCAACTGGTGAGAGTGAAACTAGGATAACCCACTCAAAGGCCACTGGTGAGAGTGAAACTAGGACAAACCACCAAAAGGCCGCTGGTGAAAGTGAAACTAGAATAAACCACTAAAAGGCCGCTGATGAGAGTGAAACTAGGAGAATCCAAATAAAGGTCGCTGGCGAGAGTGAAACTGGTAGAAAACACTAAAGGACCCCTGGTGAGAGTGAAACTAGGAGAATCCACTCAAAAATCGTGGTGAGAGTGAAACTAGTAGAAACAACTCAAAGGCCACTGGTGAGAGTAAAACTAGGGGAAACCACTCTAAGGGCACAGGTGGGAGTGAAACTAGCGGAATCCACTCAAAGGTCACTGGTGAGAGTGAAACTAGGAGCAACCACTTAAAGGCCATTGGTGAGAGTGAAACAAAGAGAATCCACTCAAAGGCTACTGGTGAGAGTGAAACTTGGAAAAACCACTCAAAGGCAACTAGTGAGAGTGAAACTAGGAGAAACCACTCAAAGGGCATTGGTGAGAGTGAAACTAGGAGAAACCACTAAAAGGTCATTGGTGAGAGTGAAACTAGGAGAATCCACTCACATGCCACTGGTAAGAATGAAACTAGGATAAACCATTCAAAGGCCACTGGTGAGAGTGAAAGTAGGAGAGACAATTCAAAGGCCACTGGTGTGAGTGAAACTAGGACAATCCACCAAAAGGCCGCTGGTGAAAGTGAAACTAGAATAAACCACTAAAAGGCCGCTGATGAGAGTGAAACTAGGAGAATCCACCTAAAGGTCGCTGGCGAGAGTGAAACTGGTAGAAAACACTAAAGGACCCCTGGTGAGAGTGAAACTAGGAGAATCCACTCAAACACCGATGGTGAAAGTGAAACTAGGAGAAACCACTCAAAGGCCACTGGTGAGAGTGAAAGTAGTAGAAACAACTCAAAGGCCACTGGTGAGAGCAAAACTAGGGGAAACCACTCAAAGGGCACTGGTGAGAGTGAAACTAGGAGAAACCATTCAAAGGCCACTGGTGAGAGTGAAACTAGGAGAAAGCACTCAAAAGCTACTGGTGAGAGTGAAACTAGGCGAAACCACTAAAAGGCAACTGGTGAGAGTGAAACTAGGATAAACCACTCGAAGGCCACTGGTGAGAGTGAAACTAGGACAAACCACCAAAAGGCCGCTGGTGAAAGTGAAACTAGAATAAACCACTAAAAGGCCGCTGATGAGAGTGAAACTAGGAGAATCCAAATAAAGGTCGCTGGCGAGAGTGAAACTGGTAGAAAACACTAAAGGACCCCTGGTGAGAGTGAAACTAGGAGAATCCATTCAAAAATCGTGGTGAGAGTGAAACTAGTAGAAACAACTCAAAGGCCACTGGTGAGAGTAAAACTATGGGAAACCACTCTAAGGGCACAGGTGGGAGTGAAACTAGCGGAATCCACTCAAAGGTCACTGGTGAGAGTGAAACTAGGAGCAACCACTTAAAGGCCATTGGTGAGAGTGAAACAAAGAGAATCCACTCAAAGGCTACTGGTGAGAGTGAAACTTGGAAAAACCACTCAAAGGCAACTAGTGAGAGTGAAACTAGGAGAAACCACTCAAAGGGCATTGGTGAGAGTGAAACTAGGAGAAACCACTAAAAGGTCATTGGTGAGAGTGAAACTAGGAGAATCCACTCACATGCCACTGGTAAGAATGAAACTAGGATAAACCATTCAAAGGCCACTGGTGAGAGTGAAAGTAGGAGAGACAACTCAAAGGCCACTGGTGTGAGTGAAACTAGGACAATCCACCAAACGGCCGCTGGTGAAAGTGAAGCTAGGAGAAACCACTCAAAGGCCACTTGTGAGATTAAAACTAGGAGAAACCACTCAAAGGCCACTGGTGAGATTGAAACTAGTAGAAACAACTCAAATGCCGCTGGTGAGAGTAAAACTAGGGGAAACCACTCAAAGGGCACTGGTGAGAGTGAAACTAGGAGAATCCACTCAAAGGTCGCTGGTGAGAGTGAAACTAGTAGAAACAACTCAAAGGCCACTGGTGAGATTAAAACTAGGGGAAACCACTCTAAGGGCACTGGTGAGAGTGAAACTAGGAGAATCCACTCAAAGGTCACTGGTGAGAGTGAAACTAGAAGAAACCACTCAAAGGCCACTGGTGAGTGAAACTAGGAGAAACCACTTAAAGGCCATTGGTGAGAGTGAAACAAAGACAATCCACTGAAAGGCTACTGGTGAGATTGAAACTAGGAGAATCCACTCAAAGGCCATTGGTGAGAATGAAACTAGGAGAAACCACTCAAAGGCAACTAGTGAGAGTGAAACTAGGAGAAACCACTCAAAGGGCATTGGTGAGAGTGAAACTAGGAGAAACCACTAAAAGGCCATTGGTGAGAGTGAAACTAGGAGAAACCACTCAAAGGGCATTGGTGAGAGTGAAACTAGGAGAAACCACTAAAAGGCCATTGGTGAGAGTGAAACTAGGAGAAACCACTCTAAGGGCACTGGTGAGAGTGAAACTAGGAGAATCCACTCAAAGGTCACTGGTGAGAGTGAAACTAGAAGAAACCACTCAAAGGCCACTGGTGAGTGAAACTAGGAGAAACCACTTAAAGGCCATTGGTGAGAGTGAAACAAAGAGAATCCACTGAAAGGCTACTGGTGAGAGTGAAACTAGGAGAATCCACTCAAAGGCCATTGGTGAGAATGAAACTAGGAGAAACCACTCAAAGGCAACTAGTGAGAGTGAAACTAGGAGAAACCACTCAAAGGGCATTGGTGAGAGTGAAACTAGGAGAAACCACTAAAAGGCCATTGGTGAGAGTGAAACTAGGAGAAACCACTAAAAGGCCATTGGTGAGAGTGAAACTAGGAGAAACCACTCAAAGGCCACTGGTGAGAATGAAACTAGGAGAAACCACTCAAAGGCCACTGCTGAGAGTGAAGCTAGGAAGAACCACCCAAATGCCACTGGTGAGAGTGAACTAAAAAAACCACCCAAATGCTACTGGTCAGAGTGATTCTAGCATGAACCTCCAAAATGCCACTGGTGAGAGTAAGACTTCGATGAATCATTCATCTGTCAAGGTATGACAAATATCCTTCTCTATGCATTTCTTTATGTAACACTTGTTAAGATCTTCAATTTTGCTCCTCAATAAATAAGTACATTTAAAATGTAATATTTATTGTATGACAGATTCGGAAGGCACTGAAATGCCAATCCTACCCCTGTTTACTCTGCATTATCTACATTATCTACTACAGCCTGGATAATTATGCCCTCAACATCCCAATAGGATCCAAGTTTTTTTTTCTAAAGTGAGGTAATTTGATTTCTTAGATATGTTTACTTCTTCTTGATAATGAGACAATGAGTCCATCTCCATAATATTCGTTACAATTAAAATTTGTTATTTTAATTCTTCTTACTTATTTTTCAGTACTTAATGAAAGCCTGAGAATAGCCCCAAGGTCCATTAACAATTTTAATAATTATAATTAATATAAATATGATAATTAATAATAATAATAATAATATATCGCCAATATATGTTGATCTGTGAACCTTGACAAAGCATATGATCTATAATCTTCGTTTAAAGCGAGGGCACTCCCAATGACCCCATCTGTCAGGTTGTCGCACGCTGATTTGATTTCGTTACATATTCCTCCCCCGAAATTTATTTTTTGTCCTCGTCTCTTCAACTCGATTCGTGCCGAATCTCGCTGGCATCCTGACCCCGTTGCCCACGCCCCGTAACGGCCCTGTGAACTCCCGATGGCCGCACCTCGCTTCCCATACCACAGAATCCTAGAGGTCGAGATCTTTCTTTGCTCCAACGCTCGGTCGTGGATCCCTGGAAGATTAGTGCCTGCAGCGCCACGAGCAAGTGCTTAGGAGCGGCGCCAGGTGTCCCCCCACCCCCCCACACACACACTTGCTACCATCTCCCACAAACAGGTCACTGTGCTTTGTGTGGATCTTTCATTCATTTTCTGTGCTTAGGCATTTAAGCTAACAGCAAAAGTTGCAAGTGTGACATTATCAGAAAGAAAAGGTAACTTGGAGGACAAGGAGGAGAATATTTTGAGGGAGATCAGTAATACATATTTATTATATTTCTAAGCATTTCTAAGCATATGATAATTTGAGGGGGCAGGGACGTGGTGATTATCACGGGCCCGTTCCGAAGTCGCACGATTGATTGATTGATTTGTTGTTTTTAAGTCTACTTTATGCACAGGAAGGCTAATCGGGCCTGGACCTACAGTTTAAAGTGGAATCCGAACCACTGTGCAATGTGCTTCCACAGGGTATCGAACCCGGGACGCCTTTATTACAAGGCGACGACGTTACCACTACGCCATCGGAAAGTCAGACGGGTTTAACGCGTTAAACGAGTTATGGTAACTGGATGTCCCATAAGTGCTTCCGTGCGTTTCGTGTGGTTCATTATGCTGTCCCAAAAGTCGTGCGTTTCGTGAATAAACGAGCTTCACCAAACGCACGGATCGGGGGCTGGTTTGTTTGGTGAGAATCATCTGCTGCTCGCAGACAACGCGCGTGTATTATGGCTTCAAACTGCACTAGTTCGGAAAATATATTATATTTTTAACAGAGAACAATATGAAGCAACATGCACAAGATGAGTGTGCCTTAAACTCTTCCTACAATGTGATTAAAATTAGTAACCGTGTTCGCAGCAGAGTTTATTTCTGCCAGAAGGACATTCCTTCCGCTGGACACCATGCGGAAAATTTCTCTAGCGCGTCCCATAAGTTTGTAAAATAACTGGTTTCACCAGGTTCACGAGGCCAGTTACTTTCGTTCGTTTCGTTAAGACTTTCGGAACGCACCCCACATCACCCCCACCATAAGCCGTCATGAAGAACGTGTGGGGCCCTAACTCCACACCCCTCTTAACGTCATCATGGTGCTGCAAGGCACAGGGAAGCACTATACTTTTTGTTTTACTGTGAGTTCAGTCCCGATTAGCCTATCCAAGCATAAAGTGGATCCTGAAATACGCGGTTCCCTGCAAAGTGCTGTGTGTGTTGCCTGCTCTATGGCGGTGGCAGAACTTGCCATGGAATATTTTCTATTAAAATTCATTTAGGCAACACACATAACGCCTTGCAGTGAAGCGAGTATTTCAGGATGTAGGTGTCCCATTTTTATTGCCGGTGACTGTACAAGAAAAGAAAGGGATACGACTAAAAGAGACATTGAATTTTATTTCTTGTTCCAGGGAAGGAGGGTCAAGTAGCGCGGTCTTGGCGCCTTTTCGGCTCCCCCCCCCCCATGGGCAGAGAATCAGATTTTCGGAATAAGAAGACGAAGGGTAAGATTTAGCAGGGCAGGTCCTAAGTACAGTCATATGCAATAAAAATGAGCCACGCAAATCTTGAACTGCCTCCTCCAATGTGTTGCGAGTTGCCTAACTCTACGGCTATGGGCAACACACATGAACAAAGAGAATTGTATATTTTGAGAAAGAAATGGGCTGAAGGTTAAGTGAACAGAAATAAGTGTGAAACCAGTTATGAAATAATACCAAAGAATCGGCGTGCATATCCGGTTAATATGGGTGAATATAAAACCCAGCAAAAAACGTTAAAGAAGTAAGCCCGGTTGTAACAATTAATTATGGAAAGTCGACCAAGGGAGGTGGGCAAAACTCGATCAACCTCCCAAGGATACTGTCAAGAAAATTAGTGGCACAATTTCATATTTCTAGGTGAAAATATTTATCTTCTTCCAAGAGATCTCCCTTTCATTCCAGAGTATTTAAATATCGATCACAAAAAAATATTGTTGGTGTTATTTCTCTAAACCCCTCAGAAGTTAATTTACAAAAGTGCTAGCCAGGGTTTCGGAGCGGAGCGGATCAACGCTCCGGCTGTTGCCCACGCTCCGGAGCGAGGAGCGAGATTCTAAGAAATGGTTCGCTCCGCTCCGGAGCGGAGCAGCGGGAATCGGAAATTTCTCCCTCCGCTCCGGAGCGAGGAGCGAAATTTTAGAAAATGGTTCACTCCGCTCCGGAGCGGAGCGCTAACTTGACACGCTCCGCTCCGGAGCGAGGAGCGAAATTCTAGGGAACGGTTCACTCCGCTCCGGAGCGGAGCGATACCTTGTGACGCTCCGCTCCGGAGCGAGGAGCGATATTCTAAGAACTTGCCTACTCCGCTCCGGAGCGACTCCGGAGCGCTCCGAGGTTGTATAATACGAGTGTATACAGAAAACTATCGATCAAAGGTTAATTTTGTTTGTGGAATTTGTACGGCATTTGAACATCGCTCGTTATTGTTGTTATAAAATTGATTATTACGAAATCTAACGCCACGGAAACAGTCCAGTCAAGATCACGTCACTCACCTACAGTGTTGCCAATAAGCAAGGAATAATCCTTACACAATACACCAGGGAAGGCACAATCAACCGCATAAGTACAACGCGCAATGTGTCAACTATGAAGCGTAGAAGAAGTATGGTAAACCTGGAGGGCCAGGGGTGTGGAGGAGGCAAGGGGAAGCTTCGATCTTCACTGGACTGTTTTCGTGAAGAGAGCGATATTATTATTATTATTATTATTATTATTATTACATTTTCATTATCACTTTTACTACTCTACTACTACTTCTGGGGACAATATATTTCAATAGCAGGTGTAGAACCTGTGATTTTATAAATTGAGAGAATCGAACCACTCTCCTTTCCTGCCACCAGAGACCGCGACTGAAACTCATTTCGGTTCAACTTCTGGTTCGGGCTAAGCACTTCGGCATATGGGCCCGACGTTACAGTCCACGCCGCGGGAGAAGTGAGTTATTCCGGAATATTGGTTCGAGTAACACTGGCGAAACTACTGCAGAGAATCCATTCGACCTTCTCTTCTAAAGGCCAAGAGCGCGCAGAGGAAGGCGAAGCAACTTGTACGGAGGAAGATAAAAGGCAGACAGGTGTTCATGCAAAACACTCGATGGTGCATAATTGCCATATCTAACTTTCTTTTACGGTGGTTATGTATGATACTTTGAATGTAGCGAAAGAGGAAAGTTTAAAGTAATTGGAAATTCAGGTTGCTAATTTTAACTTTTCGATTTTTGAATGTATGAAGTTGAATATGGAATCATGCTTATTAATATTACCGTAAACACGGCCAATTAGGAAACGTTTTAATTTGAAATACAGAGTTGTGAAATCTAACTTTTTTTAAATCCTGACACTAGAAAGTTGAAAACCGGCTTAACCAAAAATGTAAGTTGCCACATTTGGTTTAATTTTATGAAGGTATAGAGTCTAAAATCGGAATGCTGTTTGTATACAGCCAAACGGGAATTTAAATAGTATGAAATACAGGGTTGTCATATCGATTATTTTCCCCAATTTTAAAGGCAGGAAGTTAAAATAGGTATTTAATGGTTACATACGTATACTACTGCAAAAATTACAAAATAGGGAACTTATAAAAGACAGAAATGTCTTGTTGCCATATCTTAACATTTCAAGTTTGTAAGCAGTAATCTGGAAACGTTACCTAACTTTGGTGGTTGGTGGTTATAAGAAAATTGCAAAAATTTGGAAAAACGACGAATGGAATGTTGCTATATTTAACTTTCTGAGTCTAGAAAGCCAGAAAACGTATACGTATAAAATTAATCTTTTTTTGTATTGAGTACGCTGTACACAGCAAACTGAAAGCAAGTTTTCAGTAATGAACAATGTGTAGTCAGCAGATAAGTCGAAACAAGATGTATAAACCTTAATAACCGTGATAAACACAAAATGTAATATTATCTAATTGGATAGGGGCATGTCCTGAATTTTATGGTTTCATTTTGGAAAACAGGGCTGCGAGCAATACGTGCCTTCCTCACTGATGGCATTTGATTTGATTTTTGTTTCTTAGTTTTGAATTTTGGCTAATCGCGACGATGATAATGAGAGAATTGATAAATGTGTACGGAAAAGAAAAGTAGCGCGCTGTGCTCCAATAACATGGTGGTAACAACGTCGCCTTGTAATGAAGGGGCACTGGGGTCGATACCTGGTGGAGGGACATAGTGGCTCGAATCCCACTTTAGGTAGGATTCAAACTGTAGGTCTATTCTCGATAACGTATTGTTGAGTCTTAAATCCACCAAAAGTCCATAACAAAAAAAAAAAAAAATTGTTTCAACATGTGTTGAATGTATAATTGCAATGTATATTGTGATAAAGTAATCCGTAAACAAATATAAATTTGTAATTCTGTTTAACAATAAGAGACTTCTCTTTCCTTTACATCTATTCACAAGAGCATAAAAATACAACTTGGAAATTCATTTCCAAATTAACAACCTCTTATTTATATCTTTTACGTATGTGTGTGTGTGTGATTTCTGAAATCTGGCAAAGTCCTAATATTGTATTCACTTCATAAGTGTCTATTACATAACAGAAAGCATCATTGGGTATTCAATATTAGATGAATAACGAATTCCATGGGAATATTTCTGCGAGTTCGTGGATGTGAGTGCAGCTCTCAACGACAAATGGTGTAGGTTTGACCCGCGTTAATGTCATTGGTGTTTCCTTTGTGTTTGTTTCTCTATCACAGTACATTTCTTTTCCATAGTTTCGGTGTCCTATTTTTTTTACTTACTTATCTAGGATTTGTTTAAAATTACGGATCATGAGAAATATACGATTAAAGGCAAGGCAAAGGTAGTAGTCCGGAAAAGACAAATTGAAACTTATACTTAGTTGAAAGGACAATTTGTCATAGTTGATTACAAGTATAGAAATAACTTGATCGAAATACTTGGTTTTCTTTTACATACATTTTTGTAATTCTTTATGTGCACCTTTCCATTCCTACTTGAACAGGTAAACTATAAATAAAAACTCGGCATGGTTTCCTTCAATTCATTATTACAGTACAGATCTTCCATGGTTCTCGTGGCTTATGATGCATAGAATTAACAATTACGGATTTTCCTTTGTTGTTCTTGTATATTGATTTAACAAATCTATTCACCTTATAATTCCATTAACCGAGACTGGTTGGAATGATTTCTCCATATGCATGGACGTCAGGAAGGGAGGGGGCCACGCCACCCGGAAATGAAAGTCAATCAAAAAGTACATATTTCACGCACTTAATTTCATTTCAGTCACAGTTATATATGTTAATTATTGCAACGGCGTTGCAGGAACATGATAACTTCAAACTGAAGATTTTTTTTTAAAGGGAGTAATACTATTTTGGGGAAATTCTGCCTCATTGTCATCGTCCCCCCTCCCTTGGAAAAATGGCTTGCTTGTCCCTTCCTGGAAAAAAATCATGAAGACGTCCATGTATCAGCGGCGTTAAAAATTTCATTAAATGTCCATATATCACAGTTGACAAGCACACATAATATGCATGTAATGATACAAGAGAACACAGCTTTTAAAGGCTTCTTTATGTGACAGTGAAGAGAAGAACAACACGCGCAAGTAAGACTTTTAAAAGAGAACAATCTAGCCAGAATTGGTGTAGCATAATTCTAATACAACTGGCAACACTGGATAAGTCGAACGCAACATACAGCTCAGCGAACGAAGTTCTCAACCCCGAAAGCACGCACAAACAAGCTATGTACCAGTTTCACCCTACTCCCCTCTGGAAATGGGCACAAGACCAATGCACTAGCCAATTGCACTGAGTCACCTGCAAGGAACACTGAATACGGCACAAAACGAAGATATATGTTGTATGGGGGAGGTGGGTCGGACAAATCCGCAAAGCAGAAAAACTGATTGCTTGAAATTATTCGTAACCCATTCAACACACAACATTCAAACGCTTATATCTAAGAGTCACAATACAAAATAGTACATCTCAATACGGAAATACTATTTACGTAATTCATATTTTTCAACTTACATCAAATGAACAATTTACGTACTATAGCTCTCTCTCTCTCTATATATATATATATATATATATATATATATATATATATATATACTCTATGTGATCAAAAGTATCCGGACACACCGCGAAACGTGTGTTTATCATAGAGGGCGACACAGTACTGCCATCTACTGCGTGGAACACAGGCAGCTAACTCAGTAGTCTGCAGACAGTGTGCGACAGCAGTATGGGATGGTCTGAGTAACTCACAGACTTTCAACGTGATCAGTTAGTTGGGTGCTACTTGTGTAGGAAGTCTGTGTGTGAGATTTCCACCCTCCAAAACTACCCTCTGTCCACTGTTTCCAATGTTATAGTGAAGGGACGTGTACAACCCAAAAGCGTGCAGGCCAACCTCCCATGTTGACCTCCAGAGACCTTCGAGTGTTGAAGAGGGTCGTAGAGCATTATCGTCAATCATCCATCGCCACCATCACACAGGAATTCCGAACTGCATCAGGATCTACTCCAAGCATCATTACTGTTTGGCGCAAGGTGCGGCAACTTAGTTTCCATGGCCGAGCAGCTGCCCATAAGTCAAACATCACACAGACAAATGCCAAACGCCGTTTCGTGTGGTGCAAGGAGCGTCGAAACTGGACCATAGAACAGTGGAAAACCGTTGTGTGGAGTGATGAATCACAGTACACAATGTGGCTATCCGATGGTAGGGTGTGTGTGTTGAGAAAGCCTGGTGAAGACATCTACCAGCCTGTATAGTGCCAACAGTGAAATTCGGAGGTGGCGGGGCTAGAGTGTGGTCATGTTTCTGCTGGAGGGGGCTTGGCCCCCTTGTTGCTTTACATGACAATGTCAGAGCACAAGCTTACGTTGGCATTTTAACAGCTTTCATGCTGCCTACCATCGAAGACCAGTTCGGGGATGACCATTGTGTCTTTCAACACGACCGAGCACCCGTCCATACGCCAGGGCTTGTGGGGTAGTGGTTTGACGACAACAACGCCCCACTAATGGACTGGCTTGCGCAGAGTCCTGATTTGTATCCCATAAAACACCTCTCGGATGTTTTGGAATACCGACTTCGTGCTAGACCACACCGGTCCACATCAGTACCTCTTCTCATTTTGGCGCTCTGCGGGGAATGGGCTGCCATTCCTCATGAAACCTTCCGGCACCTGATTGAAAGTAGGCCTGTGAATGCTGTTATCAAGGCTAAGGGTGGGCCAACACTGTATTGACTGCCAGTGTTGCCGATGGAGGGTTACCCAAACTTGTACTTTATTTTCAGGTGGGTGTCCGGATACTTTTGATCACATAGAGTATATATATATATATATATATATATATATATATATATATCTATTGAGCCAAAACAGCATTCTTGAATTGTTTTACCACTGTTTAATGTACATGATTGATTGATTGATTGATAAGGTTCATTTTACTTCTCTTCTTTGCCGCTTTTGGCTAATCGCGAAGATGGGGATGATCGATGTTATGATGAAATTCATGAACGATACACACACAGATTGTACACTCGCCTCACTTAGTACTCCGGCAGTTTGTTTCTTTATACAGCATATTTGCAGAAGATACAATTCAACATACAAGTGTATCAATGTAGTACAAGCCCATGCCGGGATTTGAACCACCCCACGGATCCCTGACGTCGTAGGGTGCTGTGCTTTAGAGCGACCACAAACAAAAAAGCTTCGGCCAAAAGTCCCCGCGCACCTCCCTCTTCACCCGTTCGACTAGGGCCATAAGGAAGCATGATCCCCTCTGTCCCTCCCCTCCAAGCGGGGGCGATCATACAGACAAACAATTAGAGTACGTGGAAACTATAACCACTCCGTCACGGAAGTCGGCTTTAATGTGCACATTCCCATTATTCATAGTTGCATTACAGCATTCGTGTAAAAAAAAACTCCTAACCGGATCGGAGCATGCTGTCAAAAGCACCACGCTCCGGAGCGGAGTGCTCTTGTCTCACGCTCCGCTCCGGATCGGAGCGTGCGTCTAAAAATTCCGAACCACTCCGCTCCGGAGCGGAGTACTGCTGTATCACGCTCCGCTCCGGATCGGAGCGTGTGTCTCAGAAAGCCGAACCACTCCGCTCCGGAGCGGAGTGCTGTTGTATCACGCTCCGCTCCGGATCGGAGCGTACGTCTAAAAAAAATTTCCACTCCGCTCCGGAGCGGAGTGCTGTCGTATCACGCTCCGCTCCGGATCGGAGCGTGCGACTTAAAAAGTCGAACTACTCCGCTCCGGAGCGGAGCGTGTCTCTCAAAAAGTTGAACCACTCCGCTCCGGATCGGAGTGCTGTCGTACCACGCTCCGCTCCGGAGCGAGGAGCGGAGTAGAACTGATGCTTCGAAGTCGCTCCGGAGCGCTCCTTTAGTACGCTCCGCACTCCGCTCCGAAACCCTGGTGCTAGCATGATTGAATGATTGAAAATGACAAAATAGTAAAAAAAATATAATAATGACAGTAAATTGTACACATTACAAAAATAAACGAAATATGAGCATTATCATCGCACCAGTTTAGTGGTGTTATTTCAATAATTTTTATAACTATTAGCTAATGAAA
The DNA here is from genome assembly GCF_977018435.1 of Lepisma saccharinum. Lineage (NCBI taxonomy): Eukaryota > Metazoa > Arthropoda > Insecta > Zygentoma > Lepismatidae > Lepisma > Lepisma saccharinum. Next base: position 54,343,005 of record NC_139232.1, on the reverse strand, counting down.
AGTGTAGATTGTTCCCAAGTCAAATTAGGAATTTTAATTATAGTCCACTGGGTGGAATAAACGCGACGAAATAGACGGAAAAAGGCCCTTCACAATTCGAAAGAGCTGGATCCAATATTTATCAGTAGCAGATCTTCAAATATCTGTTGAATTTTGATATATCTATAGCAAATCTATGATAAATGTCTGTTTGGTAATGGGTTTAACCAGAATTTTCTGTCTGTAAGGAAATTTTATGATAGCGTGGAAGGGGCAAAGGTAAGCGTATTACCAAAATTGCCATGAATGAGATCTTTGTACAAAAATTTAAGGCGACATCGATGAAAACGTTGATTGTTGGGAGCGTGTCTATATTGCAAACACAGCCACTGGAAAACCTTCATTTCGTAACCACCAGTTACATTGTAGCATACTTTTGAAACAGCTCATGCTTTTAGCAGACCGTAAATCAATACCCACCTGTTGCCGGATCGTAAATAAGATATTTGTGTCGCTGACCTTTTCATTCAACGCCAGGGGTCAAGAAAAACGTCACATCTCTGTTTGTCCCCCGACATTACCTTGCGGTTGAGTCACTTTCACTGATCTTTTCACAGGTGGTGTTTCGGACCCGAAGGTCATCATCGCCTGGGAGCAGACTTTGGGTTCTTCGTATTTAGGGTAGACAATGCAAACACGCAGGAACGTACATAAACAAGGTTGGGAACTGGCTGTGGAACACACGGGGTCACTCACTCACTTCAAAACTTAAGTGAGTGCTGTGGCAAATATTGAACTTTGCCTCTTCCTGATCCTCTCTTGCAGTCTTAATCTCCAAACACCTCATTCGCATATTTGCACAGAAGGACACGATTGGTCAGGCAAGCACCAGTGTTTATGTTTTTGTACTGCTGAGTTGATTTCGCATGCCTGTTACTCCTGAAAGCTGTGATGTCAATATGCTAACAAGGATCTATTTTTATTTCTTACGCCATGTGCTTATTGAAGGTTCTGGAAGTACAGAGTGCAGCAGAAAAGAGTAGTGCTCTCAAACAAGCGACATAGTTTCACATAAATGTGTGTTTTTGCTTCATGATTATACCAATGCTTAAAAAATAAATTTATTTCTATATATTTGGGCTACCTTGACGAAATTGTCTTGTAGTCAGGGGGAATTTGCCATTAGGCTATCCTAGGCTATAGTCTAGGGGCCGCAGGTCCAGCGGGGCGCACAAAAATAAGACGCCGAAGGGGCAGAATTGACAAAAACCATTGAAATTCCTTAACGTGATGAGGGACAATTACGCATCAGTTGTGCATTTATTTCAATATCAGCGGAATGGGCACTGCTATTAAATCAGCGATAGGTATGCAAGAGAGCATGAATCTCTCCCCATGTGGCAAAATAATAGCAAAATAAAACATGTCAAATCCTTTTACTTGCTTATTTCATGAAAATAAAATGGATGGAGTCTCTAGCATTTAAATAACTTACACCATAACACTATTTTCAGAGGTCGCCTAACAGTGCTCGAACACGAACAATTGTCCCTCCAAGAAAGAAATGTAAAGACTTTGAGTCAAGTGGAGGGATATGATTTTCAAACAGATGTGTCAATATTTTGAAGTTTACAAGTGTTATTAATACGGAGCATGCAATTAGTTTAAGGAAGTACCATAAGAAAACGGTTAATAATAGTAATAATAATAATATTGACATGGCCCAAAAGACAGCCTAGGGACCCAAATTTTATAAACACCCCTGTATTATTTTTTATTTAACTCATCTTTTACATGGCGGAGGTTAAGTTTATTGCCGTATTTCCTCATAGCTGACCTCCGTGGGAAAAAGGTAATGAGGGTGATGTTATCAGCATCACGCCCCTGACGGCCTATACCCCCCAGGGTTTCCCCCAGGTACCCATGTCATTCGACGCTGGGTGGGCACCGGGGCCGTTAGAAAAGTTCCCGGATTTTGAACCGGCCGGGAATCGAACTCGGGACCTTAGCATGGTAGTCTGACGCGTTACCGACTTTTTTTTATTTACAATATAACTATTACATACAACTACTTTTTAACAAGTTTTAAACATACTTCATTTGTAGTTACATTCACCAATATTACATTATTGTTGAGTCATACAGTGTGCGTTGAATATAGTTGCATATAACCTTTTTTTTTACTATACTCTGGTGCAACCTATCTTGACAGTGACGTAGTAACAGCATTGCAAATTTCCATCGTTGATACTTTCACTGTCTGCACTAAGAAAAAAGACAAACAAGGGAAAGAATTTCAATAGTTTGAAATGCAAGGGAAGGAAGTCCAACGAGTCGCAATGCGAGGTTTCTTTTAGAATGGAATCATGTAAAATAAAGAGCAATTAAAACGAGCACGATGTATAAATACTAGAAAATAAACGGAATCGGATAATGAATACGAGATGGCAACGCGCCTTTGAACGGAAAGTTTGCAAGGCTTGAGCACAAAAATATAGTTCCTTAATGAAAACACGTTACAGCGTATACAGAGCATATAAATGTGTTAAAAATATTAGATACTTAAAAACTTGTTGAAATGTAGTGTTCGGCACGATTATTTTGTTACAAGTCGAAGTTAAAATTATATATACTGCTCAGCAAAGAAGAAAAAACAAACCGGAAAATATGCGAACTAAAATCCACCCCCACTTGTTTCTGTTTCGGTGAACGGCAGCAGACGAGAATATGGGGGAAATTCTTCTCTTCCTCTGCTCTCAAATGGCACGCTGTTGCCACGATGCCTCACAGCTGTTCTCTGACAGATGAAATTCTAGCGGACCTGGCGCAAAATGCGACGTTCAGGATAGCGCGGTCAGTGGTTGAAGAAGTATGGATAGCGTTCATGACGATTCCCGATTAATTAATTAATTAATAATTAATGACAATAAAATCTATTGTCATGGTTGTGATTCTTACTATGCGATAGTAAATATTACCATCTAAGAAACAGATTTTATCTTCAATTTAATTATTAATTATAATTATATCCTTAGACAGTGGCGGCGATTGGGAGTACCAGGCCAGAGGCGCTAACTTGTTTCGCCTTTACTTTTCGCAAGACCTTTTCCATTCTTCTTTGGTAAAGTTCTGAAATTCTTCTCTTGCAACTTGCAGTACTCTGCCCAAATTACGATCCACATTTTGTGATGCAATACGACCCTTTATGATACCCCAAACATACTCAATAGGGTTTAGATCGCAATGATAAGGTGGAAGACGAAGTACGGTGTGGCCGTTTTCTGCTGCAAGAGTGTCGACCCGATATTGCGGGGGCTTTTTGTTGGTTTTGATTAGCTGATATAACTAATATATAATACTATATATATTATATACTATATAATACTATATAATATATAATACTATATAATCCTAAGTCATTGCAAGTAATGTTGCGAAGAGTTTCACGACTACCTCGAAAATTAATTTCTTTCTTTAATTTCGAAAGCGCTTTTTTTTACTGTTGGCACTTCATGTTCAACCGTATAAAAATTACCAATAGTTCTTCTAATCAAACACTTGTCAAAGTCGTCTACAACAATTCTATGCTTTTCGGCAGACCTGTGCTTACCTGGTGTCGTAAATTACCCCCCGGAATTTCCTTCCTTTCTAATTTTCTTAATGAAAGTGTCCGACATTTGAACTGCAGCCGCCGCATGCTTTGTAGTTTGATTGACCGGAAACGTGTAACATCCTTCTCTCGCTTCGTTGTCAAGAAATTTAACAACATTCGAAATCACCTCTCGGCTCTCACTATGTACGGTTTTGCCCTTCATTTCGGTACAAACAACATACACAACAGACGCACCCGAACTGAATTGACCTTTCGTCCATGTAAGTTTGGCAACATTGACAGGGTGTCAGAAGTCGAGCAGTCCTTGCTATCCCCACCCGACCCAACCCTCGATCAGCTGTACACAAAAACGTTCCGTTCCTCCTGGGTGCTTTCTCTGCGGACTCTGAGACACAACTGTGACGGAGAGAATCTTTCATGCTTTGCGCGGAGTGATACAGTGGTTTCGCATCAACCTGTAGTGCGGTCCCAGCTGACGTCACTGTCAAGATAGCTTGCACTTTAGTATAGGTAAAATTTTCCCATATTTACTTCGGTAATAGTCCCTCATATTGTTTCCTGTTTGTCCATTGAAAAAAATATATATCATGTGCGTACTTATAATCCACTGTATCGCTCGATGCTTTGCAGAAGGGAAAAAATTAAATTCCGGAAAAATTATTAATTTCGGAGTAATACACTGAACTGATGATCGACTTATATGTGCTATCATTTTTTGGAGTACCGGCCAGTCTTGTTTTGCCTTTCCACAGTGCGTCATCCTGTGTGCTATTGTATCTTCTAATAAACACTGCTCACAATTAGGGTCTGAACTAAACCCCAACCGATGTCGTTTTGCTTTATTATCAAATAGTTCGTGAACAACTTGATACCATTGACTGCATTGTCTATTGGATATATGTTTCGCCGAAATATTGGTAAAAATTCTGTTCCAATTATATTGTGGGTGTTTCTTCACTATGTGCGGCGTATCCATATTTTGAGTAAGGTATTGATTATACAAATCTTTCACTGTTAGCTGATTATAGTCTATTTTCTTTATAAGTCCATATAAATATTCCATTATAGCTTCTTGACATACTTTTTGGGAAGTGGGAATTTTGATCTCATTCACTGGTGCTTCTAATGGAATATCTCTTATATATATGTATACCCTGGAATGTCCTCGACATTTTCTTTAGATTGAATCATTGAAAAATACCGATGATTAAACAAAGCTTTTGTTATTTTACCAACATCCACCAAACTCATTCCTCCTTGCTGTTTTTGTGAGCTAAGTGTCTGCTGATTCACTCGGAAAACTTTTCCTGCCCAAAGGAACCGGTTTAAACTTTTCTTTATTCGAGCTAAGTTACGATTATCACATGGCCAAATTTGGGCTCCATACCACAGTTTTGATAAGATATATACATTTGCTATTTTGACTCGCGTACATAAAGTGAAGGGTCGTTGTATAAATTTGTGTATGGTATAATTAATATTCTGATATATATTATCATAACTAAGTTTTATGCTTTTTGTAGTGTCATTTGTAAAAAACACTCCTAGGATTTTAACTTGATCCACTTTTTTAAATGTCACGTCAAGTAGCTGTTCATGTTGTTTTCCTAATGTTAAGTAACACGTTTTAGTCATATTCACTAAGGCACAAGATTCTATTTCATATTGTCGTATACATTCCATTAAGTTCTTAATCGCTGCCTGATTTTGGCATATGACTGTGACATCGTCGATATAAGCTCCAATCGTAAATTCCGTTCCTGTATTGTTATCATTTACGGTCGTGCGACAGTGTTCAAGGAAAGGTGCCAAGGCCATTACAAAAAGGGGTAAGCTTAATGGGCTTCCTTGCGGAAGTCCTTTGTTGACTATGCATTTATTAGTTAAAAACCCATTGATTTTTGCCTTTAAGCTTATATTTGTCGCTAATGTTTTAATATTTTCATACATTTGTCCATGAATACCCATCTTTTGTATTGTTTTTAACAAAAAACTATGTCCACTCTATCAAATGCCTGTGAATAATCAATCGCTACGAGGTATTTATTTGGTTGGGAGTCTTGAGATTTTATTATTTCATCTCGTAATAGTGTCAATAAATGGTATATTTTTTTCTCCAACTACTCCATATTGATATGGTGTAGCCAGTTTTGTAAAAAACAACTTTAATCGATTTGCTACACATCTAGTCAGTATTTATTTTATAGTCTGTGTTAAATAATGTTATTGGTCTGTAATCTTTCATCTCCTTGGGTTGACTTTTTTTTGGTATTAAAATTATTATTCCTGTTGTCTCATAATTTACTAAATTATTTTTGTTTAATACTGTATTAACCCATTTTGTTAAAGTATTACCCATTCTTGGCCATAAAACTTTATATGCATTAGTCGCTATTCCATCTTCCCCAGGTGCTGTTCCCCGTACTCCCTGTACTATTGCTTTAGACACTTCTTCATTTGTGTATGGTTGGTTTAATCCAACCATTTCTTCTGATTGGAGGATTGGTATGTATTTGTCTAAATATTGACTAGCCTTCTCATTATTTTGATATGCGTTTGAATATTTATTTTCCAAATATTTATACACTATTTGTTGAGTAGACCTAGTGGCCCGGTACCCAGTCATCATTTGGAGCTCGAACCATCATTTGGAGCTCGATCGCCTTAATGGATTTGTCTCGTAAGGTGCAGTGTTGCCAACTCTTACCCGAAAAAAATCACCAAGGTTGTGGCGCTCGTCGTAGCCTTTTATGATGTATATTTTGAGAGCAGAGTTGGCAAGACTGTGGGGGGCACTGTAGCTTTTTATGAGGGGGGGGGGGGTTTATTGCCCTCTGTTTACATCTGGCAACACTACCGTAGATTTTTTGACAGTGTTGTTAACCTACTGGGTTTTTTTTCACTGTAAATTTTCATCAAAGGACCTGAGGGGCCTATGTATTTTTTTATGTCTGGCAATACTGTTGGGGGCCTAGTGTTGGCGACACTGTGGGTTTTTTACTGTAGCTTTTTATGAGGGGGGTCTATTGCTTTTTGTTTACATCTGGCAACACTACCGTAGTTTGACAGTGTTGTTAACCTACTGGGTTTTTTCACTGAGGCTCGAATCATTATTTGAGGCTCGTCGTAGCCTTTTATGATGTATATTTTGAGGGGCACAGAGTTGGCGACACTGTGGGTTTTTACTGTAGCCTTTTATGAGGGGGGGGTTTATTGCCCCCCCCTGTTTACATCTGACAACACTACCGTAGATTTTTTGACAGTGTTGTTAACCTACTGGGTTTTTCACTGTAAATTTTCATCAAAGGGTCTGAGGGGTCCATGTATTTTTTATGTCTGGCAATACTGTTGGGGGCCTAGGAATAATTGTACAACAATTTGTACCTAATTGTACAATACTTGTACCTAATTGTACAACATATACACAGACATAAAAGAGAGAGCCTTCCTGCAACTTACTTCATGTAAAATTTATATGATTTTACAACTGTGAAAAGAAAGCATATGTGTTCTGTATGCACACATTCATTCTTATTTTTCGAAGTTGAATGAAAGCACGTGTTTTTACGCTCTCGTAATACTGACCTTGCTCCACTGATTTTAAATTGCTTCCATCCGCTTTTTTTTTCTGTGTTATTTCCGCATGCACGCAACATTCGCTTTCAATAGACAGAAGGAGTGTTAGTATAGCAGGCTCCGAGTTTACAATTTATTAAATTAAACAATAATTTATGTAAGAATATACTTGTACTTACCGAACACAAAATAATAAAAAGCACATGTGAATCTTTGCGTGTGTTCATGTTATATGACGACTGAGTAAAAAAATAATGTTGACTCCCCGAAAGATAAAAGTTCTTGGTTCGACATCAGATGCATGCAAATTTTATGTTTTGCTCTCCAAAATCTTGATTTTTATGTTTGTGCTATTTGTCATACAGCAGAGGAGAAGAGGGGAGAGGGGAGGGGAGAGGGGAGGGGAGGGGGTACTATTAGCGCCATCTATTAGCAAACAATAGAAATAAAAAAGTAGGGTCAAACTTTTTCAACACCCAAAAATTTTAAACGTCCTCGCGTAGTAATACGATCTAGCTGAAGATGTTTGAAAGAGTACTCTTAGTCGACGAAGCTAATTGCTAGGGCCCATATATTGCTAAAATGTTCTTTGATTTGCATATTTCTCATACCGCCATATGTTGTTCTAGTTGACTTCTTCCAAAAAAATGCTAATTAGCGAGAGTTAATTAAGCAAGGCAAGTAAAAGAAGCTGCCACTTCGGAACTTGATCGCGATTTTTTCAAATTAATGAACAATGCGGTATTTGGGAAGACCATGGAGAATGTGCGAAATCGCGTTGATGTGAGGTTGGTGACGAAGAAAACACAGTGTCGTCGACTTGTTGCAAGCCCACTGTTCAGGTCTCGAACAATTTACAACGAACAGATGTCTCTGATTCACATGAACCGGGGCAAGGTGCTACTCAACAAGCCCATCTATGTGGGAGCTGCAGTTTTGGATCTGAGCAAGTTGTGCATGTTCGAGACATATTACGGCATACTACGTGCACACTACAACCACAATATCTCGCTCCTCTACACAGACACAGACAGCTTGGTGTACCATGTTCGCACGGCCGATGCGTATGGTGATATAGCCAAAGTTCCAGCTCTTGTCAAGCTCTTCGACACATCGGGCTATCCCCAGCTAAACCGGTATGGAATTCTGCCCCGGAACAAAAAAATACCCGGCAAACTCAAGGACGAGAAAGACGGGGATGTGATTGTGGAGTTTGCTGGACTTCGTGCCAAAGCCTATGCGATCCGGGCTGAGGGTTCTGTAACAAAAAAGGCAAAGGGTGTAAGCAGGCAAGTGGTTCGGGAGCACCTCAAGTTTGAGGATTACCTCGAGTGCCTCAGAACAAAATCGCCCATTCTACAAAAAGAGCATCGTATCCAAAGCGTCGATCATGTGCTTACAACTAATATTGTCAGGAAAGTTGCTCTGGATGCACACGACGACAAGAGGTGTATTCTTGAATGTGGGGTCCATACACTTCCGTGGGGCCACTATCGCCTCCAAACTAGTAAGACCTGCCCAGAGTGTAACAAAAAATAATAGGCAATGCGAAAAAAAAACAATTTTAATGTACTTCCACTTCCTCGATTACATGCATGCATGGCACAGCAAAATTAAACTTCTGGAAACTGCTAATTGCAATTTGTACTTATATATATAAAATTCCACATTTCTTATTGTGTGCTATTTTTTTTTTATTTATTTAAAACTGCTCAGTTACTCTTTCATTCTTGACGTCATACACAAATGTTTTCTCTGCAATAAGAATAACACTGCACAGAGTATCTGCAGGCAAGGCATCGTGGAACTCGCATACAATCTTGATGTTGGTACGATCGTTGACCACCACTTGCTTCCTCTTAGATGTGTTGATGACGGTCATGGGTCTCCGTGCTTTGAATTCGCTGGGCGCGTAGTACACGTCCACGCTTCCTTCGGTCACGCGTTTGTAAGCCGTGTAAGCTTCGTAAAGTTTGAGGTAATCGTCTTTGGTCATGTCGAGGTTGTAATTCTCGCGCGGGAACACTTCGTTCCTACCGTTCTTCAGATAAACGTTCTTGATCTTGCAGTCGTCGAACTTGCTGGAATCTTTTTCCTGATCGTTATCGCGTCCGGTCTGAAAAAGCACTACGACGAAATCTGGCATGTCGAACTGTATGTTGTTGAACTGTGTCGTCACGTCGAATTCCATGTGACTTCCCGACGCCATCTTCTGCACGCACTGGTAACCGTGAAAGTGAATCGGCACCTGCGGACTTTTCAAGATCTCCGCTTTGTACTTGAGGGCGTAGTTCGTTTCGTATTCCACCACCGGCATTCTCAATTCCATGCTCCGGATGACGCATTTCGCTGCTTCGGGTAAAGTGTTGGCTATCGGCGTGGTGCCGTCCGGACCCAAAGTAGCGTATCGCATCAGTACATCGTTGTCGTTGGCCGCTCTTCGAAATGTGATCCTCAGTCCTCCCTTCCACATGATCTCCTTGTAGTCCGAGAAGAAACCAGGCAGCAGACGCATGGGAAAGAGCACCGTGTGACTTTTCGTCGATATTTTGGCCCCGGCTTCGAATCCCCCGGCCTGGTAGTACGCTGCGTCCGTTTTGGATAATTTCAATGTTCCCACCGCCGTCGACGTGATGCCTGGATAATCTATTCTGTCGATGACGGTGTTGTGTTTCCTCACCTCCACCTGCGAGAACAGGTGAGGCACGAAGTTGTCCACGAGTATCAAGTTTGCTGCTGCGGGAAACGCGTCTCCGCTTTCTTTCTTCACCACGTCGAATTGAAGGTAGAGGTCCGCTCTGTGAGGATGAATGAACCCGTCGCCTACGTCCACGTCGTATTCGATCTCCCTGTTCGCTTCGTTCAGATTGGCGAACGTGCGACGGTTGGGAGGGAAAGATTGCAATTCGTAACTTTCGATTTGCTCCATTTTACATGTATGGTTATTTATTATATGTTGATCTCCACGATGGCCGTCGTAGTGGCACCTGCGAAATCTACCACGTCTCCTTTCTCGTTCGTCACCACCAACTCTATGTCGTCTATGCGGTTGCGACATACTGGAAAATAGATCGGCGAAGAGGGCGTGTAGATGATCGGTTCCATGAACTCGGAACTTGGTTTGAAAGTGGCTATGATTCCCGTCTGCTTGTGACTTCCTAACAATCCGTCCGAAGATTTCGTGATCATACCTTCGGCCACGTTACAGTGTACGTTCAGAGTCTCTATGGCCAAGAATTTAGGAATGTTGGTTGCCACGTGCTTGATGCCAGCTTCGAGTTTGGTGTCGTTCTCGAAACCTAAAAGTTCTCCCATGGTGCCCAGGTCTCCGTCGCGGATAGGATTTCCACTCTGTGCGTGACCGAATTTTGAGAAAGGTATGTGCCTTTGGGTAATTGAGCTTGCAAAGTGGAAAGATTGTATTGTCCTGGCGTGACGACGATGTGTTCGCTTCCGACGCTAATTTTGTTGTTGTGCTGCGTAACATTAGGTATGAGGTACATGCTGTAGAATGCACGCAGAGCCACGGATTTAGGATAGACGATGTCGTCGTGCAGCGTGAGTTTCAAGATTGAAGATTCGCTCGTGAGATGGAACACGCCCATCCTAGTGATGCTGTTTGAGGTTCCACAATGCTTTCTGGAAATCCTCGATCGTAGGGTTATTTATTTTAGAGAGAAACGCGAGCACGGAGAGGCAGAGATGACCGCAGTTCACGTCTCCGAAATTTTGAATGCGTTCGTCGTTGTAGTATATAGAGGTTTTGTTCGTTTTCAGATAATGAATTAAATTTGTAGGTGGAACACCTCCGAAAGAATCGAAAACGAATGCTTTATCATTGTCGTTTTTGTGGTAACATATCCAATGCGTGCCTGGATTTTCTTGACCGTCCAAGTTGACTACTCCACATTCTCTTCTTTTAACGCTTGAAGGTAACGAGTCGGACATGAAAACTCCTCTGAAGTGTTTGATTTGTAACGGTCCGATCAGAGATTCAATGTCTCGGTTGGTGAGTGCTTCTGTTTCTTTTTTTTAAACTTCTTCATCACGCCCTTTCCTTCTTTCTTCTCCATGGCCAGGTTGTGACGTTTCTGTTCTTCCAATTCCGCTTTGTTCTTCTTCGAGTCGATGACGGTTTTCGCGATGGCGGCACTTCCGCCAGCCAAACTTCCAACGGCCCCCAATGCTGCTAGGATGGCGGGGATGCTGAATATGAAACCTCCGATCTTTTGCTGTTTCCGCGAACGCTGCAATCTTTTCAATTGAGGTGTGCTGAGAAGTAATTTCATTCCGTGTCCTTTCGACAAGCAAGAACGTTTCTTCTCGCGTTGTTTCTTGGTGAGTAACCCATCGAGGGCACCTAGATTTTTAAGATTGGAGTATGGTATCTGGTACACGACACCCTTGGGCTTCATGTTGATGCTCTATGCGTTATTTTCACGGTATGTTATTTATATATATATTCTGAGATTTTTTCTTGTGTAGTTTTTTACGGTATGTTATTTATATATTTTCAAGGCCTCGCAGTCGTTACACAAATTCTATTACGTGCTTTGTTTTCTTGCCAAGAAGTTCCTTTGTCCCCTTGTACACGATTCGAGTTTTGTTCTCGATTAAAATAGATAGTTTCTCGTCGGATAACATGTTAGCGTATCGATCTGGTAAAAATAGACTGTATTGTGCGTTGAGCAACAGACGTACCTTGGGACCATACTGGGTAGAAACAATTGAACCGGAAGTTATCGTGTAAGGTTTGTCGACTTCCAATTCCTGAATTTTTACATACTCGACTGACAAATTTAGCATTTGTTTTAATGCTTGGAGGTCACTTATTTTTTCAGTCGTCATATCAAGAGAAATTTCAAAGTGTTAGAGAGAAATTTAATTGTTTTTCACGATGTGTGTTATTTATATATACCGAAGATTATTTTTTTTCACGATGTGTGTTATTTATATATCAAGTTTTTTTTTTCACGATTTGTATCGAAGATTTTTTTAACAGAGGAAGAAAGTCTGTGCTTCGGAAAACGCGATGATGTGCGTAATGATATCTTCCGTCTCCTGCATAGACTTGTACCAATCTACTGTGTACCATCTTCTTCCCTGCCTTGCCTCGTGCAATTCATCGAACCTCTCGTTTAATTTTTCCCCTGCAGCCGAAAGCAGAATGTTGAGATCACCACACCTCAGGCCGCTGATCTCCCGAAGATGGTCCTTGAGAACCATTTCACAAGGGATGCGAAATTCCGGCGTTGTTCTTGCTATGATTACAAGTTTATTAACATCTCCGTTTACTACTTTCTTGAATATTTTAGATAGTAGCTCGGGTGGCAAATCGGTTATGTGAGACATGTTTTTTTTTTTACTGTATGTTATTTATATACCCCACCCCAATTTTTGTTTCGTGTTCATGGCGATGGTGGTACCCAGTGCGGCGACCCGTTCACCCAACGATGCGTCTCTGCTCACGAACCTTTCGAAAGCTGCATGTTCCAATTTTTTGTCTGCTTCGTGACGTGCGTCCAGATCCGTCTGCGTGGTGGTGTAGGCTATGTCGTGATCTTTGCATGCGGCGTCCAACGGATTCACACCCTTGTCTCCTCTCTCCAATCTTTTCTCGAGTTTGGTACCCGGTCCGCAGTACTGGTAGCCAGGTAGATGCATCTCGAAAGGTAACTTGTTGATGATGTCGTTTACGAGTCCCTTTCCTTCGGCCACGTTCCAGAATTTCGGAGGCAGCGTGTTGATGATTTTGATGAGGTAACCTATGCCCTTGTCGTCGTTCACGATAAAGTTGGAAAGTTTCGTGCTGATCATGTCCACGATGCCAACCTTCTCGTTGTAGAAATTACGGTTGCCTGCATTCTCTTCGCCGGCTATCACCAACAATCGGTCCACGAGTTTCCTCACGTCGTCCACCCAAACGAATTCTTTGGGTAACGTGTTGTAGCGTTTGACGCCGCTGCCTGTTTTGACCTGGTTCCAAATCGGTTTGATGAGATTCCTGTACTTCTCGCCGCTGCTCGATTTCACCCTATTCTGCGAGGCGTCGTTGTTCTGGTACAAGGCATCCGTCATGATCAGAATTTCCTTGTAACTTTGGTAATCTTCGTCGGTGTAATCTTTCGGCTGCTTTTTGGCGACGAGTTCCCACAGTCCCACCGTACCCGGATACCTGTTCCAACTATCCTTGTCGCCTAAATTGACTTTAATGTCGTTGCCTTCGAAGGTCACCTTCGATTTCCCAATCTTCCACACCACACCGCCGCCTTCGCTGGTTTCCATGCTGGGATACAATCCGAACACTTCATCCTTGTCGAATTTCCCCGTGCTCAGGTAGTCTCGTGCCAAAGGTCCCAACTCGATTTTATCCGAAGACGACGACGTGCTGCCTATGGCTCGACGTCGTGCCGGTGCATCCTTCAGTTCGAACGGCGTCGAAGGAATGCTCGAAATGGGCGTGGGTACGGCGTAACTTTTAGCTGCGAGCGGTACGAGTTCATTAATCAAATTTTTATTTTGTTCCGTGACACTTTTAATTTCTTTACCTAGACTGCTGATGGCATCGATCACAGGTTGATCCTGACGTTTCTTCTCTTCGTAGAATCCGCGATTCTCGGATTTCCAACCTTTGAAGCGTTTCGCGAGGTAATCGCGAAGCTTGACATTTTCGTCTTCGATTTTTCGTTTCGTCATGACGTTATTTATACACGTCGTTTCTCACAACGTTGCAACGTTTAGAAAGTCGTTGATTTTGTTTCTGTATTTTCCGTCGTTGGGTTTCCTCGTCATGTCGATCGTCGCGAATCCGAAATCGTCACCGTTCCAGCAAGTAGAGCAGCAGCGTTCCGAAAATTGATTGTAGTTCATGTCTCCGCCTACGTAGTCATCGTACGCGTGCTTGAGGTTGGTGTGATCTTGACGAAACAAACATATGAAATTGGCGTTGTCGCGCACTAACTGTTATGGAATTTTGGAAAACGTTTGAGCTAGGTAAAAACAATCCATTTCTTTGTGACGACCTTGCGTGAAAAAGTTGCGAATTTCATTTTGATTTTCCAGGATGGCGTCGTCGAACACAACGACTGAATTTTCACGACAATCGTCGAGTGGTATTATTTCCGAGGCGAACGTTGCAATGTCCAGACCATCGTACACTTTCATCAGTTGCTGGTATTTGGATTGCTCCAAACTTTTCGAGAACACGTACAGGTGCCTGTTCTTCCAATTTAACCAATTCGGTGCGAGGAGAAAATTGTCCACGAGCAGTGTCGTTTTCCCACACCCCGAAGGACCTACGATCAGACAGCGGATGCTGTCGGGAAGCAACTCGCCGTTCTTTTTTTTCTCGTTTGACTTTCCAGATCCGGTAGACGCTTCACCACGTTCCACGTACTCACAAGATCACTTCGTTCGCGTCGATCCAACTCTTTTCCGGAAGTCCCAGCCATTTGACAAACAGTTTGTCACCTTTCCTACGCAATACTTTCTCGATGAGGTACGTGTCGGGGTGTTTCGTTTTAGAGAGTTCCTCTTCGTAAAATCTTCCTTTCAAAATCTCGCCGCTACTATCTTTTATTATATACGTGTGTCGGTTTCCAGGTAAAACTCGAACCACGGTAAAGAGTTCCGTGCTCCAATTTTTTGTGAATCCCTTCTCGAAGGTGCGTTTGAATTTGCTGATCCTCACCTGGTCTCCAATTTTGTATTTAGCTTTTTTTGTTGTGGGTGTGTACTTTGGACAGTAAACTGTAGAAATTAAACGCTGCTCGTCGGACTTGGTAACGTCGGCTGGCTTCATGCCTATTGTTCTGTGTACCGTATCATTATAGGTGTCGACGAGTTCCGGCAGGATGTCGACCCATTTGTAATTTCCCCGAAGCGTGAATCGTTTCCACATGTGTGTTTTCAAGGTTCGATTGAATCTTTCCACGATGCTGGCTTTGATGTGACTGAAGGTCGAATAATGTCGAATCTTGTGTTTTTGAATAAACTTTTGGAATACGGCGTTGTAAAATTCTTTACCGTTGTCCGTTTGCAGAAACCGTGGTCGTCTGCCGCCGCTTTCGCGAAAAATTAATTTGAATGCTTCCGTGACGCATGTCCCCGTTTTGGCTTTCAAAGGTAGAGCCCATGCGAATTTCGAAAACGTGTCTATGACGGTGAGGAGGTACTTGTTGCCCTTGTTCAATTTATGTACGTTTTTCAAATTGCCGCTACTCATCTCCACGAGGTCGCTTTGCCAGAGGTCGTCGATGCCCTTGGTTACCACAGCCAAACGTTCGTAGTTACGGCGTGCAGGTTTATGTAATTCTTCGACGATGGCTTGCCTAGACATTTTTTCTTAGAGATTACGTTTCAAGAGAAGCACAAGCGTGACTCTAAACTTTTGTTTAAGGTCTCCTGCAAAGCAATCAAATCGGTCCTCAACTTCTTAACTCGAATGTCCAACATGAGAATCTCTTCTGCGTGGTCTACACGCTTGGTGTTGCCGAAAATGTCGTTAGGCATTTTTGGTTAACGGTTATTTATAATAGGATAGACGATTCGTAATTCTACAAAAAGAGGAATAAGTTTGTCGTAATCTTCGAGGAGTTCCATGTAAAAATAATCTCCTGCAGACACATCGTACGTAATGTTAGAAAGCATCTTGTCGTGCTTGATTCGAAAAATATTCTTGCCGGTAGAAATTTTGATTTCGCCTGCGTTTTCCGGATTCACGGTGATTTGAAGTTTCCCGTCGATCGGAATTTCGTAGAAATGTAAATTGTTATTAAAAACATAAAACATCTTGCCCACATCGTCATTCAGTTTGGTCCAAATGCTGTTGAGATGAACAATCAGTAAACCATTGAGTTTAGATAATACGGAAGGTAAGAGGTTATTGAAATTTGGCGGTGCAGTCTCCATGTTGATCTGTTTGCGGAAGCCAAAAAGATTCATTGTCCTTGTTAGTTATTTAAGAATACGGTCAAAGTTTTTTTTTGTAATAACAGGCAAAACTTTTTTTGTTTGCTTGCGTCACAATACAGGCACGCGCGCGCGCGTGTGTGTGTGCGACACATTGTTCCCGAAAAAGGTTTACAAAGGTCATGATATATAAACATTTGGTCCCACAGTTGGAAAATTACAATAAGGTGCATTCATCCTTCAAGGATGAGAGAGTGCATTCGTCACAATACACGCGCGCGCGTGTAAAAATTATACACCGTGAAAAACTACGACGAGTTGGAAACACTGCTGGTAGGGTTAACATACACTATAAAAGGCTACGCCTCGCCCCCGAGTTGGCAACACTGCTTGTGAGGTTAACATACACCGTGAAAGGCTTCAAAATATCATATAGTGGAATTTTTGTAGAGTGGGTTGGTAATACCGACGAGTCTTGAATTATTATTTGAGGCTCGAATCATCATTTGATGCTCGAAATCATTATTTGAGGCTCGAAATCATCATTTGATGCTCGTTGGTGTTGCCAATTTCTATTTGTAGGTTAGCTTAGCCAGTGAAAGATCATATAGTGGAATTTTCTTCGGATGGGTTGGCAAAACCCAAGCCTCAAACAAAACATCCAATAAAATTGCCAAATATAAAAAGGGGGCAATAGACCCCCCTCATAAAAGGCTACAGTAAACCCACAGTGTCGCCAACACTAGGCCCCCAACAGTATTGCCAGACATAAAAAAATACATAGGCCCCTCAGGTCCTTTGATGAAAATTTACAGTGAAAAACCCAGTAGGTTAACAACACTGTCAAAAAATCTACGGTAGTGTTGCCAGATGTAAACAGAGGGCAATAAACCCCCCCTCATAAAAGGCTACAGTGCCCCCCACAGTCTTGCCAACTCTGCTCTCAAAATATACATCATAAAAAGCTACGACGAGCGCCACAACCTTGGTGTTTTTTTCGGGTAAGGAGTTGGCAACACTGCGCCTTACGAGAGAAATCCATTAAGGCGATCGAGCTCCAAATGATGGTTCGAGCTCCAAATGATGACTTGGTACCGGGCCACTAGGTCTACTTTGTTGTATTTTATTCCCCTCATTATGCCCTACTCCATGATTATCCTGCAGTTCTGTTATCAGACTCTGTTTTTGTCGCTGATATATATTTGTTACGTGAACTAAATTTATTTCTTCTTCAATATCTATGTTGGGGAGCGCACTGTGTATACGTATTCCTTCTACTTTTGTTGCCTGTAGGCGCGGTAGTTGTGCTTTTACTTTTCTAATTTTCGTTTGCGTGTCACTGTCGTTTTTCTTTTTCTTATATAGCTCATGTAATACTGCATAATGGAAATTAAATTTATTATACCATTCGTGTTGTTTTTCCCAGGAGTATTTTTTACAGTATCTTTGGAAATTTGGTTTAAAAGTTTCTGTCCACCATCTATTAATATTTTGTTCATATAATGATCTTTTAGTCCATTTTTCCCACTCTTTTTCAAAGCCAAATCTAAAATGTTCTTCAATTAAATGTGATGTATTCATTTTCCAAGTTCCCTTCCCTATTCTAGTTAACCTTACCGGTGATTTCATTGTTGTAATTACAGCATGGTGATCACTAAAAACCACCGGTTCCATATGAACAGAGGTAATATTTGATTTTAGTTCACTTGAAACATATCCCCTATCTATTCTCGAGGCACTAGTTGCAGTAACTTATGTGTATCCGAGTTCGTTGCCTCTTTTTTCTTGCCACACATCCTTTAACTGCAAATTGTGCACCAATTTTTGCAAAGCATTTGAAAAATTATAACCCGGTGTTTGATCCACATTACATAATACGCAATTAAAATCCCCTGCTAAATACATTGAACCTGCACTACCTGCAATGTATTGTGGTACTGTATATGTATAAAAAATACTTCTTTCGTTCCGGTATCTTGATCCCGACGGGGCATAAACGTTAATTAATGTCAAGGTTCCCAATTTCCCCATGATTAATCTTCCACTGGATTCTTTTTGTACTTGGATAAATGATAGTCCTTTACGAACTAAAATTGCAGTTCCTGTACCACTTGAATTATAATTATTATATTCTATGTAATTTTGATTACATTCTAGCGAATTTCGGCCTACTTCTTGCAACATCGCAACATCTATACTTTTTTGATGCAAGAAACTGCGTAGTGGTTTTAACTTTGTTTCATTTTGTATATTATTTATATTTATATTTGCAACTCGTATTACTGATGTTTCCATATTTCTATATAATGCTATTAATAGTATTAAAATAATCCACACTTTTGTGTAATACATATTTTCCATATAAATAAATTACTCTAAATATTATGTTCTTGAGCTGCCTTTTCGCTTTCTTTACTTCGATTACCATTCCCCATCTTCACTACTGGAGAATTTAATCCAATAATTGGAGCACTATTTGAAAAGTTATTTCCTAATCGTCTGGTAGAACGCCGTTTTGCTATAGAGTTTTTTGTTTTTGTTTTTCGTTTAAGCTTAGTTTCACTTACCTTCATTTGATTACTATTCTCACTCCTACAAGTGAAAATGAAATCACTGTCTTCTTCTGATTCTTGTTTGTCACTCAGTGATTTAGTGGCGGATGCAGTTTCCTCTGGTGATAAGGTAAGGGGGAGAGGGATGTGTCCATGAATTCTTCCTTTTTCTTCTCACTCTTCAATAATTCGCTTGATTCTTTTTCTTCCTTCGAGTGCTTTTTATCTTGAGGTTCTGTCGTTTTTTTATTTGCTCCCTCCTCTTGTGTTCTTCCTATTTGTTTTCCCATCTCATTATTACTGGTTGGCTTCATTTGTGAGGTAACCTCATTTTTCTGCTGATTTGATGCACTAGCTAATCCCTCTGAGCTTACTATGTCGGTCTCATTGGGCAAAGCTGCCTTACTGTAGGTTGCCTTGACTTTCGGTGGGACCCGTAGGGTAGTCATTTGCCGCTGGTTACAACTGTATCTTAAATGTTCATCCGAACCACAGAACTCACACGTTGGAGTTTGTCCCGTATATATCACGTGTGCCTTATATTTGCCAATAGTTACAAATGATGGTATTGGCTTCTTTAATGACATTTTTACCATACGTACGCCACTGGGCACAGGGTAAGGAAACTTTTCACTCCACATTTCTTCTGTCACTTCATCCACTGTTCCATATTCACTGAATTTCCCGTGCACTTGTCTTAATTCAACTTCCATAGGTAAATTAAATACACGTACGTATTTCACTATTCGACTTTCGTCGCTAATTTTTACTTTCACTACGTTCCCATTATCATACTTAAATTCTAATTCACCTGGGTACTGTTCTAGCAATTTTAACATAGTACGTTGTTGCACTAATTTCAAATAAACACCTCGCGCAGTTGTCCGTATTTGTATTGCTAAAATTTCATCAATACTAAGTTTAAACTGACTGTAAATGAACTCATGCACGTCCATTGCACTGGGTTTTCCTGCTCCATATGCGAAATTTATCAAAATGGTATTTTCACGTTCCATTGCTATCCTTTTTGTTCTTATTAACTATTGTCAAATACTATTACCGATCAGAGTCCTATTTTCCACTTGGCCCAACACTCGCACTCGCTTTTACGCGTCACGCGTTATCTAAGCCCGCACGACTGCTTAGCTTCGACCTGCCTCTACCGTGGCCAAGCACGGACTCACTGAACCACCACGGCACTGCAACGCCAATGATCCCGGTTTCGAATCCCAGTCTGGGAAGGGGTTTCATTGCGGGTGACCCCTTCGTCGACTTCATTTAATCATCACTCATCCTCATCGTCGCGCTTGTCCAAAAGGGGAAGAAAACGACGCTAAATAACAACAATGCATAGAAATACATGTTTTTGAATTCCAACTAGCGAATCTAGGAGAAAATTGTGTTGATTTCTTTCGCTGTTATCTCAATATCTGTAATAGAAAGAAGTCTGTTTCCTACAGACTTACAGTGTCAGAAATAGAAACCGGATTTTAAAGGAAAAAGATTCCTCTACAAAGGAAAAAACAAGGTAAAATTATTGCCAAATAAAGGTGGGAAAGGACTATAGCTTTATTGCATTCCACTAAAGATACTATTTTAAATGAAAGCGCAATATATACCATTCATGTAAAGAAAGGGATACATTAAATTTCAATATATTGTGCATTCCTTTAAAATAATATTTTTAGTGGAGTGCAATAATAAACTATATTCCTTTTTCATTTCCTTTTTTTTTAAGGTAAAGTACAGCGAATAATCTTACCATCCGTTTGGATGAAATCTTCCTTGCAACAGTTTACCGCATTCCATAACTTGTTGCCACTTGTATCTATCTTCACCATTTCACTGACACACCATACTGTCGTCACTGTCATACAGTTAAGTTAAAACTATTCTAAAAAAACTTCACAATAAAAGTCTACGTGCTCCCAATACTCATGAAGGGAAGGGAAGGTAGAAGCGCTTGTTCATTCTTTCTTCTAAGCTGCACCAAATAGACAATTGTTGAATGTTTTGTTTAGGGAGGAAGAAAAAGTCGTACAAAATATTTGATATCTTGTCAATGAAAGGACCAAGGAAGATACTTTTTTAAAAAGGGGGAAGAAAGGAATGTAGGCTCATATACTAGTCAATAAAGGGACCAGAAAGGAAATTTTTTTTAAAAAGGGAAAAAGGGAAGTCAAAATCATGTTATCTTGTTGGTGGAACATTGTTCTCAATACTGTTGTTATTTATTCCATGATCAGTGTTGAAAAATTAAAAAGGACTTCCACGGCTTCTCCCCTGGCGTAGTGGTATCGTCGTTGCCTTGTAATCAAGGGGTCCCGGGTTTTGATACCCGGTGGAGGCACATAGTGGTTCAAATCTTACTTTAAACTGTAGGTCGTGTCCCGATTAACCTTACTGTGCATAAAGTGGACTTAAAACAGCAACTCAAAAAAGGACTTCCCTTTAAAATCCGGTCTCAAGTCATAAACTATTCTAATTCTAAACACATCTAATCAAGAAATCTTTTTTGGAAAAGTTTATGATGGAATATGTTACCTATACCTACAGTCAACGACAATAAAAATGGGACAACTATATCCTGAAATGTTCGCTTCCCTACAAGGTGTAGTGTGTTGCCTAACTCTGCGGCGGTCGTAGAAGTTGTCATTGAAAATGTGTTATTAAAATCCACTTAGCCCCGTAGAGTTAGACCACACACATAACGCCTTGCAGGGAAGCACGTATTTCAAGATATAGGTGTCCCATTTGTATTGCCGGTGACTGTACGCTTTGATAAGCGCCTGGTCTGACCTCTCTTTCGCAAAAGTCTTCAGAGATATTTCATTGTTGCACTTTCGCAATGGTGTCGCAGCTGGTCACAAATTTAAAAATTTCACGATAAGCAGAACCAGATAGGCAAAACAGACTTCAACTGAAGATCTAACAGATGCTCTAAATTGGTTCCAACTGAAGGTGACCATTCCGAACTGCAGAAGAACCATTGTATTCCAAGCAAGACAACTACCAACACATTGTCGACAGAGGCTTATCTAACGTCAGGCGCAGTCTTCAACAGCTACAGCACGTCGAAAGATCCTGCGGTGTCGGTAAAGGAGGATAATTGGAAACATATGTGCAACACACAGCAAGTGGGCAGGTCACGTCATGAACATGTGCTGCGGAGGGATCTGCCAGCAGAAGACAACGATATCCGATAAGTTGTATTGTTTTCAAGTAGTACTGACAATTTGGTTTATTCTACTTAGCTTTTCTGCCACTTTTTTGGTTTTGGCTAATCGCGAAGATGAGGATGAGTGATGATACGATGAAACTGATGAAGGGACACTCACAAAGAACACCCATGTTCAGGATGGGATTCGAACCTGGTACTCCAGGAATCGGAGCGCGCTGTGTTAGCCACTCCGCCATGGAGCTCGATGCGAAAGCCTCTTGCGTGAATCGGCAATTAGCAGCCATAACAGCGGTGACAACACAATTCTCTTGTCTATACAAAATTAGCAAGTATTAGTCGAACCGTAGGTCCACTTCTTGTCTGACAAATATACCTTCAAATGGGGAAAATTTGAACTTACCATCACTGCTTCATTTTAACACTTTATATGTAGTTAACATAATCTGAGTTGCTTGTCATTTGGGATATTGCATGTGAAATAGTATGGTCTCAAAGGCTAGAGAGCAGCAGCGATGGGACTCGATGCGCTGACAAAGCGTCACCTAACGAATAGCCGCTCTGCAGGCTTTGGTCCTCAGAGATCTGTTGCCTCATGTAGTTTAGTTTATATTAGTTTTATGTTAAATAGTAGGGATAAACCAGGAATAGAGCGCATAGCAACTGAATCGTCACTACAAAAGAAATGTGTCTCTCAATCTTGGTCAACAGACAAAGCAGAACTGCCCAATGCAGAGGTGTAAGGCACAATCTTCCAGACGCGAGGGGAAGAATCTGACTTTCAAATTGCCTTCGTTTCCATACTCCTCGTCAAGGATGTCGTTTTGTTGTCCTGTCAGCAGCGACGAGAAAGATGTGACAATACCAGAATAGGGAGTCAGGGGAGATCATTTAAGAAGAACAAAGGAACGTGAGGGCAGAGCGGAATTCAAAGAGACAACTCAATATTTCAAGAGGAAGGGATCGGGAGAAATGTGTGGGGAGAGAGGCGCCACAAGTCATCTGCAGATAATTTGTAAGAAGACATTTCGCCCAAATGTACGAGAGTGTGCTTTTCATATGGCATATGGGGTGCAAGGGGTGAGTTTCCCTGAAAGCACCCAACAGTCAACATCTCTTCCACGTAGTACACTCCAGTAACTTCTTGCAAGCCAACGAGGCTTTGGCGTCTGGATCTGCAATCAGTATTATCATCTGTAGGTCTGTGTTATCCTGTGTTTTGTCCTTATTTGTACTGACCTAAAATTCACCAAAATATGCAAAATAAAATATGCTCTTATGACCTAACACTTTTACAAAATATACACTATAATTTGAAAAATATGCCCTTATAACTGGACTGTATCAAACATCAATATCTAATCTAAATGCTGAGATATTTTCACATACGTAATATTTTTAGTAGGGCTGAGCCGATACCGCCGATGGCCAGTGTTATCGGAAAGTATCGGTTAGGATTCATCTACAGATACCAGCCGATACTTTTCCGGCATATTCGTCTATCACCGGGTCCCCAACTTTCGCGGAGTTTAATTATCCTGAAAATTATGCAAAATTCAAACTTTTTTCTTTATTTTGCACCAAATTTTCACGAAAAATTATATTTTGCGATTGCATGATATTTATTTTAATATTCTGATGCAATTCTTGAATATTCTAAAGCAAATTTCTTGGTAAATTGATGCATAGAATATTTACACACCGATATTAATCAATATTTTGAACAAATTTTAATTATAGTAATTTTCAAGTATCTGTATCGGTTAAAATTGGTATCGGCTCCGCCCTAATTTTTAGTTCACTTTATGGGCCCTGAGTTGCAATGCACAATGAATACTTTCTGTAAATTTTCAAATAAATATGAAATAGATTTTGCTACAGTCCAAAGAAAAATAACTCTCCAGTAAACATGGGAGTAAGAATGAATCCACTTCGAAAATGACTGTATATTTCTTGAAAATGCAAAAATATGCTGAATATGACCGAAAATCCATCCAAATATGCTCTATCACAAAGAAATGGCCAAATATGCCAAAATATGCTTTTAAGAAGCATCTTAATTTAATTAGTTTCTTCCTAATATGGATTTCTATATGTTTAGGCAACACATCACCCTTACCCAAAAAAATATGCTAAGTCATGAAAATCCTATCCTTAGTCGCTATATACTGGTCGCATTTCCAGCAAGCGGCTGGGAAACAGGTAAATCAGCGATCAGTTGAATTTTCTTCGACTGACATCGGGCAACATCCAGTCACAAGGCACCGAACGCTGTTAAAGGGCCGAAACAAATTAGCTTCGGATACATTACATGTTGCCAAACGTACTGTCAAGCAAGAGAGTTCTCCGACAACGATATCGTCAGCACCAGACATCAACGGGGAGTTAATGGCACAACTGCACACCTGGTCCTGCATAATAAAGTTTCGGGAACGACCACCCACACGTCGGTATGCAACTGGTAAAGCCAGAAGTACGCTCGGCAACATTGTTTTGCGAGAGCGATGTTACCCCTCCAGCTTTTACTTCGCAACTGAGTTTGTTGACACCCATCTAACCGCACACCCCTCAAGACGATTGGGAGACGTCAAGGTCACCCGCCAGCTGGAAATGCTACCCAGAGACACGTATGGATTTTCAGTTATGGTAAGGGACTTGGCCCCGTATAATGTGCTGGGGCAAATAGCCGAAGTGCTGGTTCACCCACAGTTTTCATTTCAATGTTGAATAGTGATGATTGATGGATGAATGTGATTTATTTTACTTTGCGTTTCTGCCAGTTTTGACTAATTGCGAAGATGAGGATGAAAGGTGATGATATGAAGTAGCTGAAGAGATAATCACAAACACATATGGACGGCTCACAAGACCCATAGAGGATTATACTGGTTATTGGTTAAGTCGTCATAGCCTCGTTAGTCTGCAAAATGCAGTACGTGGAAGTGAGGTTGACATTTGGGTGTACTACGAAGAAGAATCACCCCTTACGCCTCGTGATTAGTACACTCTGAATTCCTGTGACGTACTCCTTACTTTGGTTTTGATGCACATACCTTTACAATGTGAATAGAGAGATGAGTGTGGCTCCAATTACTCAACCAAGGATACAAATTATTTGGTGAACTAAGACCTTCTAGGTGACAAGAGGAGCAGTTTAACGAACTCTGGTCTTGGAACCCATTCTTCAATCGGGTCTACGACCTCCGTAAAAATGTCATTACCAGGCGAGGCTGAATCAACGGCTGCTGACAAAATACCTCCTTGACATACGATTCCCGCCAGGACGACACGATCCTCCACGGCTACCTCCAGGGGACGTGCCAGGGCAGATCCCCACGGGGCCAGGCCAACCTACGGGCAAAACCCTTCACGGCCCATCACTACAGTTGGTTTTTGTCTCCGGACAATTTCGCTTTCTCCATCCTTCCGAGAGGGTCCGGAGGAAGGAATGAGATGGAGAACGCCACACAATGTGCTGTAAAGCCAATGCCGTGCTTGTCAGAGGCACAGCATGACGGTCCCCATTGTGGATGTTTTGGAAAAGTGGTCGCTTGTGCATGAATGTCCACAGTCCTCCGGAGAGGAAAGCTGTAACGTCGATGAGCTGGAGAACTTTCTTCCTCTTTGAAGGAATGTGTGGTATGTTGGCTGCTGGAAGGGGTAATCGGAGAGAGTTTCAAAATGACAGAATTCACTTTTTATCTACGGATATGGATGCTGTTGAAACGAAACGATACTCAAATGCCTGGGCGTAACTGAAAAGGGTTGGTTGGCAGAGTCGAAAAGTTTTTATCCCATAAAAATAGCGTCCAGGATAATTTGCTACGTAACTGTTACATTTGCGAAATCGCAAATATTCTCAGGTCTCAGGACCTCAACAAAAGTATCCTTAACTTGTAAATTTTATCACACCTGAAAATATGGGGGCTGGGGACATATGGTCCCGCCAAGTTACGCCTCTGAGCAATTGTATACCATTACTAAAATAATTTTGCTTCCGGTGATAAATCAATTGTTTGTCGCCTATTTAATCAAATGCATATTTGCTTACGAGAAACTATTTTTGGTTATTCCAAACAAACTTTATATGTCTACAGAACAGCTAATGCAAACCACACGAAGATTCACGTAAGTGCTCTAGGGCGAATTCTAGGCAGATGAAATTTTTCAGAATTTGAAATATCATGTCGATTTTTTTAAAAAAAAACTAGTGGAAATTTCGAAAACGATTTCGCTGGCGTAGGACAAAGGACCAGCGAAGCCTAAAATGGTCGACTTTCGACCTCGTCATCGAAGTGTCCCGGTTTGGACATGGGTGCTCTTTGTGAGTCTTTCTTCATCAATTTGGTATACACCTAATTTGACTAGCTTAAGTAAAAAAAATGGAATTTTACAACAGACATTTATGTACTATATTCTTTTAAGCAAATAATTAATGACATGATTTGCATGTTGGATGGTCACTGTTTAGAGTGTTTACAGTTTACACCAGTTACACTGTTAATAAAGTAAATAAAAGGGCTCCCCTGTGGTTTACACCACGCCATGGAGACGTATAGGGGTATGGAGTGAGGGCCCCACACTTTTTTGATCATGGCTGAAAGTGGGGGTGATGTGATCAGCACCACGCCCCTGGTCGCCTTTACTCTCTAGAGTTTCCTCCAGGTACCCAATGTTAATATTTTCCTTAATTGATTGGGTGTGAGTTAAAGGTATGCAACAGAAAAATCGCAGTTTGTGACTTATGTGCATATTCTCGAACACCCTAGGTATGTATAATCTCTAACCACTTGTTCACAGCACGTCACACTAAGAGAATTAACAACTTAAGCAAGCTTCCTGAAGCTCGGCAGGACTAGTATTCTTAAGATTCCAGGAACAACTAATAATAACTATAATCAACAATAACCAATAATAACCATCTACGATTCCACTGATGATCATTTCCAGTTAGATCTTTTATTATTGTTTATATTTATTTTACTTTATTATTATTTTCTTCTCTTTTTTGCTTGAGAAACATTTGTTGTAGAGTGCTGCAATGAGCGTTTTTCTATCGAGCGGCAAATAGTTCGCACGGGCCACGCTAGATGGCACACAGAATTGATAACTTCTTCCGCTCGAGCGAAAAACGACCAATCGAGCGAAATACATTCGAACTCTCGAACCCTATCAGTAGACGTATTTCCGTAATTTGTCTATGGCAGTGGGCCCTCAAATATGGATCGTGAAGTAAATTACGCAGTGAAAATAAAAAAAATAAGTGAACATCATCATCATCTCCATGGTAAAATGCAGTTTTGTGTGTCTTACCGAAATTTGTAAAATGAAGTAGATCAATATGGGCTGAAACTACCTAAATTGACATTTTATGTTTCTACGATTATTTTCACAATGAAATGATGTTCTATTGAATGTTATAACCGCATTTTATTATTTCGCAGAATATTATTATACTTTTCGGTAAGTGAACATTGATGTACACGTACTTCTTGCACTGTGATACGATATTTTTAATTGCTTAGGCGGGTCTGTCAGCATGTGTATCCATTTTACGTTTTGGTCTGTAGATATTGCATACTTTCATATGTGCTGTATTTGAGTCTTACATAATAATATACTGAATTATGATTTATAATTGTAATTGCATAGAGTGGTTTCCTTCCATACATAGGTTTTAGGTTGACAGTGCTGCTCATTAGGTTCTGAAATACGGGACGTTGCCTATCATTCCACTACGAGTGCGGTACGTTCGAGCGTAGCACGCTCGAGCGTGGGAGATTCGAAGGAATTTGAGCGAGCGAAAGTGGTACAATGCAGTACTCTAATTTGTTGTCATTCCTTACATCAGCAAACCCACATTCTTCCTAGATCACCTTCTAACCTTCTGATATACCCTCATTTCGTACTTCCCTTACCCACCATTAATATATCGATTTGGTTTATTTTACTTCGCATTTCTACCACTTTTGGCTAATCGCGAAGATGATAATGAGTGATGATATGATGAACACATAGAAGACCCATGCTCAGGCCTGGATTCGAATCCGGTACCTTTGGCGTTGTAGCGCGGTGTGATAACTATTCCGCCGCGGAGCCCGGCCCACCATAAATTCAATTACTAACAATAGCCAATATATTGTTCTGGTTACCCGAACATGGGAACTAGTATGTGCATCATGTATGTAGCATGTTGTCGCATGTGCGGCACCGTGAATGCCCACTATATGCACCTTTCGTTATTGTTATTTTTGTTCATTGTATTGTACTGAATTATGAAATAAAACAGAGAATAAAGATGAACGAAAAACGAGGAAACCGTAAAATCTCACGAGTGTTGCTCACGAGACGAGACTGAACGCCTGACTGTGTCGCTTTTCGCCTGTCTCGTGTCGGGGATGGAACTGAGAAAAACACCAGATTCCTTAAACTATACCTAGCAATGATAATAAACAAATTGCATTTTAAATATTGTTATCCTTATGACCCATTTACTCATACGTGTACAAAATGTTTGATGGTTTATTTAACCCACTTTCTGGAATAACAATTTGTGATGTCACCCACTTTTAACTTTTGTTGGCATGATATCCTGCATTACTCTTACGAGACGAGACGAGACAAACTAATATTTTCGAGACGAGACGACGTTTTCACAGGGCGGCATAGCCCTCCCCCCCCCCCCCCCCCAACCTTGGACGGAAATCAATTCTAGGAGGTGGCGAAGGGGGCAAACAGTGACGGCTAAGGGCACTTGTAGCCCCTTCGATTTAAAATTTTATGCAAATAAAAACACGTTTCTTAAATTCTTTTTGCTCGCTTCGCTCGCATTACCTGCTTTTCTCAGTCTCATCAAGTTTCGAGCCGCAGCTAGCGGGCGACGGGATTAGGCCCTGGACGCCGAACGATATAAATGAAAAATGTTGTAAAAGAGAGAATGCCATTGTGCCCCGTTGAATTATTTGCACCCTATTAAATCAATATTGTTCTGAGTTTGCAAAAAGATGGATGTAAAATTTTCATTCTTTTCAATAATGCATTGTAAATTACCAGAGAGAGAAGTGAGATTTCTCTTAATTGATTTTGTCTTAAATGTGGAAAAGGAGCGTACACATTTCAGAGACAATTTATATATTTTTTGCTGTTGGTTTATTATGAGGGGAATGAATTGATTATGTAATGTATTTAAATAATATATGTTGTACATATAGCTATATGTATCAAAGAAACTTTGAATACGTACACAATTTAGTGTTAGCATGTTGCATTATGTATGTTCTTATCTAATGTCGCTCCATGTTGCATATGTGTAAAATATATGTTGTACTATGCACAAAATGAATTATCTTCGGAATGCATTTATCATGCATTTTCAGCCATTCAAAAATAGTTTGTGTGCCTGTTTTCCATTTTTAGATAATGTAAAATTGAACGTATTGAAAAAAGGTTTCAAATCGTTTGTTCCAACACAAATGCTGTCGCACCGATATCTACCCCATTTTTGCGGAATTTACAAGTATAACAAATAACGTAATTG
Source organism: Lepisma saccharinum (assembly GCF_977018435.1). Classification (NCBI taxonomy): domain Eukaryota; kingdom Metazoa; phylum Arthropoda; class Insecta; order Zygentoma; family Lepismatidae; genus Lepisma; species Lepisma saccharinum. The sequence continues at coordinate 54,313,660 of NC_139232.1, read as the reverse complement.
ATGATAATATTACTATTACTATTACTATTACTACTAATATTATTATTACTAATAATAATAATAATAACAACAACAACAACAACAATTTTGTTGTTATTATTATTATTATAATTGGTACGTTTATCCTGGAACTTGCCTTCCTCCCCCAGACAAAAAATTGTGGTTGCGCCTCTGCATTATCACGTGACGAGACACTTTCCGCGGATATGACACCCTGGTTTATTTTAAAAGCACTAAGTGCATACTCCTGAATGTATGCGGGATACTTCGGGGTTCCCTCTTTTTCTTTTTTCTCTGTCTTCCTTAATGAATATCATTTATTCATCATCCCTCATCCTCACAGTCGCGATTAGGAAAAGTGGCAGAAAAGTGACGCTAATTAACGAAAAAAATACAAATAAACAAACTGCTCATGTGGTATTGATAAACAATTAAATTCCAGCAATATTTGTAACAAGAACTAACAAATTCCTATTTGCACCACAAGTGCATCATTCGAGTGTCACATAGGCATCCATATTTATTGTCTGACAGTCAGTATTGTAACAGACACACCAAAGTGGAAACAAAGAAAACCATTTCCGCATCAACGTGCTAAATTGCACCAAGTCTGAGGATTTGTAGGATCCCTTTTGAGACAGTGAACATATCGTCTTGTCGAAAGTAAAATATTCATTCCAGCTCTTGCGAACATTATGAGCACATGCTTGTTCTCCAGAGAACTGTTCACCCGCGCTAAAATTTATCAGTGGCAGTATCTTTTCGAGAGCTCCCCAAAGACCAAATACCTTGTTGCTTGCGTCAATCCCTCAGCGGCCATCTGCCTGTGACAACACTCGTTCTCACACGATAGACGGTACCCAAAACGCCTCTACCACGAAACAATGTGTTCCCGCATTCTTGGAAATGATACACAGAGCCATATGGAGAGTCGCAAACATTGTGCGCCTAGCAACATGTAATCTTTCAAAAGAGGTGTGTTGGCTTTCTGATAGCGGGGCAATTTCCTAGGAACTGTGGAATCTAAGTCTTTCGGTTCTGCGGACGGTCCAGTTATGAAGGAACGCAAAGCTGACACTCCGTATGAAACGTGATACGCAACGTCCCTAGAAACAAACACTGAGAAATTGTTGATGCGATGTTTATACATTGTACCGTGTTATAAAGGTTCATAAGGCCCTACACATTTTCGACCCCTGCCGTACTGAAGGTGATGTAATCAGCACCACACCACCTTTAGCCCCACCGCACCCTTTGATGAGATGCTGGGTAAGCCTCGGAGCCACTCGAGATCGCACATTCTGGAATCGAACCTGGGTGACCCGCGTGACAGTCAGACGCCCTGCCGATTGGGTTGACGAGGCTCTCATTTGTATCTTCCTTATTTCACATCGTTGTGTACCCCTTTAGGCTAATAGCGACTCAACTGAACTTCTTGATGCGAAGGACATCCGAGGTCCAAAGTAGGGGTGGCCAGATCCGGATCCTGACGGATCCGAAATCCGGATCCGGTTGGTTCCGGATCCTTAGGATCCGGATCCTAAAATTTTTCGGATCCGGATCTGCGTATCCGGAATTTTCAGATCCGGATCCGGATCCAGAACTTTCGGATCCGGATCCAGACTTTTCGGATCCGGATCCAGAATTTTCGGATCCGGATCCAAAACTTTCGGATCCGGTACTTTCAGATCCGGATCAGGTACTTTCGGATCCGGATCCGGTACTTTTGGATCCGGATCCGGAATTTTCGGATCCGGATCCGTTTTGCCATCCCACATGCGCTTCTTTGGAAAGTAAGAATGTGCTTATAACATATTGTTACCTGCTAATATACATATATATATAATATACATACACACACACACACACATATATATATATATATATATATATATGTGTGTGTGTGTGTGTGTGTGTGTGTGTGTGTGTGTGTGTGCTCGCGTGCGCGATTTGTAATTAATTAATACACTTACTTACTAGGGAGGTCTAAGTCTCCCCCTCCGATTTCCATGAAACTTGGCATATAGAGCCCCCCCCCCTCAAATGTCAAGATGAGGAGAAATTGAAGTGGGGATCTGACCCCGAAACCACGTAAATATGGCATAGGAAGAAACAGGGGGCATACGGCCTCTCTATACACCTGTCAAATTTCATGGGAATCGGAGGGGGACACAGGGGTCAGATGATTCCCACGGCAATTTGTCCTAATCTTGACATTTGAGGCGGGTTTTGCCCCCTAAAACAGTATTTTAGCCGAAACAAAAAAACACGTATTTCTTCCTTTGGGCCCCTCTGTACACCTGCGAAGTTTCATGAAAATCGGAGTGGAACACAGGGGTCAGATCCTTACTTCAATTTGTCCTCATCTTGACATTTGAGGGGATTTTGCCCCCTGAAACAGTTTTTAGCTCAAACAAAAAAACACGTAATTCTTCCTTCGGGCCCCTCTATACACCTGCCACGTTTCATGGAAATCGGAGGGGAACTCAGGGGTCAGATCCCCACTTCAATTTGTCCTCATCTTGACATTTGAGAGGAGGTTGCCCCCTAGAACAATTTTTTTGCCGAAACAAAAAAACACGTATTTCTTCATTTGGGCCCGTTTATACACACACCTGCCAAGTTTCATGGAAATCTGAGGGGGACACAGGGGTCAGATCCCCACTTCAATTTGTCCTTATCTTGACAATTCAGTGGGTTTCGCCCTGTAAAACCGTTTTTTAGCTGAAACAAAAAAAAACATGTATTTCTTCCTTTGGGCCCCACTATACACCTGCCAAGTTTCATGGAAATCGGAGGGTGACACATAAATCAAGTGCCCACTTAAATTTGTCCTCATATTGACATTTGAGGGGGGGTTGCCCCCTAAAATCGTTTTTTAGCCGAAACAAAAAAAACACGTATTTCTTCATTTGGGCCCGTTTATACACACACCTACCAAGTATCATGGAAATCGGAGGGGGACACAGGGGTCCGATCCTTACTTCAATTTGTCCTCATCTTGACATTTGAGGGGGTTTTGCCCCCTAAAACCGTTTTTTAGCTGAAACAAAAAAAACACCTAATTCTTCCTTTGGGCGCCACTATACTGCCAAGTTTCATGGAAATCGGAGGGGGACACTTAGATAACCTCCCTTGTTAGTCTTACACTTTGTAATTATATAACACTGCATATATTATAATGTTTTTTTTTAATTTGTAAAACTGTAACTGTAGAACAATTGTATAATTTTTGTATAACATTTCTATCTTGTTATATGTGTTAAAGGTTTCATCCTGGAATAGAATGTCTCACATTTATGTGTGTTTTCATTTCCAATACATTCGAATGAATACATATTCGTTTCAATGGCATTTACAAAATCACTTCGGACATTTGTGCACGAGTGTGTTAGCCGATGCGTAGCAAAGTATTTTAGGAACAACACTTGAAAAAAATTCTTGTAGGACTAAGGTGTGGTAATATTATAATGGGATTGAGATACGAAACTCTCGGATCCGGATCCAGATCCGAAACTTTCGGACCCGGATCCGAAATTTTTGGATCCGGATCCGCGGATCCGGAACTCTCGGATCCGGATCCAGATCGGTAACTTTTGGATCCGGATCCGGATCCGAATGGATCCGGATTTTTCGGATCCGGATCCGTTTGGCCATCCCTAGTCCAAAGCTTGCCAAGCGACTTTTCCCTGGATTAACATGTGGTAAGAGCTTCTAGTGCGGCTCATGTTTTTTTCTGACTTTCGAGACGGAGGCTAATCGCGACGATGAAGATGAATAGGTGTCCACAGCAAAGGTCACTTTATCTGTCATGAAATTTGGAAAATATCGCTTAATTATATTTTTCTTATTCCTTTTGTTTGGATCATTTTCCCTTTATGTTTAGCTTGCTAATTTTTTATGCCTCCCTTCCTACCTAAGTATTATCAGAAGAATCTATTTCTTCTTGCTAAGTCTACTTCTTTAAAAACTGCATCTTCTGACCCTTTTTCTTATTTCTCACTCACCTCCTCTTTCTCTCAATCCAGCTAATGACCATGACGTCACGCGATTTTCAATATTAGTAACTATTAGTAACCTCTTACACACATACTTACACATGTGAGTGTGTGTGATGGAGTGTGTGTCTGTGTGTGTGTGTTTATTTATGTGTCTCATATGTATCTGTTTTTGTCTGTGTTGTGTATCTAATTATTTTTGTAGTTCCTCAAGTGAGAAAAATGGGTTTTGTGTAATACATTTCTGTAATAAAATAACAACCGTGGCGTAACAGCCGCTTTGGACCAGTGCCTACATACCGACTGGCGGCCTCACTCCCACATGCTGAGGTGGGATATCATCCAACCTGTTACGGGATGACGCGTGGTCAGCACGACGAACCCTCAATCGTTGTTGTAGGATTTCATGACCGGATCACGCTACTCGTTCGTAGCTCCCCAATTTCCTCACGATGGTGGGTTGCCACCGGTCCCATACACAGGCCGAAATCTCAGGTGAAAAGTTGTTACGCTTCTCCCAGGAGGCTCGAACCTGCGCGCGTCCCTAGCCGGAGCACAAAGCACGATGCCTTAGACCCAGTGTAATATGTTCCCACCGGGACAGAACCCAGAATACCTTGCGTACGTAGCTATAACTTTAATCAGAAGGTTCTATGCATATTTCTACCTACACATTAAGTAAAAGTACAACTTCAAAACATACACACAAACATTTCCTCATATTGTTCATATAAACAATTATAACTGGACATTCCCATTACGGTAACCTTCTTTCAACAAGTAATAAAACAAATTGCCTCCCCGACAGATGAGAATTACCGCTAAAAGAAGAACCGAAGGAGAAAAGAAGAAAAATTACAAATTGAGGTTATGTAACCGACGAAACAAACCACAAAAAAATAAATGAGAATGATTCCGTGCACGTGTTCGAAATGGGGATAAATTTCCTCTTTCAGCAGAAAACACAGAATAACTGAATCCGTAACATGCGGTAAGAGCGTATTAATGCTAATGAGATGCACGCTGGAAGGCAAGTGGCTCTGCAGCCAGACAAAAGGAATAAAAAATATCTCGCCAATGCAGCCGTCAGAATCTGGAGAAAATTTCCGATGCCCTAAACAATGTTGCCAGGATTTTTAAAAACATTCGGTAATTTCCCCAAGTTTTCACCATATAAATATATTATTTCGTTATTTTTAGCACGGAACAAACAGATTTGAGGTCACCATTCTTCACACTCACGAGCCGACCTCCGCGGCGAGGTGGTTAGCACAGTACCCTACGACGACAGGGATATCGAGTTTGAACCCTGGCCTATGCATAGGTGCTCTTTATGTGTGTCCCTTTCTCAATTTCATATCCTCACTGATCTTCGCGATTAGCCAAAAGGAGCAGAAAAACGAAGTAAAATAAGTTTTAAAAATCAATGGAAGAGTGTTATGTAATATAAATTATGTTTTAACGAGAACAATGGTGATTTTGACAGGCTTTATCTTCATGAATGATTTGAGAATTCTGATACTGAAGTTCTGTGACGAATAAAATAGACTAAGAATAAGCACAGATTCACGAGCGTGCATTTCAGTATAGCAAGGCCTGCAGTGCTAGCCCACAGCATTTCATTTGCAAAATACTTTACGTCTCACTTAAATTTTTACATATTTATTTTCTATCATTTCAAAGGAATAAACTTGAAGTCCTCCCATTCCGTTCGTTTTCGGGATGACAAGCCTTAGCATCATCTTGTGACGATTTGACAAAACATATTTGCATCATATTTCGCCCAATACACTGGACCCAGGGAATAGAGCAGGACATGGAAACGGGACACAGTGACCTTGAACCATCCAATAGCAGGCCAGCTTCTATACACAATACCTTTACCGCAAGATCACAGTACCATCAGTAAGGGTGTGGCTATCCTAGTGTTGCCAACTGTACGGCTAAAAGTCTACGAATGTATTTTTTGTACCCTATAATGCTATACCTTTCCCCTTCAAATAGCCACTTATTAAATATCGTTTTGAAGGTAGAAGGACCTTAAATAAATATTATTTACATTCTTAATTTTTATGCGGCTGCTGTCACAACACGCAACTTTTTGTGATTTAAATTTTAAGTACAGCTTCCTTTTTGAAAACGCGAATTTTGGAGCAAATAATGTGAAAAATGAGAAAAATTCTGCACAAAATAAACGCGAAAAATTCAGGTCCCTATATGATCACTATCATATTTCATAGTGCAGGTTAACATAAAATTCCTGTTTCTGGCAACACTGATCCGGAAAGCTGGAAAGAGCAGCCGAAGCGGTTCGGCTCGAGAGAAAAAGGATATGTAAATCCGGACACCGAACTTCTCATGGTAAATCAAACCGAAATCTGGGCCACGTCGTCTTTCCTTCTTTTTTCTTTACGAGGCGCTCTCTTTCAACCCGTTGGTCACGGGGGAGTGATTCTCTTTGTTCAAGGAACCCTCTGTGACGTAACCCACGTGAGAACGGGGACGCCCACTTTTTCGTGAATTTCATTCATGTCCGTCCCGTTCACTTCGTGTCATGGAAAAGTCATTTGCGGACCGCCATTGTTGCGGAGCCGACTGACGTAAAAACGGACGCTTGAAATCCAGTTCTGGGACGGATTGCTTTTGCTTGCTAGAGCTGTTGTTACGCAATGTAAACGATGGACATCAATTAATCAACAAACGTGGAAGATCACATTCGAGCTTTGATCTGGATTGTTTGAAAAAAGAGAATGATGCAGAAGACGAGAGATTGAGAAGTAATTAAGCAAGATAAAGTGGATTCATCTGCATCAGGAACAGAATGATTGATAAATAAAATGCATATGTATTTGTTTTAATCATAATGCATAATCGCTGACCAATAAATTACCACAAATGACGGGAAAAATCAATTTCTGACCTAGAAAGAACTAAAAAAACTGAACAAAATTACCTAATTTTTTTTCTCATATTAAATATGCTAAAAATAAATATTAATCTGGTTTACTTTCCTTCAATTTTCTAAAAGTTTTGGCTAATCGTGAGATGAGGTTGAGTGATGTAGAGACACTAATAGAGAACACCCAAGACCAAGCCGGGATCCGAACCCGGGACACCTGGCGTCATAGCGGACTGTGCTCACCACTCCGCCACGCATATCAACTAGCTAGAAATAAAGAATTTGAACCATAAAACACATAATTTATGACCTAAAATATAAAACAATGATTCAAAAATCAAGATTATTTTACTACAACTCCAAATAGCTTACAATCAGTTGTAACTAATCGTATGACCTGAGTTCAATATCTAAGTTTGAATTGCAGCATGTTGCTGGGGAGGGACCAGGAAGATAGGTTCATTAGGCTACACACAAAGGGGGGGAAAATCAATATTTTAATAAATCCTTAAATATGAAATTATTTAAGCTCCAAAAGTAAGAAGATGACCAAAAACGAACCTAAAATGACCAAAAAATGCCATATTGCACCAAAAGTGCCCAATCAAATCTATTTTAAAGGTCTTAATTTGCCACAAAACCAGTAAATACTAAAGCAGGCATGTTAATGTTTTTTGGAAGCCGCGTCTTTGTAAGCGCAAATGCAGCTTACTCTTATTGAATTCTGCACACTGTAAATATTTTAGACAATTCTTTACTACTTTTCAAAAATTTCAACTTCTTTTGTTAGTATTCGGTATTTATTTATTTTATTTTTGTGCGAACCATAGGCTGTACCCACTACATAGTTTTGATTTTTCTACAATATTTTGTTACATTTAGTTTTCTTTTAAGCTGTCTCTTACTTTGTCCCCTATATACACATTCTTCCCCTCCCTCAACAGTTCTTCTTCCAGTCTTTCTTCCTTCTTCCTCGCCCCACTTCTCTTTTCCTGCACTCTCACCAAAAACGCATACATTTTACTTTACACTCACACTATAAAGCATGATCACTCATTTCGCTGCCTTCTCTAATAGCTTTCTCCCGCCGTTCTCTTATTTCTCCAAGGTATTTCCCCCCACTTGCTTCCCCACTTCCTTTATCTTTATTCTGTCGTCTACCACTTCTATCACCTCCCTCCCTGTTACGTTTTTCATCCACTTGTTCCTTAGGTCACGTGTAGAAGGGCAGTTCAGTAGGATATGCTTGTCCGTCTCCTCCCCCTCGCACAAAGGACATATCGTTTCCCTTGCTTCGTTTCTCTTTCTTAGTTGTTTCCATCCCCTAATCTGAACCACGCCAGCGCGCCTCTTTCATTTTTTCCCACAACCTTGATATATTTCGCTTTCCCCCATTCTCTTACTCTTATCTGTTCCCTGATTGAGGTCTTTGTTTGGCAGTCTGCTATTATTTTTTGTCTGTCTATGTCGAGTAATCTGTCTCTGATTTGATTTTCTGTTGAGACCCCCTCCCTCCCTTTCCTCCCTCTTTTATACTTTACACATGTGTAAGAGCAGCGGTGATCAGTCTGTAGGACGTCTGACTGCCAAGCGGGGGACAAGGGTTCGATTCCCGGGGTGGGTGATTTCAGCAATATCCCTGCACGGATCGGCTCTGGAGTTCACCCAGCCCTTCATAAAAAAAAAACTTCCAGGTTTGGGGGGTAAAGGCGGCCGGAGCGTGGTGCTGATAACACCCCCTCACAAACGACCTAATTGTAAATGTGCGGAGCCCTAACTCCACATCCCCTTCCTATGTCTTTACGGCATCTTGCGATGTAAAAAGGGGGGGGGGTAACTTTACTTTTTATATGTGCCAACATTGTTACATTGCATACAAGTTGTCCCAGGTTCGATCCCCTGTGGAGAAACATTGCACAGTGATTCGGATATCACTTTAAATTAAACTGTAGGTTCAGTCCCTACTTGAGCATGAAATGGACTTCAAACAAACTCGCTTGACAGTCGTTTGACAGGTTACACACCCAGTGTTGCCACATCAAGGGAAATTCTAACCGAATTTAAGCCAAAAGGGAAAAGGGAATTTCGATGAAAAATACGAAAGTTTCAGGGAAATTTGAAGATATCAGACTGAATAAATCACATTATATTACGATCTACTTCCACATTCACAATTTTTTTTCTGTCACTTCTTATTTCCACTTCAATGAGTTTAAGCCTTTATGGGCCTGGCCTGATTATGTAAGATTTCAGGTTTGTTTAATTTTTTTCGTTTATACGAACATGGACCAATGAAAATGCTAGCTACTGCTTATTATTATTATTTATTATCATTATTAAACATGATTTCTTAGTTGAAGGGAAAAATTAGTCGAAAAAGGGAAATTATGCCCCTTGCAGAGGGAAATTGTGCCAAGAGATTGTGGCAACACTGTACACACCTACAGTAAAGCGAATTCAATTGTATTACGGCTGATTTTCGATTTCTCAAAAGTCTAAACTTTGTCCAAATTTGTTTTAAGTCTGCTTTATACGAAGATATAGGATATTATAATCAGGAATGGATCTATACTGTTTAAAATGGTCCAGAACCACTCTGCAGCAGGACATCTTGATTACAATGGCAGTGCACGTCTAATACACTAGTAGCGAGGCCAGATTTCTGAAACTGCAGTTTTTCTTTTTTATTCTTAGAAAATGCCAGGCGAGACAGAGATTTGAAAAGAAAGGCAGAGCATAGGGAAATACAGGTTTTTCCATTCTCTACATTGAAACGTGTAGACCAGTTTAACTAAATTGCAATACTTGACCAACCATCAAAGGTTTCCAGCTGCTACAATTTTTTGTTGTTCGAACGCTCTATTTATCGAGGCTATCAATTAGTACCCCACCTTGTGTAGTGCAAGTGATGGTCGGCATTTTCATATTTTTGTGCCCTAAAAAAGCCATAGAAAGGTAGTATACACATTGTTCTGAATATGTCCAAAATGAACAAGAGGTGGAATATACTGAGGACATTTTGAAGGGAAAAAACATTTTCAACAGCTCAGATTCCACCAAGGCACTCCAAAATAGTATATTTTTCTGTGTAAAATATATTAATATTGGTAATACCTCAATTTCACCAGTCAAATATAGCGCTTCAGTTCAGTTGAATTGTTTATGTGTTTATTTGTATTCTGACGAAGCATAGAGATACAGGCAAACTAGCCCTGTGCCTAGATATTTTGGCGCCCTAGGCAGAATTATGCCCCCCTCCCTCCTCGCACTCCCAAGCACCGATATTTTATCTACGTCCTTCGATATTTTCTTCTTATGCCATACTTTGTGATATTTTCGTCCTACGAATTTTAAAATGAGGAACATAGAAAATTCATTAAAAACAATACAGGCTATATTTACTAATTCGTAATTTGCTTTGCATTTCTGATTGAAAAAAAATTCAGTTACGTTTTAGTATCTGAAGAACATGTTTAAAAACGTAGTATTACTTCTAACTTGGGGAAAAAATGCAAGTGTAAATTTCTTTGTCACATATTCGGATTTGCTGTTTTAAAAAAAAAACTTTTAATAGAGCCCTCTGTGGTGGCGCAGCCCCCGTAGCCTACCCCTCGCTACGGGCCTGAGGCAAACGAAGGACCTCTGATACCTGACGTAAACATACTTTCTGATCCTCCCACCCCAAGAGATTGCACACTTTTCGTGTGTAATAGGCATAAATCGCTGCCCCTTCCTTCGCATTCTCTCAGCTTTTTTACCCCCGCAAAAGGCAGTAAAATTCCAAGCTTTGGACACCTGGATACCACCTGTTCTGCTGCCATAGAGTTATTTTTTTCCACCAGCGAATCCAGGTAAAACATCCGAAGAGAACAAATCCTTAGAGAAGTTATTCCTGTTTTTTGCTCCTCGGTTTCGTAACTTCTCAACCTGCGCGTTATCTGATCTACAGAAGAGAAGTCCTGCATAAAGCCTCTTGTCTGAGGTGACAGATATTTACAACGACCATTGCACTTTGGCAGACAATCTGGCTCCCAGAATCCTTTGCGAGCTCTTTTTGCGCGCGTTTCTGGTTCCTTGTTGTAAATTCAGCCAGGGGGGATATTTGTTAATGATACAGATTGTTATCCAGTTTACGAAGTTTCAAACAAAAGCAAAGCGCCTAATTCTGCAAGTTATGCGAGCAGACTGGTTATTTCTTGTCTTGTGGCTCGGAACCGGAAGAGTGCAGCATTACTAGTGCCCTCTATTAACATCTCTGACAGTTACCGTTAGGTGTGGAATCCTTGTCGCACGATCTGAGTACCTTGGGCAAAGAATAAGGGTCACGGCGAGAGGTCGGGAGCATCAAACCAATATTTAACCATAAGAAAAGGTCAGGCTATTTAGCGAACGAAGTTTCAAATGCCATTTCTTCTTCTTCTTGTACATTTATTTTGTGCTTTCTTGCAGAGACTTCGCCTCCATCCCTCAGAGACTTTCCTACAGTGCACAAACATTTAAGGCATTTACTGAGATTATATACAGTATAATCAGTGTCATTTTCAGTAATAATACAAGAGGGGCGAGTAGTATGCGCATGTCCGAAAGAGATATCAAGTTAAGGAATAAAGGTGATCGCCCACTAAAGCGGAAGCGACGACGCTGCGCAAACTGATACAAAAGGAGGGTGAATGGGAGAGGGAGAGGGAGAGAGAGAGAGAGAGAGAGAGAGAGAGAGAGAGAGAAAGTGTGCGTGTGTGTTTGCGTGCAGCGTAATTGTGTGTATGTCTATCGCTTTACAGACACTGAAAATTACCATTTTCTGAATTGTTATTGTCTACTAATGCATTAAGTTACAACTTATTTTAGTTATCACAAGTACTGTTATAATTTCAAGCGATATCTGTATATTCTTAAAGTGTCACTTCGTCTGGAAAAATATCAATTCTTGTAATCATTGAATGATCTGCAAAGGGAACACGCACAAATTGAAGTGTGAAGAAATAGGTTACATTGGATCAACTCCATTTATCAGCTCGTCGTTTGCAACTACAGATTCTGGCTGCTACTCATTTCAACAATACACATGGTCTTACTAGAGAAACCCTCCCCGTAGCTACACTAACAGTGATGAGGTTCGTCCGCACTATCACGCCAATTGAGTGGTAGCAAAGATAAGACAACTTTTCGCCTCCAAAATCCTCCAGTGGAAGAATTTCCTCCCCACTTCCGTCTCGGTTGGCGAGCTTCACTTGATAACATGTATTTTCTCAATGTCGATTCTTCACCAGTGAGCGTCCACTATAAGACTGGGCACGTCATTCGCTGGAACACGCAAGGTTTCAAAATTTCTCAACTAATTTCCAGTTTCAAGCGTGTTTCACATATGATACATAGGAATGTTAACAGTAAGCAATAAGTAAGATCTGTCGCCTAAATCGCCTGGGCTTGGATGAAGTCAAATGTAGAGCTCCATATTTTGGTGGTTGCGGCCGAGTGCTTTTAGTCCCAAGTGGAAGTTGCAAAATGTTGATGTTGACGCAGCATGGTTGGGACGACTTGAAAAGAATGAGTAGCAAAATTCCGCGTAGAATAACAAATAACAGCGGTGATGAGGCTTGATGCACTGTCCATGTGTCACTCAACGAAAAGTCATTTCAGAGGCTGCACTTCAAAATATTTGATAAACTATCGTTTGAATCATGTAAGTACAATGTTACATTTAGCTATCACAACGTCGATAGCCATCCAGTGGCTCAGACACAGCAAAAGGTCTGGACCCTCCACTGAAAAGAACCAAGAATTATAAAACTTTACAACAGCATCTTAAATCTTGAACTTCGATTCTAAAGCTCCTCATTTGTGGCACCTCAATACCTTTTCTAGTGTCTATCTCATGATTAATGGAACATGTTCATACTTTAATGACAAGACAGCTTTTTCTCTCATTTATAAGGACACTTTTTTTAAAAAAAATCTATATCTTTTACGTATATAGAAATGGATGTACGAGTATGTGTGTATATATGTATGTTTGTACCGGCATAACTCTCGAACGCGTGGAGCAATTTCAACCAAACTTGGTACACCCTATGACTTACAATCTGGAAAGAAATAATGTGGGGGTAAGACACCCCTGGCACTCCTAGAGGTGGGTGTGGGAAGGGGTGACATGTAAATATAATCGAAAACGACCGATATTAGTGTTGAATCCATAGTTTTCGGAGTCGCTAAGATGAATAGTGACACTCCCAATGCCGTTCAATTTATTTATTCTTGAATCCTGGAAGTGAAACAAAAAATGTAGTTTATAATCAAGTTTCGAGTTAAATTAATATTATAGTGAATTGAAAAAAAAATACTTTATAATTTGTATACTGTACTTATACTTTTAAATACCTGTAAATAAAATAAGTAACATTTTCCAATATAGTTAGAATTCTAATGAATTCTAATTTTTCTGTCTAATAGAAGATTGGGATAAATAAATACCCGGGCAACGCCGGATAATCAGCTAGATATACTCGTATCTTGAAACCATGCTAAAAGGCTTAAATTTGTGTGGGACTGACTTGGAAAGAAAACTGTCATGCAAAAGTGAGTATTGAAGTAGGGTATAATTATAGTCGGTGCGGTTAAAGATTTACAATTAGAACGCTACTTTTTGCGCCTTCCCCGACAGTTGATTGGCACACAGAACCCACAATACGCGTCTTGGGTGGGGAGTAAGGAAGGGTGACTGCAATTCCCAGACTTCGTACAACACAAACTCAGGTCTTTGACCGCACCAGAGCAAGAAGCAAAGGAACCAGACGGGAAAAGAAGCAATCGTAAAAAGGCTGCGTTTGGGACCAGTCTGCGGATAAAAAAAAGGGGGAAGATTTGTTTCCTTTCATCTCGAGCCGAAATCTTTCGGAAACTTGGAATGATTTTTCTTCGCCTTCGGAAGCGAGAGTATTCTTTCGTTTGTTCTTTTGCTTTTTGGTTTCTATGTCCCGGTGGGGGTTCGGAGTGACTGCCCTTTCTGCAAGTGTGCGTGTGTGTGCGTGTATAGCGATGCTACCAGACTGCATGGCAAGCGAAGCGCCTTTTGCCAGATTCTTCAATTCATCTTCAAGTTTTCATTTCAAAATTGAGACGAGAGCGACATTTAAACACAATGACAATTATAGTTAACGAAGTTTTTTAATCCCGATTTAAAATTTTTAAGATAAAGTTAAAATTGAATGAAAAGGTACATTTTGGACATTTAAAACGAAAATTTTTGCACTTTTAAAGGGAATATTGTGCTTTCTAGATCTAGCAGCGTTGGAGACTCTAGTTAAGACAAGGATATATCATTTTTTTTGTCCCATCATTCGTCGTAACATAACGGAAATAGAAATAAAGAGTGAATTAGTTACGCAAAATTTTGCCTTCACTTTATGACTTATTCAGATACCTAAAATATGGACGCTGGCTGCCTGCTTGTATATTGATGCCTTCCTTAATGTGCATAACTGTTTCTAGTTTGTTCCAAAAACATTTTTACATGCTTTGCATCTATTGTTTTCTGACCGAGAATATTTTCGAAAATTGTCATTACTGACGCAGGTCGAAAAACATGTCTATCGTTGCAAAATATTAACATGGTTGAGGCTTAGGGAGTGGAAGCAAATGCAAAAGCGACGAAAAGTGAAAACGAACCATATTTAGGAGGAAATGATGGAGCCTACGATGCTAATTGGGCATTATCCATTCTATAGTGGTTTTACCTATATCTATTCTAGCACTATGTCACTATATAGACTAAGTATAGGTAGATAAAAACAAGGTAATAAGTAGGCATAAGTGTATATAAGTACTACATATATGTATAATAGGTATAGGTAGAAACAGTAGACAATGGATAATGTTCAAGGGAGATTTATAAAATTTTGGCCTCTGGGCTATACTTTGTTTTGGGCCCTGCCGACATTATTATTATTATTAACAGTTTTATAATGGTATTTCACTTCCACTAATTGCATTATTATTAATTAAACTTCGTTTTCGTTTCTAAGCGCCACTTGCACTATTCATTTCACAACGCAACTCTAATACCGCTCACGCACCAAAGGAAAAGAAACCGACACTACATTGCGGTAGCCACACTGGCCGCGAACTGAGGAACAACATGCCTCCACGTGACTTGAAATTGTTGGAATTCAAAATGTTTACATTCGAATCTTCGAGGGACAATTGTTTATATTCGACCACTGTTATGTGACCTCTGAAAATAGTGTTATGATGTAAGAACTCCTCCTTTCTACTTTCCATCATGAACAAAGCAAGTAAAAAGGAATTGACATGTTGTTTTATTTTGCAATTATCACAATATTAAGGAATTTAAATAGTCGATGGTCTTTGTCACTCTTGGGTCACTTCAGCGTCTTATTTTTGTGCGGCACCTCTGGACTAACGACCCCTAGGTTATAGCCTATAGTGGCTAATCCCTCCCCTGCTAATGTCCAATCAACATTTCATGCTAATAGATAACCATTGTCACTAACATTGAGAGAACTGATGGTCACTTTGTTCTTCTTCTTCATGGTGCACCATTTGGGATAAGTGGTTGGAAGATTAATTTGGAAAGGAGCGTAGAACTGTTCAAGTCCTTTTTCGATGTCTTCCATTACGAGTGACGTTGTTATGTGGTGCTCAAGGCAGGACATCATTACTACGCACTTACAGCAAGTATCATAGTTCTGTATGCCCGTTCCCATGGTAAGGTTACAGGTTATATACCTTTTGATACATTAAGACGGAAATTGCCGGTGTACGGCATTCGTATTCCAACTTTTTTGTGGCTCGTTTCGGTGAAGAAGAACAGACCACAAACAGCCGACGAAAGCAAAGACTGCCGCAACAAAAATCAAACTAACATAGGCCGGAAATGACGAAATAACCTTACTCATAAGCAGTAATAAAAAGCACAATGTTACTTAGTTGATTTCTTGACCGAAAAAAAATGGCGACCATGTAACATCTGGTGTACGAGTGAGGGGAAAAAAGTTGCTGTACTATTCCTTTGGATGACGTCCAGATCTCTGATTCAGGATTGTTCCATTCATAGTAGCTTGTTTGACGTCATCGCAGCTGATAAACAGGATTTGATACTCTGTATGATTGACTCGTGATTTTTAAACCTCTAGTATTGCGAAGTTGGCACAGATCATGAAAATAATTGCCCGTGGCAGTGTTGGGATTGAACGGGGGAGATGGGGGAATACGAGCTCTGTAATTTCTCCTGCATATCTTCTTTCCAAACCTCAGCATCTTTTAGTTTACAACCAGAGCAAGAATTCTTCGTGCATATTTTTCCATAACTTTTACTATTATTAGTAAAAAAATTGAACTAATAATTTTTCTTTCTTAACATTAAGTCAATTTTATACCTGTAAGACGGTGTCCCGACAAAACGTACCACTTGGGTTTTCGCGACGAAACGTACCACTCAGATAAACAGCTACCTGTGAAGAATGCACTAATAACTTCAAAATGTATACTCCGCGACAAAACGTACCACTTCAAGGAAAACGTTTGAACTTGCCCTTGACATGTCAGACATTTCAACACGGTGCGCTATCCAGCACCCAGCTAGGTTATTCGTTTTACCTCATTAGTCATTACGACTTTGATCTCAAGCCCCAGAATCAGCGAAGCTAACTCTTTTCTTTGATAACTTTGTGAATAGTTGGTTGCAAAACGCGGAAATTCCAATAACAGCCCAAAGCCTGGATAAAGTGTGATGGAAATCAGCAAAACCAGAGAAAATCATAAAATCGTAATTTCGGTAAATGATTTTTGATGCCGTCCCATCAAGTGGTACGTTTTGTCGCATCGCAAATATTTTTAGACTCATTAGAAGACCCTTCGGAGGTAGACGCCCAGGTGGTAGGCACGTTTCGTCGCTGGTACCTTTTGTCGGGTATTCCTGAAAGAGAGTCGAAATTATCGGTTATTATTCTAAAATTTATATTAAGTTGATGGTTTGCAAAGAATTTATAGTAAAAATACTTGCTTGCTCCGCTCGGACAACAAGGGTTTATTTGAGACCCATGAAGCTTATAATTGAAAGTATTGGTTCCACACACGCAAGCACACACACACACACATAATTTAAAGGCCGTAAACGTACTCTAACATGTGCGTATAGGAGTCACGGAATTATGTTCTCGCTTCAGGCGAAGAAATCTTCAATAAGGGTTCTGATGAATATGATAAATAATGATTCATTGATATCTGTCTAACTATTGAAACTGAAAGTAACGTCTTTTTATAAGTTTTATATAATAATAGTAATGCACGTTAATGAAAAAACTTGTCTTTTTTATCATTTTCTCCGAGGCCCAAGAAATGGATATAAATCAGTGTGGATGTTTGAGAGAATTATTTCTTGGCATTCTCCCCCCCCCCCCACCTCCCCCGAAAAATATGCTGTCTACGTTCTTGACTGCCGAAGTACTAAACATGGCGTAAACATTTCAAAATGTGAAAATAAGAAGCTTTTAATTTCCACCCCTTCCATAACATTGGTCCGAAGAACTAATTTATTGTTGTTAAAGATTATATTGTAAAACAAATGTTGAAAAACTATTATAAAAGTGCCTCAGTCCAATGTCAGAAGACATCATAGTGTAATTGAAAGCACAGTTATGAAATCTAAACCTTGGGAGAATAAATTGGTAATGCAAGTGGAAGTAAATGCCCCTGTGTACAATAATGTAGGTTAATCTAATTTTTTTGTGTTTTTTTTTTCATTCTTAATTTCATTTCTAACTTATGTACTGAATAAGCATGTGTCCAACTCCTGTAGGGCCTCCCCGATGGCGCGTGGTAACGCCGTTGCCTTGTAATCAAGGGGCCCCGGGTTCGATACCCGGTGGAGGCACATAGTGTTTCGGATCCCACTTTAAACTTTAGGTCCGATTAGCCTTACTAGCCTTACTGTGCATAAAGTGGGCTTAAAACACCAATCCAATCAATCAATTAATCCAATACCTGTAAAATAATTCTATGTACGGAGTCGCGACACACACTTAAATAAATACAATTTAATTCAATTCGATTCTTCATGTAGAAACAAAACCAGCGCCTTACCCGATCCCATAATAGTCTTGGTTGCTTGTTTATGAATTTGCACATGGAATAATTTATCTTTTCCACTATTCTACCATACATATTTCACAGAAAGCACTCAAATACATAACATAATTTAGCATATTTTGCCACTGTACCGTTTAGCACCATCTTTAGTGTGTTTCTACATCAAGTATATAGACCTTGATCACACCATTACGTAGTTGCTGTGTTAAGCCAATTGCGATGTCAACCCAGCAGCGTATCTCTTCAGAGTGCATGAGAAATTGTACACTCTTGACAAATAATTTCCACGAAGTTTCTTTTCATCCTGTTTTACATAGCAACTAGCAACTGTCTCGGTGATCTTGCGTTTTGTGTATACTCCGAACACTGTCTTGCAGAGCATTAGCAAATTCGCACGGTAGCCAGCGAGAACGACAGTTTCACACACTCACATGTCCTGCCCGAGCTTCCAGAATCCCAATTACCTTATTTGCATCTAATGACCCTCAC
Organism: Lepisma saccharinum; assembly: GCF_977018435.1. Lineage (NCBI taxonomy): Eukaryota > Metazoa > Arthropoda > Insecta > Zygentoma > Lepismatidae > Lepisma > Lepisma saccharinum. Next base: position 54,295,168 of record NC_139232.1, on the reverse strand, counting down.
GCCGCATCAACAAGAGAAAACTCCACGGCGACTTTTAAAGTATCCAGTTACACTGTAGTACTTGATATCCCAGTTTTTGCTCTGTTCTCAGCGGAGAGTTTCCATGTGGGGTCCTAACAGGTCTTCTTCCAAACGCCGCGACGTGAATCTGTCTAACCCTGAAACTGGACAAAGCGGTGATCTAGACCTTGAACTGTGAGCTGCGGAATAATAATTGCGAAGTTGATTAAACGTGAAAGGAGCATTAGCAAAAGTGCAAGACGAGAGAAATGAGAAGAGGACTAAGCGAACAAAATGAGGAGCGTATACGCTAGTTAGGCTACATGCGAAATCAGAAGCTCAAAGACTACATACAATCCAGTAGAAAATGTGCATGAAATTGTTCATTCCATTAAGAACATGATGATGTTTCAAGAGTTGGCAACCTTCTTTCAAAGTACAGCACGAAATTTTCCTAGGAACGGAGAATTTGGGAGTTTCCAAAGAAAAAAAACCAAATGGGAATAGAGACATCTAAATAGTATATATAAACTAGGGATGGCCCAATCCAGATAAAATTTTATCGGGATATCGGATATTCAGATATAGGGATTTCAAATATTCATATATCGGATATCCTATATCCGAATTGTCCAGATTATCCGGATATAGGGATTATCCGAAATGTTCCGATACCCGGATGTTTGCATTATCCGAACAGTTTTATCGCCTAATCGTTTTACAGGCTATCCACATATTCTTTTATTTGTCACGTTCGTATTTCATTGTGTGGATTTTCTACAAATCCTTCATCAAATCTGTACTATCCGGATATCCGAATTATCCGTATATTCGAGTATCCGGATTATCCGTTACATCCGAAACGTATATCGGATAATTTGAAATCCTGATATCTGTTATCCGGATTTTGTGGCCATCCCTATTATAAAACTTCATCAAATAATACAACCTTTTAATTTTTCTTCTTTCTTCTTTTCTCTCTCTTTTTCTTCTTCCACTCTTTCTATTCCTCTTTCCTCATTTTCATCTTTCTTCTTTCTCTCCGCAAAAAATCTCTCTCTCTCTCTCTCTCACTCTCTCTCTCTCTCTCTCTCTCTGTGAAAAAAAGAGAAAGAAAAGAGGCCACCAGGACTGGAACTCGGGTCTCTGGCATACCTGAATTTTTCTCTGAAATTTCTAAACTGTGTGTGGCGAATTGTGATGTTATCTATGAAAATGCATATACGCCTCGTAAAGCTCAACAGTGTGCGCAGTTACCATAGTTTGTAGTCACAGATTTTATTTATTATTATTATTATTTTTATTTTTTTTGTAATCGGACACTGCAGTATGGTAAGATAGTCCACATTTTGAACTCAGCATAGGATTGGATCTCCGTTGAAGGCACCTTGCACAATGGTTCGGATTCCGCTATAAACTGCAGGTTGAGATTCAGGTAGGCTTAAAAACAAACCTTTGCCAAAATATTAAAAAGGTAGAGCTGCACGTGCGAACAATGAGCGCAACTGTCCGCCACCAGAATTAAAAGTAGGACGATCTGTCCAGGAACGAACAGAAGCCGTTATTCAGGCTAACCAAATCATGTAAGGAACAACCCACTTGTCTGATCCAGAGGATATTCCGCTTCTCGTTTAATCCTTAAGCGCTAATTCCTTTCGTCATGCTTGTCCTTCATTGAAGTAATCCCTGTTTCTATTATTACCATGCTGTTCCTTGCTTTGGCTAATTTTCTTTTGGGTGCAGTAAACGCTTTGATGCTTGTTCCTGTGCTTTGTCCCGCGCCATGAAGTAAAACAGGCTCACCACATGTTCTTGGTGTTTTGCCATTGCCATTGTGGATATGCATCACACTCCGGCCAGTCCTAGAGTTGCCCTTGGTACTGACTGATGAGAGGAAGCGTGAGCCTCAAAGTTGTTTATGCAGTGACAGTATGGGAAAGATTTCTCTCGTGAGAGCACCCATATCGGTATTTGAACCAATGTCTCCCGAGTGACATTCAGGCACTTTACCGATTGGATCACATAAGCAAAAGTAAGCTTTTAATACACGTGTGAATAGAATAACACGCAGGAGTAAGCAGACCTGAATTTATATATTCGGAGGTCCTTTGCTAACATCATTGAGTGCTCCCTACTGATTTATTGAGAAGCAGCAAAGTGGGATGTCCAAAGGTAAGCTTAACTGAAAAAAAAAGGTCTTCTTTCACACATACCACATTATATCTGCCCGTTTATAATTTGTGATGAAAAAAACTAATAAAGGTTTACTGATCCTGAGTAACTTGGGTCTCCCGCATAGAGGGAATGTTGTCCCCTTTCTATCAAAGGATCCCAGGCTCGATCCCGGTGGAAGCACATTCCGTGGGTGGTTCGTATTGCACTTGAAATTGTAGGCCCAGTACCGATTAGGTTATCTGAATATCAATACTTTAAAACGAATAATTCCGAGTAACTTCTGGCCATCATGTTAAAGAGAAAAATTACACATGTTGTATTTTTAAAGCAAATACAGCAAATGTATTTTCAGCAAATATCATGACTCAAGTTATAACTATTACGTCAGGTCACTTTATGTGGCAAATCCTTTCTCATGTTTTGGTCATATTTCAGAATATCTGTTTTAAAATTAATGCCCACTTTGCAAAGGAATTTTTCATTAGGCTAGGTGGTAGAACAGCCACAGACTGAACCTCGCCCTTCAATAAAGGATAATTGAATTGATTGAATTGAATTTCCAACTGAAACTAGGGATGGCCCCGGATGCATAATAAAAATACCCGGGTACCAGGTATATTGGATTATGGGTACCAGGATCTGGATACACGGTTATGAGATCCGGATCAGAGTACCCGGTTCTTGGATCCGAAACCGGATATTTTCGGAAGTGGGAAACCCGGACTCGAAAATTGTTGGCCATTCCTACCTGAGTGAGACTCCTTTCTGGATGGGGATCGTGACGGAAGTCCCCCCCCCCCTTACGGACCTGAATGAACATCTGGAAATAAATGATAAGCAAATGCACGTGGAGAGTAACCGTAAAAATATTTAGAATAAGTGCTACAACATTGAAATGAACTTTACAGGTATAAACCCAGAGAGAAATAACACTGAAAAGGAATAAGCATCAAAGCGTTTACTGCTCCCAAAGAAAATGAGCCAAAGCAAGGAACAGCATGGTAATAATAGCGACAGGGATTACTTCAATGAAGGACAAGCATGACGAAAGGAAATAGCGAGAAGTCAATGCTGGAATTAGCGCTTAAGGATTAAACGAGAAGCGGAATATCCTCTAGATCAGACAAGTGGGCTGTTCCTTACATGATTTGGTTAGCCTGAATAACGGCTTCTGTTCGTTCCTGGACAGATCGTCCTACTTTTAATTCTGGTGGCGGACAGTTGCGCTCATTGTTCGCGCAAGCAGTATATCATTGCGCAAAGTGGGCACATGGTCCTTCTGCGAGACTTCCTAAATCAAACTGGCATTTTTCGGGACCGGTTGGCGACGAGGACGGGAGACGAAATTAATTACTTTCCCTTTCGTGCCACGTTAATCAATTCTTCCTTGGGTTTCCACGCAGTTGTCGCTGGCAAAAATTTATTAATCTGAGGAGATCTGGCAGGAAGAGGCCAGCGACGGCCTCCGGACTGCACCAGGGGGAGGCGGCGGCTGCCATTGGCCTCCTTTCTGGCCCTGAATTGGGCCGTCGAAAGAGAGACGGCCGCGACATCGTCCGTTTGTTGTGGGGTCACTTCACCCGGTATCAGAAGAGATCCGTACTTGTCGCTCGAGGACCGTGGGCGATGCGTGTTGCATCTGCGTGCTCAATTGTGTAACATTTCTTCCTTTACGCCTGCCCCAATTCGCTATGACGCTTCCCAAGGATGACTTTATTTCGCGAGAGTTATTTATTGCCGCCGAGTTTGACAAAACTGACCTCACAGATCCTACTCAGTTTTAACACCCCTTCCCGAAATAGCAAATTTAGGAAAGTTACTTATAAAGCAGTAGAAACGTTTAAGGGGAGCCAGGGTGCAGATTTTTAGATTGATTGATTGAGTGATTTGGTTAATTTTACTTCGCTTTTTCTGCCCCTTTTTGGCTAATCGCGAAGACGAGGATGAGTGATGATATGATCAAATTGATGTAGTGACATTCACGAAGAACACCCATGCATGCGCAGGCAGGAATTCGAATCATCTGGAACCCCTGGTATCGTAGCGTGCTGTGATATCCATTCCGCCACCGAGGCCGGCCTTGATTTTTAGAAAAATCATATTTTGACTATCAATATACCTCATTCCTTATAATCTTTCAAACTTCTCAGAATTTTCGTGTACCCCCCTCTCTCCACTACCAGCCATGTAGCTCCCTATTGCAGACAGTACACAAAATGTGTCAATTGTCCCAATATGCCTACTATTTTTACCTCAGTAACACGTTAATGAGCATAAGGTCCTAATGAAGCAATAGATATTGACAATTATTTCAATGGTACCAAAACTACATGTGTCAGTTGAAGCACCAACAATGCACCAACCTTTGATGCATTTCGGGTTATGCGTGTATCTTTAGCACCAGCAATTCCGGTTCGATTACCGGAACACCATTTACTATTGACATCATGAGCGGGAGCACATCTTCTGCTGGGAGGCAAAACCTAGATGAAAGTTCAGTTGAGGAAACAAAAACTACATTCAACCTCATTGTTTTACAAACTATGTATTGAGTGTTGTCGAGCATTAAGAAGAGAGCGTATCTAGGGCGGATGCGGATCCCTCAAATCCCCATTCCTGTGCACATTTATTTTAATAGGCGTAATTGTTACGCGTCATGTTTCTGATGCATAAATGGAACTCACATTTAATCAAAGTAAAGGATCCCCGAAAAAAAAAAGTTGCGGTTCGTCTTGCAACTGCCACTGCACTCCCACTCGCGAATTGAATGCTATATTTTGAATACAAATATTGGGGTTTCATACCCGGTGGAGACACATAGTGGTTCGAATTCCACTTTAAACTGTAGATCCAGTTCAAATTAGTCTTACTGTGCATAAAATGGACTTAAAACACCAAATCAATCAATCAATCAAATATTGGGTGAAACATGGTTCTGCTGTCTTGAAAATATCCTTTGAAAATATTCTATCTTACAATGTTAATTAGGTAGTTAAAAATGATTCGAACTTCCCCCATAACTTCGAAAACGAAGCACTTCGAAATGCGTGCCCGGTGTGTGTGCATGAAGGTAGGCTGTAGTGCCACGCATTGCCACCAGTTGATGTTGCTGAATCGTACAGGAAGAACAGTGCTGCGTTAATTGTGCGGGTGTGCAGATGCATTTATGAATAAACCGAGAAAATATGGAAGCAGATAATCATGGGCAATGGTGGACAGCGTTGGAGGAAAGAAGTGGCTGGTTGGAACATCGACGCGAGGTTAGTAGTGGTGTGCTGGTATGCAGCACCAAGTCGCAGAACTGTGTTTCGCTGGATGCCGGACATCATGCGCCAACCTGTCAGTCATCACACCATTGGCACCCTGGATTCTATAGGCTCTTGGGTACACAGTGTGCCTCATGCTTCATATTCACCAGATCTTGCTCCTAGCGACTATGCTCTATTTGATGCAATGAAAGCCGTGGTGTGCATTGAGAAGTTTACCTTCAACGGCGGGCTTCAGTCGGCTCTCCAAAACTGGTGCCGAGATACCCCTAAAGAATGGTTTGCTGCGGCAAAACGAAAACTGCCGGGACGATGGCAAAGATGCATAGACACTGACAGGGAATACCTTTGATATAACATGTACTCACTGTGTTTAAAATCAGTTGTTAGTGTGAAGAAGTGTTGCACTTCGGTGCATCAAAATATACAGAGAAATGAAACCGTTAAGACAAGATATTTTCAAAGAGAAAGAGAGATAAGATAGAAATAGTGCAAGAGGTGGGGGGGGGAGTTTGTGTGGCAAGTGAAAGATTGAAATAGAGTACAGATATATAGAGACTGAAGGCCAAATTAACCAAACACAACTTTATTTGCATGTGCAATATTTAGATTCTTAAACTATGATTATTATATTATTATGTCTAATTTTCTTGTATCTGATCAACTACTAAGAGTTATTTGTACACTAACGTAAAGAGAGTGCAATATCAATACATGACTGCAAGGGAAGAGAAAGTGTGTGTAAAGTCAAATCTTAGCAGTACGTACAGCGTCCAGCTCGTACAAGGAATATGCAAATAAGTACTAAAATAAATACTAAAAAAATAAATCAGAATCGCACATTTAATTGTGTGCCTATCTGTGTGTAAAATGCAGTTAAAATGAACTTTGCCATAGTTTTGCATCCAACAACTAAGAGTTACTTGTAAACTTTCATTTTTCTTTTCAGTGCATTCACTGTTTGACATTTTCTGAAGAGAGTCCAATAAAATAAATGGTCTATGTTCAAAATAATGTAAAGAAGGATAAGATTAGCCAACAGCTGCTACAATCAGGAAGCAGAATGCATCTATGAATGCGGGAAGACAAAGGTGGGCAACCCCCAACACAACCGTTATAAGAACTGAACGATTCCCGTGGCCATGACCAAAGACTGACCTCCGACCTCTGTTAAAGACAGCGCTTGGTTTCCTAATAGGTATGGATTTATCACGCGAACTGCATCGTTTCTTTGTTTTTTTCTTGTTTTTTGTAACGGAAAGAAAACAGGGTCATGCCTTCTGCGTTTCCGAAATCGGATGGCTGAGTGGTCTTTTGCGGTGCCGCGAAACGGTTCCTCGGACATTGCGTGTGTGGGCTGCGAATTTTAATGCTCTTCTGGTCAGCTGCAATCTTTACTTCCGTCTCCGTTGCAAGAAGAAGCAGAAGGTTTATTGCAAAGACATGCATCATCACCACAAGACCACTGCGTAAAGAAACGGGGTAAGAATCAATTTGTAGTTCAAACATTTTCGCAGGGTGTACGTTGAGTTTCGTGAAACCTTAAGTGGAGACAATGTTTCAATTTAACATTGGATTATGCTTGCATTCAATGTATGGATGAAGTAACTTGTACAAAAAATGCAATTCATGATAGATTACTGATGGTGATGATATACTCATAATTGCCATAAAAGAGGCGTATTGCAATGTGTAAGCATATTTTAATTATTGCATATAAACATAAAGGCTACAGTCAGCATATTATTGTATTTTATTTTCTTGCTGATATTGTTGATAATTATAGAAGGAAATCATAAATTAAAAATATTATTTTATGTGAAACACTCCAGTAAACAAAACGAAAGGCTTATAACAGAGAATGTTACTGATACGATTAAAAATTACCACTTTGGAAGATAATAGTTTGATAAGGAACATCCTAGTTTTTTTTTGTAATTAAATATAATGAACGTTGCACCATTAGCACATCGGAAATGAAAAGGCACATTCATTTAGACATTTTTATTGCCCTCCCAATACTCTTGGTTTTGACCTTCAACTTGATCTGCTTTTTACTCTTAGGTAATACATACAAATGTGAATTAATTGTTTATTAATTGTAATAATGTTTATATTGTGATTACATAGAACAGCTGTACTTTAGACTAAGATTTTTTCCAAGTCCCTGAACCACTTATAGTCAACCCTATTTGGTGAGAGATGTGAAGAATTTTAGTGCGATGAGGATAAGGAGAGACAATGATAAAAAGAAAGATAGAAATGAGAGGAGAATGGGAAAAATAGAAGAATTACTTAAGTATACGGGAAAGAGAAGGGTACGGGAGAAAAAAAAGAAAAACATTGATAAGCAGGAAGAGAAAACTTGATAACCCAAGCAATGAGACAAAGAAAGATAAACATGACGTCAGGTGTGGGCAAAGGGAGCGTGCACCCTGAAAGATGTATATCTGCTTAAAATTATATTTATCAGACATATAATTCCATATCAGTCGGAGCAAATTGCACTGATTGTTATAAGAGAGATTTTTGTTTTTATCCTGTTTTATACAACAAGTAAGTACAGGAACTTACGTGAACTGGTACAGATCGTTCCAAGAATGAGATAAGTTCAAATTCCCCCCTCTTTCAAAATATACTGCGGACGCCCTTGAAGATGAACAGATTTAGTATCCTTTAGCATGGTGTGAAATGCTATAATAAGTATCATACAGAAACGTCCTTCTCTATTAAATCGCATTTGAAATCCTGGTTTTAACAATGCATTGAGGCGAAAACATATTAGGTGTTCAAATGCCAAGGTATAGTGCACACTCTTCTCTGTTGTCGATGTAGACCCGCTTTGTATAGAGATCGCGACTCTTGAAAACTATTAAAATCTCCAAGGTTGCTCTCTTAAGTGCACTGCTCAAGTTGTGAAGAATGCAGTTATGAAAGCTTTCACGATGGGGAAACCAGAAATAGCCAAGGACGTCAAGAAACCGTGGTGGAGCACAAGAGCAGAAAAAGTACTGGAAAACTCGAAGAAGGGTGAAGCACATAACACAACAGGACACGAGAGAAGAAAAAAGAGATAAATGAAAAGGGAAGCGCATGATATGTTTGCTCAGGATGCGCATTCCAACAAAGGCCGCACCTCGACAAGAAAGAAGTCGAAGGAACGAAAACCGTTTGTGGATTTTTCGGATTCCTGCACTGTCTTGCGCAGGATTTCCAGCCAAACCAGATTTGCGAGTAAATATTGGAAGGAGGAAACGCCCGTGGCACTTATCAAAGTGCCCTGGCACTGGCAGACGTTCTCGAACCGACGCGGAAGTATTCGAATTACAATTGTTCCCGTTACGCCATCTACCGAGCAGTGAAGCGTGTCAATATTTTTGCCCAAACCGGAGAGAGGTTCCTGAATTACAACTTGCATGGTAAAGCTCTTCTTTTTTTCTTTCTTTCCTCAGCGTGGTTTCAAAGAAGTAGTTAATAACCACGTGCTGGTTAAAGAGAGGAGACGTGCTGTACCGAGCCAGGCAACTTCGACGATGCCGATAGGAAGGAGGATGTGTTTCCGAAGAGAAGTAGATTGGGGACACGCTTCGGAGAAGGTGATCCACTTTTCTGGTCGGTCGTGCGGGTTGTCCAGACAGTGCAGCGGGGACCTCGGGGGAATGCATAAGTCGGCATTTCCCTTGCATCGGCCGCCAGGTTTTGACTTGTAAATGACGTTGCAATGAGAGTTCTCCATGTATGGGAAAAAAAAGGAGTAAAGTGCTCCAGAATGCAAATGAGAACCTCGCTTAAGAAACGATGCATGCGCCTCAACGTAATAACGCGGTAAAGACCCCGTGCTGCCACCTTTGACTGCAGTTTGTTGCTTGGGTAATCTAATTACAAGACAGAAGGTACAGTTCCCGCTACTGAGTGACTTGTCCTCTGCGTCTGTTGTTGCCAAAAGTATGTTTCGTTCAAACATGGCAAATGACCGTGCTGTTGCACGAGTAACACGTTGCTTCCAAAAATCACATGTTACCGTGAGAGGGGGAATTTGCCAATAGGCTATAGCCTTGGGCCTGCAAGTCCAGGGGGGTTGCACGAAAATGGGACCCTGAAGGAGCAAAAGTGACAAGGACAATCTACATTAAAATTCCTTAATATTGTGATAATAGCAAATTAAAACAACATGCCAAGTCGTTTTACTTGCTTATTTCATGAAAGAAGTAGGAGTTTGTAGCTTTTAAATAACTTATTACATCATAACCCAATTCTCAGTACTGTATTTTAATCGGAGTGCAAGTCTGAAAAGGAAGCAGCACGAGGTCACGCAACAGTGCACCAATATAAACAATAGTTAATCGAAGAAGTGAATGTTAACATTTTGAATGCAGCCAATGCGTCTTGTTAAATGTAAGTGTACAATGTATATTATTTGATGGAAGTTTAATGAATAATTTTGAATCAAATGTGTCTATATTTTAAGGTTTACAAGTGTTTGAATACAGAGCATACAATTAATGGAAGTGAAGTACCATGAAAACAAAACTGTTAATTGAAGGGCTCAGGTGTAAAACATGGTAAGTGACATTTTGATATTTTTTTAGTTTATTAACAAAAAAAAGTTATTAGAAGCTATACTGTAGATAAATTGCTTTTGTGTTGTGTTTACAAATTTCAGAAGGCTTCACAGAGTCCAATCCAAATTGTATGACATGGCAATTTGACTTGAAAAATTGAATGATGACACATTTTACTTTGTAATTCAAAAATTATGAAAAATGTCACTTACCATGTTTTACATCCGGGCCCCTCAAATTAATATAATAATAATAATACTATCGGCAAGGCAAAAAAATAAAAGGATAGCCTAGAGACCCAAATTTTATAAATTGCCCCCTGGTTTGTCACGTAATAAGGGCATTTAACTGTTTACTCGAGCATGTAGTGCATGTTTTCCCAGTGTGAATTTACCTTCACAAGTTTAAAACAACACAACAAAGCACGTTCCGTCCTGGCAAATAAATCCTCCAGTTCTGAATTTATCAAAGTAACGGAACTAGAGTAGCCGTTGCAATTACTCCTGTAATTCGGTAACATGTTACTAACGCAAGTACCGAAATAGTAGCGCCCTACTTGCATCATGTTACACTGGTAAAGTCGAAAGAAGAAATTATAATAGTAACTTGCCTATTCGTGCTTAGGGGTAGGGGTAAAGTTATCACGTGGTTCTGGTATTGCCAAGGGTTAAGGAACCTTGGTCATTTGCGCTAGTCTCTGAAATTTCACGAAAAGAGCAGTAACGTGGAGAAGGGACTGTAGTAATGCGTTTTCAGACCTCAGACGCCTCCAATCGGAGGTCGGTACTACGACGAAGATTCACTTGATTGGATGGTTTCATATGAGGGCATGGGTGTTATTTAATTTTCCCTTCATCAATGTCAACAAATTATCACTCATTGTCAGTGGCGGCGATTAGGGGGGCGAGGGGGGCAGTCCCCGCACCTTTTTGAAACTTTTGCTCCATCACTATGCTACACCTTATCTGACAAGGGGAAGTAAACTAACTGTCTTTGACCCCCTTGTTTTGGCACCTTGCCCTCTCCCCCCCCAGTCTTGAAACCCAACCGCCGCCACTGCTCATTGTCATCGTCGCTATTAGCTAAACGTAGCTTAAAAGTGAAGCTAAATAAAATATTAAAAAAAGGAAAATTTTCAGGCCCCATGGTGACCGAGTGCCCTGTATTTTTCTACCTCTGTGAACATGTTGAAAAATGTTTGAAAATATGAAAATTACATGTAAAAGAAACTAACATAATTATGTGTTAAAAGCTAGTATATGCAAATATATGGAAAATAAAATAGCCTTTTTCGAGCTTACACATCACGTTTCGTAAAGATAACACAAAATAATATTAATTTTAGCATCTAACGAAGATATGTATTTACAGTGAATCCGTTAACCGCTGATAACTTTAAACTTAAAGAAAACATCAATTGTGGGTGATCGAAAGACAAGCGCACCATGTGTTTACAGCTTGGCCATCGAACGAAGCCCCAGTTCTTGGAGAGACGGTCGCGGTGTGTTGTTAAGTGGCGACACCTATGAAGGGAGCCACCGCTGCAAGGACGTGGAGCGGCCTTGCCACCGAGAGCCTCTGGTTTGTTGTCGAGCTGTTCCACTTTCAAAGCAAACCGAAGTGTTACCTCATACCTGCACGCAGCCTTCTCGCTCACGTAACACACTTCTGAAATGGTTTTCCAACCCCATTTCCCCTCCCTCTCAATCTCGTGGTTATCTTTTTATTTTCCTGCCGGCTTTTCCATTAGCGTCTTTCCTCTTGTCCGTTTCCTTGTTCTGTCCACCCATCAGCTTCTTCAAAGGAACGCCGCTGGAGTGCAATGTTATGACTACGAAGCGGATTCAGATGACAAAATATGCACTGTTTTCATTTTGCGAAATTATCTCTCACAATGCACTCTGATTGAAACCTATAAAAATAAAAAGTAACTCACTCACTTCTAAAGCAAATATATTGAATGATCCTTATGCAGGAACATCTCTACAAATAAATTTCAGGGAGGCACATATATATCGGATCTGACTTTAAACTGTAGGTCCAGTCCCGATTAGCCTTTCCGTGTATAAATTAGACTTAAAAACAAAATCAACCCAAATTGCAAAGAGAGTGTTCTAGCACTCTAATCAAGTACACTGTTTATAAAGTTGGCTGGAGAAATGAAAACTTACCGTGACCATTTTTAGACTATTAATGTCCATTACATAGTTATCCTAATTAATGTAATATTGCCTCCACGATTGCGCAGTGGTAGCGTCGTCGCCTTGTAATCAAGGGGTCCCGGGTTCGATACCCGGTGCAGGCACATAGTGGTTCGTATCTCACTTTAAACTGTAGGTCCAGTCCCGATTAGCCTTACTGTGCATAAAGTGGACTTAAAACACCAACTCAATCAATTAATGTAATATTAATTATTCAGTTTTTAAATGTATGTTTATAGTGCCCGCAAGTATAATTTGCGTTCAGTATCTACGTTTCTGAATTAAAAAATATTCAAAATTAAATAAAAAACAGTTTGTAAATTAACAGACACATTGTTAAATTTTAACGGTAGAATATTGTAAATTTTACGATAACTTATGACAGTTTGCCTCACATGCAACAATTGAATAGATAAAAGCCAGATGTAAGAGATATAACAGCACACATTTATTATCTACAGTTTATTATTAAAGTTACGATCAGTAAGGAAATTAGGGCCAAAGTAAATAAACAATGGAATATTTTTAGAGTAACGAAAAGGTTGCTAGTTTAAACCAAATAAAAGTAAAATTAATACTTGTATTTTGAGTGTTGGACATTATAAGTGAGTGCCTTTAGACATAACAGCTATTTAACAAGAATGCAGGTGTGTCTCCCAGTTGATTAGCTTACCATATATCGGTATCGTTGTCGCCTTGACGTCTGGACAAAGGGGGCGAGTAAGATGAGGGAGGAGAGTGAAAGTGTGTGAGAGTGGTGTGCGGAAAGCTTGCTGCTGTCAAATAATTAGTGCTATCAGTAAAAAATAAAAATAAAACCTGAGGAGGATAGATTGTAGTAAGGCATAAAACGCAATTAACATGAAACGAAAAGACGAACGTATGAGGACATAAGGAAAGGGAATATGTAAAAACCTCATTCATGTATGGCTCAAACTGAAATAAACCTCAATTTTAGGGGACCCAGTTTCGATAGCCGGTTCGGATCTTAATGGTTAGGATCTCACTTTAAACTGTAGGTCCAGTCCCGATTAGCCTATCTGTTCATGAAGTAAACTTTAAGCAAAAACTCACTGATACTAAATTTGGCATTTTTAAATTTCGTTTATTTAGCGACACTTTTCTGCCACATTTGGCAGAGAACATGAGTGCGGGACTCGAACCCGTGAACATCAAACTCAAATCTTAAAAATAGAATGACCAGTCCTGATCTTTAGAATAATATTTCTTTTCTACACATTGCACAACGCATTACATGTTTTACGTATTTTAAATGTGCTGTCTAATAGAGCACTTTCATATTGTTAGTAACAAGTTTAGTAGAATAATATTAATAACACTAGCAGAATTGATTGATTGATCGGTTTGGTTTATTTCGCCTCGCGTTTCTGCCACTATTGGCTAATCGCGAAGATGAAAATAAGTGATAATATGATGAAATTGATGAAGGGAAACTCACAAACAACATCCATTACCAGGCCGGGATTCGAATCCGAGACCGGGATCCCTGGTGTCGTTGCGCGCTGTGCTGACCACTCCGCCACGGAGGCCGGTAACAATAGGAGAAGAATGCGCTGAGAGTAACGTTAAATCAGTGATTTGAAGTAATAAAGAAAAGCATAAATGTAAGAAAATGCATTACATTTTTATGTCTAATGATACATTTTATCTGAATTTGCTATAAACTACGAACCAAGGTGATGCATTTGAAGTCCATAACTTAATATTTGATGCATTTTCTGTTCTGTGTGCACATCTGCATTCCTGGCGTCACCACTACCCACCCTCTCCACTAACTTAGGTAACGCCTATTCACACAAAATTACTTGTTGTCGATATAAATTCTTTGAACAGATTCTCAATGGACACTTTCTTGCCAGGAACAATTACCCACGATCCTCCACGTATTAAACCGGACTTTCAAAAATGGCCGGGAAATCCCTCTAATGTTATTGTTCTTTTGCGAATAATATCGGGACCAATGATCAAAAGATGCCGACTCCGCGAATCTATTACCTTCCCCCCACCTCGGTCCTTGGGAAAATAGGGATCACGGCTGCATCGCCATCTGCATTTGTATACTTTTGACTTTGAAGTGGCCAAACATGGTGGCAAGGCCCGCTTGCTTAAGACTGCTGAAGGGAGATCCTTGGGCACAAAAATTACACAAATTACACGGCGTGGCAAGGTGTTTACTTTCACCATATAAGCAGAGAAAGTGGGAATACCATGGAGAAAACCCTCTCGATAATTCACGGCAGGAAGAATTATTTCTGGGATTTTACAACACGTTTCGCTACCTTCGGTGTCCATGGAAGTGACACAGAATTTTATTTCTAAGAGGTATTCATGAATTTCTCGAAGATGTCCAATTCTTGTATATTTGATATAACAGGCAGATAGAATTTTATTTCTGGAAGAGCCACTGTCTTTTTCAATACATGTTTATAAACAGTCACAGACTGAACCTTGCCCTTCAATATAAAGAAAGTTTGAATCTATTTATATAAAAAATTCTCGACTGCGAAAACAAAGGATGTGTTTTAATTTTTGGTTAAAGTCCACTATATGCACAGACAGTCTAATCGAGGCTTGACCTAAAATGAGATCCCAACCACTGTGCAATGTGTCTCCACTGGGACCCCTTGGTTGCAAGGCTGCAACGTTGTCACTGCGCCATTGGGGACCTCCCACTCCCCGCGAAAACAAGTAGGATACTTGATACTTTTACGACACAATTATTACAATCTGTGTCTACATGCTTATTCCATGTTGATGTTGTAACTTTAACTTCCTCAAGGCACATAATTGTCTCCAGCAATTAATGTTATTGCAGTGTATTGTTGTATCCCCATTATTCAAGCGTAAATATTCTCTCCAACATTAGCAATTTTCTCATTTTTTACAATGTCATAATTATAAACCCTACATAGTTTTTGGCAGTTATAAAAAATAATAGAAAAACAGAAATATTGCACATACACGTAACACAATTGAAGGGTGAGCTGGAACAAAGGCGTAAGTCAGAAAACATAGTTTGGGGTAATCAAAGAAAACCATCTGCACCCTCTTTCTCTTGCTGTGATATGGCAATAATCCCATGTATATTGTACACAGGAAGACATGCTGAGTGCATATAGTTTTCGTTGATTACCTCCAAACTGTGGTTTCTGACTTCTACTTAACTCTTCTCTTGTCCATAGGACCAGCCAACCTCTGCTGTCTGGGGGCACGGCCAGAATAATCCTCAGTTGGCTTATGTGTCGTCCATATATGTTTGTGATTGAATCAAACAATTACTCAACACAGGTTGTCTATCTTTACAGCGGCCTGTTATCGCTCTGTCAGGTAAATTGTCCGATTGTTCGACTATTGGTGGCGAATAGCCGTTGCCCCGATAAACGGCGACCCTCACGAAAAGAACCAACGAGCTTTTGTTTCCGGTTCTGTTCAGGAGAGACGACTGTTCCCATCTACAGTTATGCAAACGAAATCGCCTCACGACATACACTTCCCAGGCAGCGTCGCATCGAGACGAGAGCCCGTTGGTTGATCTCTGCCCCGCCACACCAAAGGACATTCCGACTTCCTCACGAATCCAGCTTTCACACGAAATCTGGTTACGGATCGTGCTCGAAATGTCTCTCGCCATTCACGAAGAGAGGGGAAGGGAGAGAAGGAGCAGGTTTCCGAACTACAGTTACACAAGTCTTTTTCCGCTCGTTGGTTTTTCTCTCCACCTACTTTGTTTTACTTTCTGGCAGAAGGAAGGGGAATTGGGAACAAGCGTGGAAAAGGAGATCAGCACGCGGAGTTGGGCAAAATTAAATCGATTACCATTACAATTAATACCGTCGCGGCATGGGCGTAGTTTTTGTAGGAAAATGTATCGTATCGTATCGTCTGTGACGATATTTTCTTGACGATATATCGCGACATAAAATTTACGATATCGTCATCCCTAGTTAGCAGCCACCGGAGCAACAGAGAAAAACAAAAGTAGACGGACGAAACTCCGCCTATGCTTCTCAGCAGGATCTTCAATCTTGAGACTTCATTTGGAGACAAATGTAACATTTAGGCGCCAAAATTGCATTAAATAACAAAACGCAAAATGTCGAAACTGATATGTACTGAACAAACACAAATCAACGCTCCTTTTAATTGCGCAGCGTGGGCGTGCGATTAAGGTTGTGACCCTGGAAATGAAACACCTTGACTGATTGATTTGGTCTACTTTACTTCGCTTTTCTGCCGCTTTCGACTAATCGCAAAGGTGAAGATGAGAGATGATATGATGAAATTGATAAAGGGACACTAACAAAGAACACCCATTCCCAGGCCAGGATTCAAGCCCGGAAGCCCTGGCGTTGTAGCGCTCTGTGCTAACCACTCCATCACGAGGTGGCTTGATGAAACATTTGTTCGAGGCTAGGGAGAGCCTGTGACTGTCTGAGCTCTGCTCGTAGGTTAGTTTAAAGTTTGGAAAAGTGGACATAAATATACCGAAGCGTAAAGTGTCAGTGCCAATTCAGGTTAAGTGAAGGCATTTCGGTTTTAGAAAACTGATATAGTGAACCGATTATCTGAATCCATAGGGGCTCATTATAAGCGGAATTGACTGTGTGGTAATTTTTGTCAATTTTCTCTCAACACACAAAGTCATGTGAAGTTTATGACATAATTACTTAGCCAAAGTAAATGCAATAATTGCAAATTATCAAATTATCTGAATAATTGCAGTGACAGGCTACGTAGGGCGTGTCCAAAATGTGCAAGAACGTACTTGAAGCGAGCATCCTTCGAAAATGGTTTCGCAGTTCGGTCTTGAGGCCTTGGAATGAAAGCAAAAATCTTTCGAATTACACTTTCTCTGCAGCACCTAATACGAACACATTGTTTTTCCCGAGTTATAAACACTTATTGTTCACCTACAACGTCAGGGGTACGGGGTTCGAATCCCGACCTTGGCATGGGTAGTCCTTCTGAGTGTCCCTTCATTATATCATCACTTATCATCATCATCGGAATTAGCCAAAAGTGGCAGAAAAGAAGAGTAAAATGAACCAAATAAATCACACAATCATTATTATTCACCATAGAAATCACGTGGCATTTTAAAAAAAAAGTTCTTGCACTTTCACTTCCACACAATAGAAGAACTATAGCAAAGACTTATATGATTATCTATCTACTCCAATGATTACAAACATGTTAACAACATGCGAACGAACCAAGTAAACAAGTCTGCATTGTCGCGTACTGCACGCTGCCACTCGTTTAATTGGCGCTCGCGAACTTCACTAGGTGACGTCACTTCCGACAAGACCATACTTCAAGCTTGCTTCTTGGACCTTTCAGACACACCGTGAGTGCTATACTTTATCCTTTTTAAAAATGCATCATACGTTCTGTTCATATGATTAGCTAAGGTGATGCAAAGGTATATAACCCCAACTGGTCCTTCTTCGAATATGTCACTGACTAGACCTTATTATCTTCGACGTCTATAGTTTGGAGATCATAGTAAAGATAAACGAATGACGGAGCATATAAGACGAAGACTGCAAATCAATTCCAGCTCTGGAGTCATGGCTGGAAGAACCCATCAACGTCAGCCGACAGATAGCCTATCGTTCGGAGCTCATTTGGAACAAACCGAAACGACAGATCACAAGATGGGCGGTGGAGAACCAAATTTGGTCACGTTTCGAAGACACCACGAGTGACCACACATTGTCTAGCTGTCTGAATCTGATAACCGACATGGTCTTGTTATGTCCCTGCGACAAAACACAATGCGTAGATTCACATCTTTAGAACGCATCGGGATTAGGAGTCGCCCCACAGGGGAAGGCGGGAGGAACCAATGGTCTGTCGCAGCAACAAAACAGACGCAATATTCCAAGCACCATCTGAGAAATTAGCTCTTATCCTTTGATACAAGGTGTGCACGTACAGAGAATCATATTTGGGCAGCGTTTACTATGGTGGCACAAAAACTATGCAAGAGCTGTTGGGAACTAGAGAAAACAGGAAGCGATAAAAGTAAATGCAATAGAAGAAAATGCTGAAATTGAGATGAAGTAACTAATTACAAGATAAACGTAGAAAAAACACCAAAATATTCGAAGTATGAAGAGATTAAAATTAGGATAGCCATGGTAAAATTAGTAGCGGTGTTTGGTAAAGAAACAATTTTTTCCTGAAATGGATGTAGTATAAAAGAGACAATGTTTGTTCAGTAAAATAGTGTGTATCGCTGATTCGAACCTGAATATATGCAATGAGGAAGAGGTACTGCAAAGGTATCTTCTTAATCATATGATACAATTTCAAACAGCTCATTCGCTCTTTAAAGGAAACGTGAAGGCGAAGATCTTACGAGCTATTCGTATTACGAGATATTATATTCGTACTTCTGTGGGTTTGCCTATATTCTAGGCATGTTATCCTTGCGGGAAAAATAAAAATGCTCGGGGCACTGCTGGAAACGTCGCGCTCGGATCCTAAAATTTGAGTGTAGTGTTTATTTTATGGGTCAATTGGCAACCAACTGGTGGACGATTTGCTGAAGAATCTGGAGACTGCAGAAAACTTCTTAGAACCAGGACATCAGATTCGAACCTAGAATCTCTGCCATCGTAGCACCACAGCGCTAACCACTTCGTCACGACGGCTGGATTCCACATACATCGTAAAAACCTGCCTAGTTATGCAGGAACTCCTACGGAAAAACCAATTAACACATCGCACTGGGAAAAGGAGGTTATTGGTGATCGGTGTACCCGGAGGAAAAGTGACGAACGTGTCATTATGGGTTCGTGGCTGTTGACAGTGATCGTCTTGACCTTGCCAACAGGAAGCTGCAAGAGACGCATGTTAGCCTAACGGTTCCTGAATCGGCTGAAAAGCTTCCAGAAGGAGCTGCTTGTCTTCACCTGCCGTCACTGCTCTGGAATGCGGATGATTGAGTGGAAGTGCGCAACCTCCCGGTGGTGAGACGGGCGTTTTACCTTCCAGCTGTAATCTCCAGGCTGCAGTTGGTGGTTATCGTCACTTTAAAATGCTCCTTATTGGCACTGCCTCTTGCCCAGGTGTAAAGAGGAAAGAGACTAAGTATCGGTTACCAAGTACTTCATTTTCGAGAGCGGTCTTCATTAGTCAACAGAAGCTCAATCACACTTGCATACTAACAACGTCACCACTCAAAAGGCAGATGGTCCTGCGTGCTGATTCTGGTACGCCATTTTCGTATCTTTTCTCGAAAACAATTACGTCTTCAAATATCCTAATATTTCAATTTAGAAGAATTCCATTTTTTTTCATTAAATTGATCAGCAATTAATATAACGTCCTGAAACCAACCTGCTTATACTTGTCTGATCTGGTGGGGGGGGGGGGATATCATTCGGTAAGATGTGGCATCCAAAAGGAACGTAGAACGTTGTCTATAAACAAATGTATCACCAATATTACTACTACTACTACTACTAATAATAACAACAATAACAACATAAATGTTTATAATTAATGCATTAATATAATTTCTAGGTCAATTCACAATAATAATGATCGGAAGGGGTAGATTAATTCATATTGTTATTGTTATTATTTCATGATTAGGTAAAGAAGATGGTGTGTGTGTGTGTATATATATATATATATATATATATATATATATATATATATAATACAGCAGCGGCGATTGGGTGCCATAAGTGGTGCTGGGCAGGGGCAAGGACTCTTTACTTTCTTGATAGATAACGGTTGGCTTTTAGAAGACATATGAGGAGTCAAAAGTGGAAAAATGTGTATGTGTACATCAGCAAGAAAAGCCGCCACTAGATATATTACAGCACTTATTCATTACCTACCTTACATGTCGTTAAGATAGTTTGTATAAAGACAACTAACTGCCCTCGCAAGGAAATCAACGAAATAAAAATTAAAAATCGAATATTTATTGAATAACGAGTAAGGAGGTTATGTCCAGTTAATGAAAACTAAAGTTCCTGATTAATATTTTATGCATATTTATTGTAAGTAGTAGCGTGCATAAATGTTCTTAGGTACTGTCAATTGATTCAAAGCCGAATGATCTCAATCTAATCCTTGCTTTCGTGTAAGTTAACCTTCGATTGCACGACAAATGCTAAGCAAGTAGATATTTTTTATTATTTAATTTTAGTAGCCCTACTTAGTCTTTCGGGGGGGGGGGGTCTAAATTCGTCCTTGCATCCAGGACTCCTTTGCAAATTCTCCAAATTTCAGTTAGCATTTTGAAACATACGCTTCATTTACAACTTCATATCATGCATAGGGCCTCCCCGATGTCGCAGTGGTAGCGTCGTCGCCTTGTAATCAAGTGGTCCCGGGTTCGATACCCGGTGGAGGCACATAGTGGTTCGGATCTTACTTAAAACTGTAGGTCTAGTCCCGACTAGCCTTACTGTGCATAAAGTGGTCTTAAAACAGCAAATCAATCATGTCATGTATAATACCTTGTTTGTTTACAACTGCCTTTCTCATCCGATATTATCATGGTTGGGGGAAACGGCAAAACTCTGTGACCTAACAAATGACGTATGGGTAAAAAAAAAAGTTAAAGTTCCCCGTTCCATTAAGGCACATTTAGGGGATATGGGGATAGGGCCTCGCACATTCTCGATCTCGGCCATAGTGGAGGTGATGTGATCAGCGTCACGCTCCAGCCGCTTTTACCCCCTCCCCAAGTTGCTCCCAGGTACCCATTCATTTGAGGCTATGGGTGAGCCCCAGAGCAGCTTTATGTGGGGACATGGCCGGAAAAATTCCGACCTGAGATCACCCACCCAGGAAATCAAACCCGGGTCTCCCGCGTGGTAGCCAGACTCCCTACCGACTAGACCACCGCGGCTCTTGACCTATTATTTAAAAATGACCTAAAAATAATTTTCATTCTGAAAATGTAAGCTTGATTTTTTTCATAAATTGCACGAGAGTAGTTGAATAATTCGATAAAACCCGTTGTTTGGTGGTTTAACCTACCAAAGTAAAGGGGGGATAAGCAATTAAGTACTAATGTAGTTATCCTTAGTTTTACTTCAAGGTTACATAAAAAAACCGCAATGTTTTTCTGTACAAGTCATTCACCTTCTTTCAGAGTGGACCTTACAACATACAGTAGTCGGGCAGCATCTGAAAATACCGTTGCGTTTCTCGTACATCAGATTTTATAGGGTTTTCCAATAAGAACGATAGGATTTTACGATTAAATAAAATATAAACTATTTCAGATACAACCAAACTTTTTATATTATTTTGAAGCATAGTTTATTACATTTTGTTTTGAATAACACATCATTTAAGTGTCCACCTCGACTGAGTGAATTCGATTAACCCAATTTTCGATAATTTTGTGCAATAACTCGGGCCTAATGTCACGAATGCAGCGTTCGATGTTCAATCTTAATGCATCAAGGGTTCTGGTATGTTTGCCTAGAGACTATAGATTTCAAATAACCCAACAAAAAGCAATCTAAAGGAGTTAAATCACAATTTCTTGGAGGCCAACTATCAGTTTCATTTCTTGAAATTATCCTTTCACCAAACTGTTCTTGCAATACGTCGATAGTGGCATTAGCAGTGTGACATGTGGCACCGACATGTCCTCCAAATCAATTTCATCTACACTTGGCCACAAAAAATGTGTTAACATGACCTTTTGCGGATGCATGGACTTCTCGTGAATCTCTTGTGGATTGTTTTCACACCAAAAACGACAATTTTATTTGTTAACATATCCACTTAATCAGAAATGAGCTTCATCTGAGAAGATAATTTTTTGCCCAAAATTATGATCCGTTTCAATTTCAATAGAACGTCTATTTTCATAAATTTTTTGGATAATAACCAAACGTTCTTGAAGCGTGTATTTAGCCATGATGAATTGTCACAGTATATTAAACACAAATGACAACATTTGACCATAGTTGTCAGTTCATTTCAAAATCATATCACTCTTATTCGAAAACCCTTTATATATGAGATTTTTATATTGTGACTAATTTTACTTTAAAACTACAGATTAAAGCGATAATAGTGACCAGAAAGGGAACCTCAAAGTAGACTTCAAACAAAGTATTTTAAGTTTCCTGGAAGATAAATAATTATACCACAATTAATTATTTAAAAGGCATTGATAAACATTTCAGTTAAAAATAATATTGTGCTTTTCCATTGACCGAATTTTCAATTAAAGGCGAACTTGCTAAAAGGACCATGTCAGGAAACTTAAATATGTAAGTTATACTACTAGCAAATGCATTAAAAAGCCATTAAACAACAAGGGAGGAAAAGAATACGCCTCAAAAATGAAGAGTTACAATAAAAAGAAATTCGAAAAAATGGCGTTTTTTAAATGACCTAAAAGTAAAAAAACGCAAAAAAATGTACAGGGTGGTCCGAAAGTCTTGTCACCCCTACCGAAAAGTGATAAGAACAATAGAGGAACATAATAATGAAATCAAATACATGGAAGCCTGGTTTTAGTATATTCACTTTCATTGACACTGACACCGTCAAACATCGAGAAGGTCTGTATAAACATCATCATTTTCGTGGCACAAAATGATGCGGCGCCATGTCCTGTGTTATATTTTTCGAAACTGTTCTTTGGTGATTGTTGCAAAGGTGATTGTTGAAATAGAAAATTAAAATAATATTTACAATACATGTGTTTGATATTATTATATTGTTCCTCTATTGTGCTTATTACTTTTCGGTAGGGGTGACAAGACTTTCGGACCACCCTGTAGAATAAAAACAATGTTTTCTGGTTCAAACTGAATGGAAATGGGCCAATATCAGGTTTAGCATTGTTTTCAAGGCGCAGAAGAAAAATATGATTTTTCATGAACTTCCGAGACCTAGTTCTCACCATTACCTTACCACATACAGTATATGTAGCCCATTTACCGCGTCTCACACCAGAAATATAAACGCAGCGTTTTTGGCTCTGCACAACTCAATCAGTCCTGTTGATACATTTGTCTCTTATTGTCGCCGGTAGAGACTAATTACAAATTGCACAAAAAGAACAGAAGCAATTGTCTTTCAGCAAAAGGCCGTCAAACATGAATCCGTCAAAAAGCCAGTTTACTGTCGATAAATGTCCAAGGCTCCAATTAAGTTTTCTGTAACTATAGTTTATCGTGGCATTGTCTTCGGCTAGCAATTCACTCGGAAAGCCCACTTAGAAACCCAAGGTGCAACTAACCAAACTTGTTGAAACGAGATTCTGGTAATGCTTGGGGTTTAAATTCACAGCTGATGCTCACGACATACAAAGCCATACTTCGACCAGTTCTTACGTACGGTTGATTGATTGATTGAATTGCTTTATTTTACTTCGCTTATTGTGCTACTTTTGGCTAATTTGCGAAGATGGGAATGAGTGATGATATGATGAAATTGATGAATGAACACTCACAAACATCCAGGCCCTGGTGTTGTAGCGCGATGTGCTCACCACTCCGCCACAGAAGCAGTCGATCACATGTCGTTCAAGACTGTAGTAAGGTGCTAAGGAGACCAATGCTGTAAAGCCGGATCTCCCTTGATGCTTCTAGAATTATTAATTCGTTGGAGATTTACAAGACCACTGTTTTTCTTAAACTATAAAAACTTATGGTAGTAGTATTATTTATATTAATTGTTTTATTTATTAGCTTTTGTGCTTTATTTCTCAACGTAGGCATTTATTAGTAACTTTATGAAGACTTGAATTCATTATGTTACTGTCTGCCCACAGATAGGAACAGGTGGGCTGACGTCTCCTTGGTTGACAACACCGACTTCTTACCATCTCCAGCAAACATAAAAATGTATTCAAATAAACGTTATTTAGCCCTTCACAGCGGCTGGAGTACAACCATAGTGATTTGTAACATTTTGCTCGTTCAGTCCTTGTTTCCTCGCTACAAACCCTCTCCACAAACCAAGCATTACCCTATACTTAAGTATTATACACTATGCATGTCCTAATAATTCAAAGATAACGGACGACGCGTGTGTTTCTTAGTTGTACGATGCTTGATCTGTTTTTATGATTATTACATCCACAGTCTCCTGTAATGTTACCATGCACGTTTACGAGTTTTCCCATAAATGTTTCGTCCGATTTCGACCTTGGAAGTAACAAGAGTGTTCAGTACTTACGGAAATGGTCATGAAGAACGCAGAAGCTGGAGGAAAAAGAGACACCAACGAGATAAAAAGGGTATGTGGAATGCACATTCCTTTTGAGGTGCAGTTTCAATTGCTACTCAGAGTTTGTGCACTCGGTGCACGTAAGGTAAAGATGCTGCAACGGAATTACGCAAAAAGAAAAAAAGTTATCTTTCAGATTTAATCATAGGCATGTGCAACCAAACCTCCGGGCAAGCAGGAGGAAAAGGAAATGAAAGACTTCATCCCCCACACACACAGACACCCAAATGGCGTTAATGAAACATCGAATAATAAGGGTCTTCACTTATAATAGTATGGCGATCTATATCGTTTCTAAGTGATGTGTTCTGCATGTTATTTACTTTTCTCATTCATTAATCGTCGCGATTAAACTAAGTTTTAACCAGTTTTAAGAAGTGGGAAAAAAAAGACGATATATGTGGATGAACTCAAAACATCATGAAAAACATGATCTGTAGAACGGTTCGCTTCTTTCTGAAATTGACTTCTAGTACTCTTGGATGGAACAAAGTACATAATGGACTCGAGTACATGATGGAATAAAGTTCCGTCGAAAAATGGTCCTGTGTCCATGGACATGGATGGACCCATATTCTACAAAGGCCCTAGGCAGTGGCGGCGAGGGGGGCAGCTGCCCCACATTTTTCGCCACTTTTTCCGCAGCACTATGCTAAACCTTATCTACGGAGGGAAATATACTGTTTTTGCCCCCCCCTTAGTTTTGGCACCTTGCCCCCCTCCCCCGGTTTTCGAACCCAATCACCGCCACTGGTCCTAGGTGTTGTTGATGTAGTAGGTTGTTGCTCCTGATATGAAACTTCACAACAATGCAACCAAGATAAGCTTTGGTCAGATTTTTTAAACTGAGTTAAAAGGTTTCGTGGATGGAGCTATGGTTACGGTGCCTGAGCCGCGCCAGAAAGGGCTCTTCCGGAGGCGTATCTCTGGAACGAGTATGGGGGTAGGAAATTGAAAATGGCGGCGATCGAAAGGGTATCCATCCCGAAGGTGACCTGTGTGGTACGACATGAATCGACCCAGGGGCGTCTGTACAGGGACAAAATATCTACAAAACGCGCTTTTAAATGTTCCACTGGTGGCGAAAACATGGTTCGCTTTGTGATTTCTTTACGTCGAACCTATTTGAAATGGAACAAACCATCAAGTCACATTGGAAAAAGGAGGTTTTGGGCTACCACGTGGTATTTGTGGTATTTTTTGTTTTGCCAATCCAACCAATAGCAAGCGGGCATATTATTAAATCATAATAGATTAATGTCTCCGCGGAAAAAGGGCTTGTAATTTTACAATTAAAATAATAATTTATTAATCTGTATTAACATATGTCACAATTTATTTTCATTCGAAATGTTGGAAATACATTGTATTGCTTGAGATGAAAAAATGGTAGTCATACTTTGAAAAACAAGTTTATTATAACGTTTTTTGTGTCTCCTGTACAATTTGAAATTTTGGACTTGAGTCTATTTTCCGTAGAGGTCCTCAATTAGTGAACGATATTCAAAAGTGCTTGAAGAAAATCGACACTATATATCAGTTGTGGATCTATTGTGGTATCTTGCTATTCAGGGACTTGCTTTTCGAGGTGATGATGAGACTGAGGAAAGCCTTAACAGAGGAACTTTATTGAAACTCTTGAAGTTATTTTAAAAATACGACGATATTATTCGGAAACATATTGAACTTGGACTTCTAAATGCAAAGTATACTCACAATTCGATTCTACGATATGTGTTGCGGGCAAAGAATAGAATGCTTTTTAGGATTCTCCGTTCTTCAATCATTAGATATTCAATCATTCGCTCTTTGGGAACTTCTCTCCAAGAACTCCAATTGTGTAGCACATATATAATGATGGAGCTAGTGCTATGAATGGTAGAGTGAGAAGTGTAGCAGGGTCAGAATATTTCTTATGAGATAACTGTACCTTTTGTAAACTTTTGTTCGGGTGATATATCATTGCCCTGAAAGCTTAAATGCAGATTTTGCCCAAAACTCTTCAGCGTTACGAAGGTGGAACAAAAGAAGTGCACCTAATAAATTTCGCCGATTTCCTAGCAAAGTATAAATTGGCATTTCACGAGGTTCGCAAACTATAGCCGTAATCTCTGTGGCATCCCAGTTTTCCAGTGCAGGGTGTGAAAAAGAACCTTTTCGTGTTTGAAAGATTTTAAAAGTCTTGCTCGGAACAGAATGTTGGATTCCATAGGGATCAAGTGTCCCCTCCCTTCAGTGGCGGATCCGGAAGTTACACAGTTGGAAAGGGTTAATTTCAGTCGGGTCACCTCACCGAGAACAAATTCTAACCTACACGTGCACTGTCTTATATAAATAATATATAATGTAAACAGGATCAAACCTGACTTCGATATTCTATAAATTAGGCTATTGTTTCGCAAAAATAGGGGTTCAGGGCTGGAATAGATGGTTGTTATTTTATGTCGTTAACATCATTCCTCCCATTGTCACGGTAAATTGAACGATAAGATTAGGAGTATATAAACAAAGAAAGAAGAACATGTTCCGAAGGGTTCGATCCCCTTTTTGATCCACATTGCACAGTGGTTTAGATTCAAATTTATACTGTAGATCAGGAGCGTATATTCTAAGTTAGCTAGGCTATCTGCGAAGCCTGAAGCCTAGAGAGTAAAATACAGGAGATAAATATATTAGAAACATTATAAACTGTGAATAATTTTACTCATTTTGGTAAGAAAGAATGGCGATTCTAAAGTTGGCAACCTGTATCCTTAGGAGTTTGCAGCCTGGCTGCCGTTGGAATGGCAACATGGCTTCCTTGAAGACGTCAAAAACTTGCAAAATGGATGTGCGTAACCACTTATACCGGTGGTTTACGTCAGCCTAGTCTTTTCTCTTCCTTCATAGCCTAGAACCACGTGTCATAATGTGCTAGTCCAGGTCTTGAACTGCTGTAGGTCCAATTCCGATTAGCCTATCATGAGCATAAAATGGACTTTAATCAAACATTTAAAAAATCTAGCCTGTTAAACTTGGTGATAAAAGACAACATTTGAGTCTTCAAAAAAATATTAGGCATAATAAAGGCTTGTGTTGCTGCTTCTTCGAGTTTAAGAAGGATAGTGAACCCATTACTAAAAACTCCAGGTAAGTTTTGTATTATTCATATTGCAGAATGATTATTTGTTAGTTATTCGCGTTGTCTCCGTATGTTTTATCGTGTTTATGGGTGTCAGGTGTGCTCTGAATGGGGGAACTATTATTATATGTGCTTTGAAATTAAGAAATCATCATCCGAGGATGACTGTTCCACTTTACTCAGTGTACATGGAGGAAGGTCCAAGCATTGAGATTAGCAACACTTTACAAGGAAGATGAGAGGGTCAGGTTGTGGATTCGGCGGGCTGCAGCCCTACCCGATGTGTTCCTCTTCCTGCAAGATGAAGCTCCAACACATGTGCATTGTTTCGGTCGTAAGTACACATCGATATCAATTTAAGAGCTTTTTAAGTATTTATAAATAATTGGAACCATTTAAATAATGATAAGGAATGAGCAACGAATTATGTTGGGGGATGATATTCAGGATTGAAAAAGGAGGCTACAGAGACACCATCCGAACGTTTACGAATTCATCACTATTTTGAAAGAGCTGTAAAGCGAGAATGAAGCTGGTAACGGACCGAATCGACAGAGATTATTTTCTTCACTTCAGTTCCTGAAATTTCCAGGCAAAGGGAGAATTCCCTCGCCTCAGAATATTCGGCGAAAGTGGATTCGGCAAGACGGAAATATCCCATCTCGCCGACAATTTTGCTTAAGTGTGATATTTGTCTCTGGGGCATTCGACGAATTGGGAGGTAACCAATGTGTTAATTAGTTATAATAATATATCCAAATCGTGCCAGTTCGGAGGGGCGATCGCCCTCCCCATGGATCCCCCCCTTCTCCACTGTCCCTCCCTGTAGGCGCCAATGGGGCAGGACTGAATTTAAGTTGCCGGACGCTTTGAGCACAGCAAACCTTGGCATGCTCGCCCTGTACTGCAATCTTTCAAGAGTGTGACTATGAATCTGTCCCCAAATAGGGTTAATTAACACCTCGTATTTCTGCAGCCGGGTTAATCACGACAGAAAATTAGAAGGACAAAGGTTAAAAGCAATTACGGCTCGAAGAAACATAATGCCGAAACTCCTGTTCCATCATTCCTTTGGAAAATCAGTCTGACATTGAACCAGCGACCTCCGTAGCATTAATAGCTATGCAGTCTTTGGTGCTCATCTTTAGGTTGATTAACCGTTGAGGCCAGTTCGTTGCTCCCTCCTGAATGCGATAGGGAAGGCAATGCTAATCTTACGCGGGCTCTTTACAATGGACCCAAGAGGTTAATAGCGGGGTTTAAAAGTCAATCACGTGAGTGAAGACAAGATGTTCCTTGTCCTCCCTCCTCGAAACCTTTTGCTAAGAGGATTTGCAATTTCCTTAAACAAAACAAAGACTAGTGGTGAAATATATAGATATCTGAGCAAACAAGGCATCCTCACAGGGTGAGATGCATTTCTGATAATCTACTGCTATATATAAATTGATCATCCTTGTTCAAATTTGACACCTTGTGCTCAGATACATTGTAAAAAGTAGCTATGTCTAAGACAGGCCAAGCCCGTCAATTTCCGCTGCTATTCAACTACCCAAGGTGGATTAATTTAAATGAGGTATTTTTTTTAAAAAAAATCACTGATTTCAATCACTTCAAACAAAAATAATATATAAAATAATGTACATAATGATTTGTAGATATCAGAATCACTGTTGATGAAAGTACACCAATCTCGTAATCATTTAATGGAGTTTATTAGGCTAGAAGAAAGGAAAAGAAAGGAAACAAAATATGTGTATTGATGGAATGAAGTTCATGTGAAAGGAAACAAAATATGTGTACTGATGGAGTGAAGTTCATGTGAAAGGAAACAAAATATGTGTACTGATGGAGTGAAGTTCATGTGAAAGGAAACAAAATATGTGTACTGATGGAGTGAAGTTCATGTGAAAGGAAACAAAATATGTGTACTGATGGAGTGAAGTTCATGTGAAAGGAAACAAAATATGTGTACTGATGAAGTGAAGTTCATGTGAAAGAAAACAAAATATGTGTACTGATGAAGTGAAGTTCATGTGAAAGAAAACAAAATATGTGTACTGATGGAGTGAAGTTCATGTGAAAGGAAACAAAATATGTGTACTGATGGAGTGAAGTTCATGCGAAAGGAAACAAAATATGTGTACTGATGGAGTGAAGTTCATGCGAAAGGAAACAAAATA
The DNA here is from genome assembly GCF_977018435.1 of Lepisma saccharinum. Taxonomy (NCBI): domain Eukaryota; kingdom Metazoa; phylum Arthropoda; class Insecta; order Zygentoma; family Lepismatidae; genus Lepisma; species Lepisma saccharinum. Next base: position 54,265,408 of record NC_139232.1, on the reverse strand, counting down.
TGTGTACTGATGGAGTGAAGTTCATGTGAAAGAAAACAAAATATGTGTACTGATGGAGTGAAGTTCATGTGAAAGGAAACAAAATATGTGTACTGATGGAGTGAAGTTCATGCGAAAGGAAACAAAATATGTGTACTGATGGAGTGAAGTTCATGCGAAAGGAAACAAAATATGTGTACTGATGGAGTGAAGTTCATGCGAAAGAAAACAAAATATGTGTACTGATGGAGTGAAGTTCATGTGAAAGAAAACAAAATATGTGTACTGATGGAGTGAAGTTCATGTGAAAGGAAACAAAATATGTGTACTGATGGAGTGAAGTTCATGCGAAAGGAAACAAAATATGTGTACTGATGGAGTGAAGTTCATGTGAAAGGAAATGTAATGTGTAAACTATAAACACACTTACATTGCTCTTCATTTAAAAATCAATATTTTTTATAGGAAAAATAGCAAACATTTTGTTAGAACAAATATACAAAATAGTATTCATATTAAAAAGTAAATAGTGTCATTATCATTAAACTGTAAGTAAACATGGCAGCTGATATTTTGCAAACTATCATTTTAAAAGATCTCCAAAATTCAGCTACAAAGACTATGAAAATATTTTAGGATTACAATTACATAGTAGCTACATCCAAATTGTTATATTTTCACTAGAAGAAAAATTACTGAAATTATAATAGTTTAATTAAGACACTCAACAAACATTTCCACAATAAATATAGTTCATGTATACCAGAAACAGAAAAATGTGGATTTACATATAATTATTTATTTGCTTTAATCAAACTGTTCAACTGTTTTACAGGGTCGTTTTCGAGAAAAAGCCTTTCTGGAAAAGAAAACAAAGAAATACATATATCTATATGTACGGTGCTAAAAACCATCGAAGCAATTTTAAGCATGTCTTTTTTTTAAAAAAAAAATCTAATTAAATTTAAAAATCTTATTTATATAAAAAAAGATAATAAAAAATATTTTGTTAATAAAAATCATGATTTTTATCAACCCTGTAACTACCCCAAATAAAGTAACAATGACTTCTTTTTAAGCGTTAACGGTTTAATGGTTCAGTTTTTAAAACAGGCCCGTACCCAGGAGAGAGCAAGGGGGTCATGCCCCCCCTCGAGCCTTAAATTATTTTGATGCAATCCTACAAAAATAACATGAATATTTTTTTTAAAAAAAATTGCAAGAATTTAGATTTTCTTCTTGCATAAATGAATGGGTTGTTTCTGGAAAGAGGCAGGCTCCTGAAGTCTGCAGTCTACTATATTTAGTAATTTTAGTTTTATGACAATTTATGCGAAGCTACTAAATGTTCCAATTTGGTCGCGACAGTTCACCATATGCACTCCCTGTTTTGACTTTTTTCGAACTGCATTCTTGATGAGAAAATGTCCTCTTTCTGTGGTTAATTCACATTAAGACATGTTCTTCATTATAAGGATAATTCCATAGCGTTGGTGGCCACATTCAGGATACGAATTCCCATGGCGGAAAGGGGATCTCCCACCTTACCACCAACGATCTTGTTATATTAAAATTTTTCACCGATTAAAATTTTCTGAGGGTAAGAGTTTGTGTTATAACAACAAAGATAAGCAATTAGTTTGGACTTCAAACATACTTTAATAAGAATAACATCATGAACACATACAAAGAAGGAATAACAAAGAATGATGTCTGCCTGTGTGTGAATGTTGCATACATATTTTCTCTCTCTCTCTCTCTTTTGGGCTGGTAACAGCATGGGGTAAAAACGTACTTCTACATTCATACATACTACCCGTCCTCTTTGACTTTAAGTACATGCAATCCATGAAAACTATCGGATATACAGACTACAGCAGCTTGGTTAGGTTAGGTTAGGAAGGAACGGCCTTCGTGAACTAGAGCAGGGTGACCACGTTCAGTCTTCAAGTAATCCATCTTCTAGCAGGACTCAATCACAAGTGATTAGTCGTCTGAATTTCCATGTAAGTGAAAATCAGATCCAAAAGACAGGTCCGTGACAGGTTGAGGGAGAGTAGGGGGAGGATGGGGGAATGATATCGTTCCATTGCTACGTGCACGTGCATGTTCAAGCGATGGAATGTCTACCCTATGAGTCACTCCCACTCTAGGGCTCCAGTCAAATAAAACATCCAAGGACAACCTCAAATCTTTAGCAAACCGGTTCACAGAACACATCCCCAATCGAGACAATTTTCAATGGAATTTCCACAGATCCTCAATCGAGACATCCTCAGTGTGGTATAAATCGGCACGTTGAACAGTGGTTCGGATGCCACCTTAAACTATACACCCGTCCCGATCAGCCTATTTGTGCAGCGGTGACTACGCCACTCATTAGACTTCTTTCAAAATGCATATAAGGAGCAGTCATAGATAAGATTTTAAAATTATATCAAATTGGACTAGTAAGACATGGACCCGTGAATTTAGGTAAAAAGGGCAAAGGAAAAAATGGCAACGGAAAAAATGGCAAAGTGAAAATGGCAAGCGGAAAAAATGGCAAAGGGAAAAAATGGCAAATGGAAAAAATGGCAAAGTGAAAATGGCAAGCGGAAAAAATGTCAAAGGGACATTTTATTAGGTTTGGTAACCTTATTCGGTAATATAGTGTATAAATTATCATAAACTAATTTCACACGTATCAGGTATTGCATTCTTAAGAACCTGATGAATACTCTTTACAATTTACATGTGAATTATTTATATCAATAATTTATCACTTGCTTTTCCTTTCTTCTTGTCGGCATTTTTACTTTCGCTATTCTCACTTTTGCCATTTTTTCCCCTTTGTCATATTTTCCGTTTGCCATTTTTACTTGGCCATTTTTTCCTTTGCCATTTTTACCGGACACCGGACCAGTAGCTGGGAAATTCTGTCAATTCTTCTTTCATTTCTCACCTCCTTTCATCGGGAATAAAACATAGCACTTACATGTTATTTTAATAGGAAACTAATGTCTTCTTAAAGTTTCTCATTTTAGTGGTTTAGATCCCCGTTTCAGTAGGATTTATAAGCTCAATTTATACCCAAATACATAATCAGGACTAGATCCAAGGTTTAAACTGAGATTCGAACCATTCAGGTGTTTGTCCACGGCGGGATCGAAACAGGGTACATTTTGATTACAAGGCTATAACGTTAGATTGATTCCCCACAGTCATTTTCAAATATTCCTCATTTCCATTTTGAAGTCTTTATCCTGGAAACTTAAGAAATTACTGCCACCTTTGTCCCGTTTGAAATGGAGGTCTTATCTTGTGGCGTTATTAACGCCGTCATCAAACCCAAACTTAAGGTGTCGGGAAAAATGCGCCCGGGAAAATTGCGCTCTCGCAATAAAAGTGGGAATAATGCGCCCTCCCAAGAGTAACCACAGTGAAAAGTGGGAGAAATGCGGCCAGCACACACGACCTTCACCAATATGATAATAGGTTGATTAAAACAACCTTGACGTAGCTTCCCCTCACATTTAACACAGGTTTGGGACTGTCAGGAAAGATATATTTTTTTTTAAAAAAAAAAGTACAGTAAAAATATTCTCTTTTCTGGCGTGTTTAGAAGCTGGAGATGATGTCCTTTGTCATATTTTTTTTTTACTTTTGTAATTTTTATTTAATATGTTGTAATTTTTATTTTATTCTTTTGCTCCATTTTTTGGATGTACGCCAGACTTCTGAGGCACTTGGTAAGGTCCTTGGGTGTGCTTGTTTTGTAAGTATGTAAAATTTTGCTAATCTGTTCATCCAGTTTTATGTACGTTCGTTTCCTCTTCGTTCCTTCCAAACCGATGCTAGCCCTGTCATATTTGTATCCGCTGTATTCCGCTTCCTGCTTCAGCGTCTTCAGAAGGGTGTAGAATTTGGGATGAAGTCGAACTTTCTTCTGCAGCTTATTGTTTAACCCTTCGACAGCATTGTTCGGTCGGTGCTTTGCATCTCCACAGTGCCACACATCAACTGGCGTACTATGGATTTGGAGCCACCCATCTTCAACGTCCTCGCGGGGGATCATTGCCAGAGCGCTGCACATGCGGACATGAAGCCTTACTTCTTCGTCATTCTTGTAGTCCGGTACCAATCCAACGTCTTGAACTTTGCGCCACAGACACTGGTTAATGTGGAAGTAGCATCCCTTGAGATACAAGTCGGGAAGTTTGAAATGAGGGAAGAAATGCAATCATCTTCTTAGTCAACCATGATTCTTTCTGGATTCCAACCCGGTAAACATTCCTTCATTTTCCCAAAAAGTAGGTCGTAAGTTTCTCTTTTTTTGTTCGGCAGGAAGGCGAATACTACTGGAGCGATGTTCGTCTCGTTATCTGTACTGCCAAGATCTGCGTGGATTGTATAGAGCTGGGTGAACTGCTTGCTACACGATTTGAAAGTCCCGTCCATGAAGAACTGATTGCGATTCTGCAGTATTTCCCTGCCTTTGGAGCTACAAAAAACGAGGATTCTCTGCTCGTCTCGTTCATCTAGCAAAAGGAAACTTGAACTGTCGCCCATTTTCAGGTCTTCTTCAGATAAAACGATAATCTGTCTGGAATTCCGTGTTGGCGATCTCCTTGTGTCTGCCTCCTCACATAGTTCATGCTGCGTTTGAAGCTGGAGTACACAGGAACTTCCGCCACGAGGTCGAATCCTTGATTAAACAAGGGACCCATTTCTTTCTGGTAGAGCTTAGACATAGATTCGTTACCTTCTCTTGCTCGCTTCTTAGCTGCCACTCGCTAAGTTGTGTGCTGGGCGCATTTTTCCCACTTTCTAATGTGGTTACTCTTGGGAGGGCGCATTTTTCCCACTTTTATTGCTAGAGCGCATTTTTCCCGGGCGCATTTTTCCCTGATTCAAACTTAAACCTCTGCTCTTATCTGCAATGTCATTATCAGGACAATATTTATGAACGGGGAAAATACCTCACCATGGAGACAATTACAATTTACCACACGTCTTGCTTCTTGAAATTCTCCAACCTTCATGACGGAAGCAATAATGATAATGGGGAAAATCAATTTTGTTCTTTTCTTTTTCTTTCTCCCTGTCATAGCAGCCTGATTGCAAAAGCTTTGGTTTCTTGTCCAATATGGCAGTATTTTAGCGGAATGTTTGATTCCTTTCGGAACATTCTTGGTAGTGAATATTCTATGTGATCGAAAGTATCCGGACACACCGCGAAATGTGTGTTTATCATAGAGGGCGACACAGTACTGCCATCTACCACGTGGAACACATGGTCAGCGATCTCAGTAGTCTGCAGACAGCGAGAGACAGCAGTATGGGACAGTCTGAGGAACTCAGTACTTTCAACTTGGCCAGGTGGTTGGATGCCACTTGATAAGAAGTTTGTGCGCGAGATTTCCACCCTCCTAAACATCCCTAGGTCCACTGTTTCCGATGTTATAGTGAAGTGGAAACGTGACGGGACGTGCACAACCCAAAAGCGTGCAGACCAACCTCCAGAGACTGATGAGTGTCGAAGAGGGTCATACAGCGTAATCGTCAATCATCCATCGCCACCATCACACAGGAATTCCGAGCTGCATCAGGATCTACTCCAAGCACCATGACTGTTCGGCGCGAGGTGTGGAAACTTGGTAGTAGTTTCCGAGTAGTAACTCCGAGTAGCTGCCCATAAGCCAGACATCACACAGGCAAATGCCAAACGTCTCCTCGCGCGGTGCAAGAAGCGTCGGAACTGGACCATAGAACAGTGGAAAACCGTTGTGTGGAGTGATGAATCACGGTACACAATGTAGCGATCCGATGGTAGGGTGTGGGTGTGGCGAATGCCTGGTGAACGACATCTACCAGCCTGTATAGTGCCGACATTGAAATTCGAGGGTGGCGGGGTTACTGATTGGTCATGTTTTTCCTGGAAGGGGCGTGGCCCCCTTTTTCCTTACGTGGCAATGTCACGGCACAAGCTCTTACGTTGACATTTGAAGGCTGCCTACCGTCGAAGACCAGTTCGAGGATGACCACTGTGTCTTTCAACCCGTCCTTGGCAGGGCTTGTGGGGGGAGTGGTTTGACAACAACGTCCAACTAATGGACTAGCCTGCATAGAGTCCTGATTTGAATCCCAAATCCCACAGAACATATCTGAAACGCTTTGGAAGACCGACTTCTTGCTAGACAACACCAACCCACATCGACACCTCTTCTCATTTCGGCGCTCCGCGAAGAATAGGCTGCAATTTCGCGGGAAACCTTCCGCCCCTGATTGGAAGTATGCCTGCGAGAGTGAAGGCTGTCATCAAGGCTAAGAGGTGGGCAACACCGTATTGACTGTCAGTGATTCCGATAGAGGGAAGCCCAAACTTGTACTTCATTTTCAGGTGGGTGTCCGGATACTTCTGATCACATAGAGTATATGTACGCATATATTGTGCGTGTTTAATATGTGTCTATCATAACAAAAATCGCTTTCAAGTCTTCTGCGCAGAAGTTGGAAGTTATTGCGCACGTTCATGCGCAGCCGCATAGCACACTCGTATATTTTCATGATTAATTCCGGAAATGTCGATGCGGGGGACACGAAACAATGTGATTCACGAATCACTTCATTTAGGAGTCCCAATAGATATTTCAATAACAGTATTTCACAAGTAGATGCCGGACCCTGTGGCCGAGTAGTTAGCACATCGCGCTGCGAGGCCAAGGGTCCCGGGTTCGAATCCCGCTCCCATCTTGGTTGTTTGTGAATGTCCATTCATCAATTCATCACTCATCCCCATCTTCGCAAATTAGCCAAGAGGCACAAAACGCGAAGCAAAATAAACTAAATCAATCAATCAATCATTTACAAGTAGACACATGCCTAAGTAAAAACAATTTCGATTTTATTCATGATAAAGGGTGGAGGCACTTGTTACGATTTATCAGGAACCCTATGGGATCCGGTCAGCTTTATCAACGACGACGGTACCAAGAGGAAAACGAGTGTATATCCTTTGTTACTAGATCCTTTCTGATAGCAGGCGAGGATATCAATATCTCACACAAGAGGGAAGGTTTAGGAGGTACAGGATGGATACAATAAAACAAGTTCTAGGGAGTTTAGATTTCTGTAAAGTCGTGAAGGAAGTCACCATGCAAATGACTATTTGGTTTAAAATTACGACTTGGGAAAGCCTAGTGCCCTAACATGTTTCTGGGCGGTATCGACAATAAGGTGGGAAGACCGATAGAGAGTGGGGGAAGAGATACACACGCTCAAGGTTGTTTGACACCACATGTCGGTTCCTCGTTGGACCGGAGCCATGCAGATGATATCGACCTTGTCTTGTCGACAATCCGATATCGACTGGTCTGAACGCAAATTGCAGTTTAAGTCGTCTTTGTAACACGATACAGAGTGGTCTAAAATTATGATGATGCAGCAGGAACAGAAATGACTTAGATTCAAAGAGTTTCTCAACAGATGGCAGTACATTAATCTTAGAAAAAGGAGCGGTGTGTATTGCATTTTATTGAATCAAGTTTCCATCAAGTAAATTTGCTAGTTACATAATATCAGACTGTTTAACATTTTATATTTAATATTGTATCACTTTATTTTAGAAGGGCTCATCTGTAGAATTTTTTTAAGTCTCTCTTTGAGTATTTGTTACTCTTTTAAAATATATCATAATTACAGACATGATGGATAACTTTTGTATTTGTAGTTTTCTGTACAACAAAAAATAACAATATTTTATAATATTGTGATAGTAATTTCACCAATATTGAAGGTGTGGTTAAAATGTGAGAATAAAATTAAATTGACTGGCATTATCCCATTGTGAATTTCTAAATACTTTCATTTGATGGAAGACAAAAAAATCGCTAGACAGAATATTAAGAAAACGACGTTTGTAAGTCTCTTCCTGATTTCTCCACAATTATAACTCTCATTCTCTTAAGTAGCAAAAATTCGACTGATTGTTTCATCTAAAATTTTCTGATATTTTCAAGAATCTATTTGATCTCTGCTGCATGTAGCTATATACTTTCACTAAAACACACCCAGTGGGGGCACATAGTTGATCGAATCCCAATTTAAACTGTAGGTCCACTCGTGATTAGCGATTCTGTGCAAAAATCAGACTAAAACACACACAATCTTAGACACAAACGAACTTTTCTTTTCAAATAATTAATCAGGGCGTACGCCATTATAGCCTTACAAAGAATTAACCAGTAAGCCATTTCAACGGATGCTGTCAATATTAATTTCCTCAATCAACTAAAAAAATGTTTGATATTGTAGTTTCTCGTGACAATAACGAAATACAAGTCGTGTCAGGAAAGTAAAGATACAATGGATATATATCTTAGGGCAAATATGTAAGGCATAAGTTGACAAAACTGACGGTAACCTTGATCCTTACTCTTTCCAGCAGCGTTCATTCGCAGTGCAGCGCTGAGTCTTGTGTGAGCCTCGTGTGCTGCGACGATAAAGAATCCCGCCATATGCGAAGCGCGGGCTGTGATTCGGTTTCACCAGAAGAAAGGCGAATAATCAGCAGACATTCATCGTCAACAAAGACCCGACACCACTTCGTCACATTTTGACGTTTCATAATGTTTCCATAAACTGCCGTAATTTGACGACGAATGTCCGCTCGACATTTGCCTTTTGCTTGGGAAAACCGTATCACAGCCCGCACTTCGCATTTGGCGGGATTCTTTATCGCCGCAGCCATTTCCAGCACATGTGGCTCACACAAGACTCAGCGCAGCACTGCGAATGAACGCTGCTGGAAAGTGTAAGGTTCAAGGTTACCGTCAGTTTTATCAACTTATGCCTTACATATTTTCCCTAAGATGTATATCCATTGTACCGTATCTTTACTTTCCTGACACGCCTCGTATGTAACCATCTGTAATTGTGTTATTTCAACTTGAAGAGGTGGACGATGTGCACACGTGGTGTAGGTTCGATTTTACTTAGAAATTAGTGGAAAGTAGTCTAGAAAACTTTTATATTCTATTGCTAGTTCTGAAAATATTAACATGTCTTCGCTCCTTAAAATACTTGGATTATGTTTCAAGATAATTCCTAATATTATTTAGCAGTGATTAAGCGACTAAGGATCACCAATGTTTATGTGGATACTTTGGAAAAGGTACCACTCAAGTTAACATAATTTACGTAGTAACAAATGATAAAGAAAGCATGAGAATTCTTAATAAAGAAGAGATCCCTAATTCAAGAAAGAGAGAGCATGATTGCATGAATATTCAAATAAAGTATGATATGACAGCCTGCTTGGCGGAGTGGTCAGTCCAACGTGCACCAAAGCCAGAAACTTGAGGTTTAAAATCTTTTGAGGTAACGATGTATTATTGTGTTTGCCCAACAATTTATTTTCTTCAACATTCATCTTCATTGTCGCGATTAACCCAAGATGTAAAATAATCAAAAGGAAAAGATAGAAAGTATGGCATGTTTATTGTTCGTTTAGTCTTCTGTATGATGAGATGACCCAATAAGGACTCCATTACAAGAACATGTTTGAAGCAAACTTGAAAACCACAAGTTATAAAACTTTATTGAGAAATTAAGGATAAATAGTGCCTGGAGTTCAACCGAAGTTAATGTTTTAAAAGATTTGACAATTTGCTGTTGAAGTTAATAACAGGGGGTGTTTCATTAAAACAGGTTGCAGCGCCTGTCCTATTCGTCTAGCGTCATTTCGAAAGAGTCGTATTTTTAAACCAAATACGTAATTGTGTTTTCCATGGATGTGTCTATTAGTAGGGTTTTTCAAGGAGGATCAATCCAACAAAATAATAATACTAATGATAAAACATAAACTATTAAGATTCTTCGTTCACATATTTTATGTCACTATATGTAACTCTCAAGGCTTCCATATTGTACACATAGTAGACAATGAAGTCCGCTCACAACGTTTAAGGGCTATAAGAAACTTCACAAGTATCGCTTTCGGCAGGACTGGTCGATAGGGGGTTTCTGAAATAAACGATTCATTTAACCACTTCCTACTTTTTCTGCAGCCCTCGTACATTGCCGCTACAGAAGGGGGAGGATGTGTAACAACAACAACAAGGTTTGGAAGAAGCCTATAAATTTCCTTTTTGGTTCATACACAGCGATAATTACAGGCTACTCGACATTGCCTATGGGAACGAACACACACTTCCACGGTGCTGCAACGTTTTTAATTACGGCCCCGTGACAAGCTGCTAAGTAGTCCGGCCGGAGGATGACGAATGCCTCGTCTCCTTTAGGACGTTTTCTTGCGAAGAGCTCGAAATTTCTTGCAACTCGGCAGCTGCGAGTCAGAAAGGGCCCTGTTTCCTGTTTTGCAGCCACGTTTTAATAGCGTTTTCGTGACTCGAACCTTGCGCGTCCTTGTTCCATCATTTTGCGCGGCCGGTTCGTGTATCCTGACAGGAGTTTGCCATTATGTCTTCAAGTCTCTTGCAACCTCTCTCCCCACCCCCTCTGTTTTTAGCAGTGTGATGAGCACTGTGACATTGCCTCGAACTGTGCCTAACGAGTTTGAAATCGCAGAGGCGATTATGGTTCTTGCAAAATAGTCCATTGAATTTGCAGTTTAAAGTGGGACTCAACCACTGTGTACTTCACTTACGAGTATTGGACCTGGGATCCACATAGATCCTGAAATACGGGCTTTCCTGCAATGCACGTGTGTGTTTCCTAACTCTTCAGCGATGGGTCATAGATAAGAGGGCAACAGGAACTTATCAACAGGAAGTTCTGTTATCGCCTCAGAGTTAGGCGATACACATAACGCGTTGCTAGGAAGCCAGCATTTCAAGACTTACAGTGGCTTATTTAAGGATTACGTAGGTGTCCAACTTTTATTGCCTGTGACTGTACCTCTTTCTTGTTGTTTTGTCCATCTTCCTCAAAGGAACTTGAGGAACTCTTCCGAAACGAATGTACGTTATGTTGTTATATATATAAAAATGGATGTATGTGTGTGTGGGTGTGTATATTTGTTTGTTCCGGCATAACTCCCGAACGCCTGGAGCAATTTCAACCAAACTTGGTACACGTATCACTTGCGATCTGGAAATAAATACTGTGGGTATAAGACACCCCTGGCATCTAGGGGTGCGGTGGGAAGGGGTGACATGTAAAATAATCAAGAACCACCTATATTAAATTCCGCACAAACAGACATCCGTGACTCTACGCAATCCGCACAACGTTAGTGTTTCTCGTGTTGTCTAACATTCAGGCTGTCTTGCGAATGGAATCCATTGTTTTCGTGACATTCACAATGCGGTTCAACTCCAAGTTCATCACCTATCGGCATGGGGGGGTGAGAGGGGGTGAAAAATAATGTCACAAAGGACCTAGATTAGTGTCGAATCCATAGTTTTCGGAGTCGCTAAGCTAATTGGTGACATTCACAATCACATTTAAAATTAGTTCAATTTTACACTATAGTTAGAATTCATTACATTCCTGTGTAATACAAGTTTGGGATAAATAAATATCCGGGCAACGCCGGGTAATCAGCTAGTTGTATATTTGCACCACATTCATGAATAAGAATAAGGAATTGTAATTTGGAGACAAATTTAATTATTCGAGCAGTGGCGGCGAATTGGGGAGCGTGGAGTTCAGTTGCCCCTCAGTTCTTGCCACATTTGTCCTCGGACTAGGTAAACCTTATCTACCAAACTGTCCTTGCCACCCCCCAGTTTTGGAACCCAATCGCCGCCACTGTATTCGAATATTGTAATACACTTCTATTTTTTTTATTATTGTAGTTGAAAATTCAACAATCTTGCTTCCAAATGCAGCGTGGTGCGGGTACTGGCTGAAATTTAAGGTGGAAACAAGATGAAAATTTCTTCCCCACTCATCCTAATGTAGAAACGAGACTGAATGAAGAACATAAAGGAACATTTGAAGTGCTACAGATCTTCTGCAGAGGACACCACTTCACTTTTACAATTCGTGGAAGTGTTATGACATCGATTTGGTGCGAAACCCTGAGGTTCTTGTTACAAATAATTTCAAATATAGTTTTCAATAAACAGGATAGTTCTCTTGACGAAATAACTGATCTTGTCAACATCCAAAACAGACTGAAGAGCAATAATGCAGAGAGAATTGTGCTCTCAAAGTGTATAAACAACCTAAATATATAGTTAAGTAAACTCTTCATTACTTCTTGGGCTTGTTCAAGCACAAGTGAATTCTGCTCGATAAGTTTAGTAATGTATTTACAGTAAAACCTCGTTAATCTAGACCCCGATAAGCTGGACTTGGCTTAATCTGGATAAGAAAAAAAAAGCAGAATGTGGCTAGAAGTCAACAAGAGAATTCCCAAAGAAAAGGCAGTCGACCACTGATGAAATTCTGTTTCCCGCAGACTTTGTACTGTGCTGTATAGTGTATTTAGGCCTATGCCCTTTAAATACACCATAATAAACGTGTTTTGTTGCCATGAACGGAGTTTTAATGCACTTTCTACTGTTCCTTTATGTTATTTCAGTTAATCCGGACTTTCGTTAAACAGGTCAACTTATCCCGCCATTAGTCCGGATTAACGAGGTTTTACTGTATTTACAAATTCTGGAAGCAGCATAAAATAGCAAATTACAACCTCCTTTCTTGCAAAGAACAGCGTGTGTTGTAGGGAAAGTACAGAGAGGAAACAAAAGAAGAAAAAAGTGAAGATCTGACGAGAGAGAGATTTTCCCAAGGTGCAATTATAACGCGCCAAAACCTAAGGAGGCTTCACCGCGTGTACTTATTATCCTCGCTATAACTGATTGCTCCCATTAGAGTGTTTTCAGCACCGACCGTGTTGATAATGGCCATCTTGCTTACGGTGATCAGCGCTGATGACTTCCCAGCACCTGATCACTTTCTTCAGCGCTCAAGGGACGAGGCAGTGCTCTAAACTAATGGCCCTAAATAACAAAATTATCGGGCCGACGGTGGAATGTTTCACTGATTTATTGTTGCCTGTCTCGGGAACAACAACAGCTCGTAAACATCTCATCCCGACATTGTCAACATTTACTTTTCACGGCAACAGCGTGCTCTTTATTGAGCAGTCATCTGAAGAGACTCGGTATTGTTATTTGTTATTTTAAACAACAATGAGATCTAATTTGGCTTCTGTTGTTTAACTTCATACCAGACACTAGGGGCTAAGAATTGCAAGATCTGTGTGATGGTGCTAAGATACGAATCCCCAATCTTTTGAGTAGGGTATCTTAAGTAATTTGCCTGCAATTATCGTCATAAATTCTTAATTTACTCAGTACAGTACGGTATTGCGGTGAAGTACGGACGAAACATGTGCCTACCATTGAGGCTCGTAGCATTGTACGTTGGCTATTGAAGTACTTGAGATTAAACCCACAATTTCTAAAAGCTTTCCCCTTTCCACTTTTTCCTATGCACACTAATAATGGAGTTTTCCTATGGGACTAAACTTTTGAATCACTCTGTGTATGTAAGTATATGTGTGTGTGTGTGTATATATATATATATATACACACACACATACATACATATACATACACACACATATAAGGCGGTGGTACTGTACTTTACATTATGTATTTCACAATTCTCTCCGACTCTGAATCTGCGCCATTTAAGAGATGCAGCCACCAACGTAAGGTTACCTGTGAAATTAGTGATAAACATCGGGTCTCCACGATGGCTTAGTGGTAACGCTGTCGCCTTGTAATCAAGGGGTGCCGGCCGGCTTTGATCCCCGATGAAGGCACATATTGGTTCGGATTACAATTTGAACTGTAGATTCAGTCCTGATCGGCATAATTTTTAAGTGCCGAGAGTGAACTTTAAACAAAGCTTAAACGAGTGACGAACATGGATGAGTGGTGAAACCCTTAGCACCTATTATCGTTTGAGCTCTTGAATTGATTAATTGTTCCACTTCGAAGTGTTTAAAACTAATAATAAATTCTGATAAACGCAGGGAGTGAGTGTGTGGTAGATAATAAGACCTACACCTGACCCCCTGAGAGGGGTCGTTAATCCGCCACTGTCTGTCCATCAAGTTTATGTCATAATACAATGAATTATGTCGTTGTTGAAAAAAATATTCTGTTTATATAGCTTTGTCCGACCACAATCTTTACCGGAAACCCAACAGAACCTTCCGTCAATAACCAAACAACTGCTTCATTGTCTTTCTGTAGCCTCGGGACATTCTGTCAATGAGAATGCAAAAATTTCCGGTACATTTCATAAAGCAACTACGTAACGATTACGGAGGAGGCGAGCCCAAAGCAAACTTTCCATGATTTCCATAAACTGTGGTTTCCGTCTTCGTAGCCTGCCTCTTTACCCACTGGCGCGGAAAGATCGGTCCAGAGGAAGGAATCTGGAGGCTGTGCAAAGCTCTCGAAAGGCAAATCGCGCTTCCTAATTCCTGTTTGCTTTCTGGGCGAGTTGAGGTATTGCTTCACCAGCATTCCATTAACTTTTGTCCACTCGATTTTTTACTTTCTTGTACGATTTGAAGTGTGAAAAGTGAATTCCAATACATTTGACTTATGCTCAAACAAATGGAACCTACGCATATGTTTTCATACATGTATATCCACATATTGTACACGTGTATAATGAAAGTTATCAGTTAACAGATGAAGGCTGATATACGTATCTTATGAATTCCGAGTTCATGATATTGACAAAATTTCATTGAACTTGTGCGAGTATTCATAACATTTATGGTTACTATTTTATTAATAAGACTGTTGTAAACATCTGTAAACATTTGGAACTTAAAATCGAAATATATAAATTTATTTTTCACTTCCTGTGTTACTATACAAACCATCAGATCAGAATAAAAATTTTTGGTAGAGTAATTCATAGTGCCATCTATGTTTTAAAATATTATTAGATATTCCTGTAAGGAGACTCATAATCACGATATTCGAAATTTCAATTTTCAGTAAATTCAGTCCATTACTTGAAGCCGAAGTTGATTATTTTAAGTCAATTTATATAGGCTGATCTTAGCGGACCAACAGTTTATATGAAAGAAAACAGTCTTTGTCCGCTGGCTTCGATGTCTCACAGAATAATGAACGCATTGTTAATGACATTCGCTACAGCTGGCTGCACCAATTGGATCACTCTTATCAAGAAAGGAAAGCAGAAAACCTGGTGTTCGCCATTACCTCTCTGTTCGGGAATACCCCGGTTTCCCTAATACGTATATAAAACTTTAACCTATACTTTCAAAAGGGAAAATATAAGCAATTTTCATTCTCGTCGAATGAACATGGCTATGACTACCTATTACGCAATTACCTTTTGTTACGTTTATTTTTGTGTAGAATTTACGAGGCGTGGGGTTAAAATTGTGTATATTTTCATTTTTTTAAAATGTAAGTTAAAGTTCGCAATGGGCCTCGTGTTTCCTAGCGGACGGCCAGTAATTAATGAACATATACGCGAGAGGTCTTGAATGCCTGGGTCGGCCCTCTAAACGGTACATTCTGAATGATAGGCCCAGCATATAAAAGTCTAACCAAGAATATGATCTTTCGAAACCAGCAGAATCTGACACCATCGATCTTCGAGGAACTTCCGAGATTAAAATTCGCAGAAGCACTCCACAGATAAAACTTAATTTGACCCTTCGTCCTCAACTCCTGCAATAGTAGGCGACAGAAGATAGTCCACGAAGTGCTATTACGGGTTATTATCATTAGCGCCTAACGGAACATATTCAAGGGAGAGCCGCAAAATGAGGAAAGGGTTTAGAATGCCGTAATTCGCTTTTCCTTTTGTTAACTCCTTCTCACTCTTAATGGTCTTCGGACGCTACAACCATTGATAGTGATGCAAGAGTCCAGCAGAGCCAAAGGCGTTGGTGAATGGAAGCGTGTTGCTGCGAATCATGCAATGGTGTCTTTCGACCTACGCGTAAACAGGAAGTGACGTGTTCCTTCGAGGAAGGCTTTTTTTTTTTGAGAGAGATGCAAGCCACTTTTGTCGACAATGCACGCACTTGGGTTCTTGTTATCGGCGGGTTCGCCGAGCCTCATGATGGAAAGTTTGTCAACATAACTGTTTTCCTCAGGCAATCACACACACACACACACTGTATACACACTTGCGTGTCTCATAATTAAGCAGTTGGAATGAATTTCGTGGATCTCTTTTCCCCGTGAATGCGTGAGGACGAAACCAACAAAAATGCCACATACATCGTTTTCCAACGTGGTATAAAATAATTGTATCGTTACCATAAAATTTATACATTCATTTGTAGTTCGAATCGAGGATGGATTACTTCATTCTTTTTCCGTCAGGTAGATTTTAAAGTTCTGCTCCAAATATGACGTACGATCATTGTAAGCTGTGCATGCCTGTTCCTCTGCCAATACATCGAAAGACTACCGTGGCAAGAGGAATTGAGCATTTATTACCTGTATTCTTATTCACTGTAAAATAAATGCCATTTTGTTTTCAATTCATAATTTTCCAATCCAAGGGCATAGCCACTAGGTGGGCACTAGCCCATCTTCAAATAATCTTAGCAGACCCACCTGACAATCCAAAGAGCCAAAGCGACATTTTCAGGTCAAAATATAGTGAAGAAAGGATCACACACAAAGGAATGGAGGGATAGAGAGATTTTGGAGACAGAAATAGAGAGAAACAATGAAAGATAGAAAAAAGTAATAAAGAGTGATTTAAAAATAATATAAAAGCAGAAAGAAAGATAATAAAGAAAAACAAAAGAAGAAAAGATAGAGCGTGGGATATAAAGAAATACAGTTGGAAGAAGAGAGAGAGACGCACAAACACACAGAGACAGAGAGAGAGATTTGGAGAGAAAGATAAGAGGGGAACAATTGAAAAGTAAAAGGAAAAGGAAAGAGTGATTGAAGAGTTCGAAACGTAGAAAAGAAGAAACAAATCAAGAAAAAAGAGAAACGGAAAGAGAGGAAGAGCGTAAGATGTAAATACATAGAGATAGAAATTATTGAAAAAGAAGGAGAGAAAGAGATTCGAAGACAAAAATAGAAGAAAAGTGATCGAAAAAGCTAGAAAAGCAGAAAGGAACAAAGAAGAGAGGAACGGTAGAGCATAAGAAAGACAGATACAAGAATGGATGGGAATATAGAAATAAAGAGATACTGAAGGAGAAAGGGAGAAATAAAGGAACAAGAAATCTTTGTTTATGTCACTGTTCTAGTCTACACTCATACATACTGCTAGGATTTTGGACTTGTTATCAGGTGAACCACTGTGAACTTAGATCTAGGTAAGTTTATTATTAATAACAGTCCACTTACGGTATCGCCAACAAAGGTTTCAGGTTGAATCCGGGCCTGAGAATTGGTGGCCCTTCACCAAATTCATCCAATCACCTTTCATTCGGGATTAGCCAAAATTGGCCGTAAAGCGATGTAAAATAAGAAAATATAACAACAATAATAATATGTGAAACGTTAACTCAGGCCCGCCAAAGCCTCTTTTTGAAAGCAGGAACAGGAGAGTCACTATACCGCGTTTGGCACATCCTGTCCTGTTTCCCGCGGTTGCAGATCGTTGGCATTTCTAGCAGAAACCACACGGTGTTGCCGCTGTAGATAGAGTCAGAGGAAGCCGAGATAAGATTGCGCATAAGATAGGCGGGAATGCACAATTTAAATATCACACTGATCAGCACCACGCTTACAAAACAAGCTTCGTGAGACAAAAACAAAACACGTGGGAGTTATACCGCAACGTGGCAACAGCGTCTGCGTAAGCGCCTCTCTTCTGACTTCCATTCGCTCCTTACTGCCCAGCAGACGACCTTTTCCTCGTTTCTCATTGGCACAGAAACTCTCCAGCGCCCGCTAGCGCGGGAAACGTGACAAGTTGTGACAAACGCGGTGTAGAGTAATGTACTGCCATCGTTCAAAACATCCATCGGCGTGCTGCTCCTTTCAGCCATTCAAAGATTCTTGTACCAGGCACTTCGTATTTCCTGATCAATCTCAATTTCTGTGCACAGAATAGCTACTCCAAGTCGTAAACTATATTATGTATAGTTTATGTATGCAATCGTGCAGTATACAGAACAATCCCGAGACATTGCTTCGCTCTTACCAGGCTGCTTATATTACCAGAATCAGCACTTCCTTCTTTATACCGACAGAAATTCTGTTGGCGACTTATTTTTATAGTGTGCCCGGACAGATGCCTGTGAAATATCAGCCATTGGGCTATTGTAAATTCGCTACCCTTCAAGTTCTACAAGCAACTATGCAGAGCAACATTTCTGATTAAGATATTCCTCGATAACATTATTGCCAGATTACGTCTTAGGAAAGAAGCATCTTAGTAGGTACGTGATTTTTCGTGGTAAGAGTACCAGACTGGTTATACAGGATTTTTCTTTCGTATTGACCTGTCTATTGCCTACTCGAAGCAACAAAGTGCTGCACATAGAAACAACGTTGTGCAATGAACAACCGTGTTCTGCAACGCGTGACCTTCGAGTATTAAGAACTACATGCCGATCAAGGACGGAGCTAATAAAGAACATATCTCAGCAGAAGTATGTGCATGCGTACTTAATGGCACTCTATGGAAGTGCACCAAGCGTACTGTCTTGAATAAAGCATTCGTGGTATTCTTGTGCACACTTCGAGTTACTACGTTCACGTAACACGACATCAGTTACACAGAAAGTAACGCTATTGACAAGTTTCCTGTACATTCTTTTTAACTTTATAGGAATGACACCAGTAAAACTGACAATTAGCAAGAATTTCGTCAAATCTTGGTTTTATTTAGTTTAAGTTTGAAGATATGTTGTAAATAAGTCTAAATCTACATGCATACGTCCAATTGGACGCACAAGTATTCCTTGGCAAATTGTCCACAACTATTTTTGTTCATTCTTTTCTTGCATTTCCATCCTACGTGTGAGGAAATAGATTTTCAAGTATGTTTGGTGCAGAGTTGACAGTAGCTTGTCGGGCGTTATATTTCAATTGCTGAAGCTCATATTGAGTAAAACAGAGAGAACATACATGATAGTGGACAATTTTGCTCACACATTGCACCAAACAAGTTGTGGTTGTGGTGTCTATCGTGTGTGGCGCTGCGGGCGTTCAATAATGGAAATGAACTCGACGGTATATATATTACCTGAGAAAATAGAAATCTATGCTTTTAGTCAGAGGGGGCCACTCCGCGACTTGCACGTTATTGGCTAGAGCTTGTGACGTCACCAAGCGGACACGAGCGGAAGAAAGCTATGCGTAGCATGTAGCAGATGGCCCATGAAACGCTGTGTTTTCATGCATCTTTTGATATTATACACCAAAGCTGTTAATTTAATTTGACAACAAGAGATCAAATACGCGATAGAAGAATACACTTATTCCGAAACAATGCATAGTTTATTTTTCATACATTATATGCGTGATATCTTGTCCCTGTAGGCTGTAGTCCACTGCCAGCTTTTCTTTCCAGCTAACCTATTGCATTTATTTTAAATGTCTAATTCTAAGGAAAGTTCTTGTCCGGGCATATTCTGATATGAATTTTTACTGAATGTCCTGGAATTTCCCTTTAATATTTTTACGCTACTTTTCAGATTCTCCAGTTGATCGCCACGATGAGGATAAATTTGTTTTTGTTATTTAGCGTCTTCTTCCACTTTTGGCTAATAGCGACGAACAGGATGAGTGATGATTAGTTTAAATTGATGAAGGGACACTCTCAGCAGGAACGTATCCAAGGGGGAACTTAGGGAGCTCGAGCCCCCCGAAAGTTTGCGGTTTACAATAGTTAAAATGAGGTTTTTGGTTTCTTGTGGTGTGAAATAAAATAATGTGACGGTAATTTAAGGAGAGAAATAATTATCGAGTGAAGCACGTATCCAAGGTGGGAATCAGGGGTCTCCAGCGACCCCTTCAGGAAATTACGCTACATAAAATTAGGTTCATGGCTTCTTAAATAATGTGATGATAATTTGAAAGAAATAATTTTCGAGCCAAGACACAGTGTTCAGGTTTTAATCATTAATCAGTGTATTTTAGTGGGACTTGCAGCACGCCAGTGAAGCGGCGTGAACAGTTGGCAACACTGCCTCAAGACAGTCTCAGTCAGCAGCAGTGGAACATTCTACGAAGACGTGCGTGTGTGTTGCGGGAACACAATCTAGGTGTACTTGTTAGTTTGTGTATGTAATCATGTGTATTCTTCAAATATAGCATTTACAACAAACAGCGTCTACTGCATCCGTACAAAAACCAGTATGGTGAAACAGTTTCGGCAATCGCAAACATTTATGGTCCTCCGGGCCGGATGCCATTGTGGACGTTATCAAGTGCGTAGTTTGTGATGTGAAAAACAGTCATTGCAGTACAGTTATGTGCGTGTCGCTTCAAGAACACACTCGGTACATTCGGTTAGTGTATTACACACAGTGAACAGCAGCATTATTGTGTATTACATACATTGGACATAGCAGCATACGTATATTTCTCAGTACGGGAACTGAGAAAGTTACATGAACATTTCGGGCGTGGCACATTTCGCGCGCAGTTCATTTCCTCGCGGCCAGCAATTTTTCTCGTGTTGCAGCCACTATCAACAACGGAGCTCCGAGCAGCTTTGTTGACGTCTGGAGTCAGGAGCAGCAATCAGCTGTACAAAGGTCAGTCATTTCTGCTAACACAACACCCACACAAGCTCAATTCCTTCCCTCTTGTTTCTTTCCCTTCCTTTTACAATGAATCAAGAAGCACGAAAGAAATTAACACGACAGCGCGGAGTTGTAAAGGGGCAACTTACACGTTTGTTAGAATTCATTCAGAATTTTGAGGAAACTCAAAATATTGAGGAGGTGAAATGCCGTGCTCCGTATTTATCAGATGTTTGGGCAAAATTCAATGAAGTGCAAACACAGCTGGAACTCGAAGACGACGAGTCAGAAGAACATGAAACTTACCGCATTGAAGTTGAAGAGTTGTACTTTCAAATAAAGGTTCAAATGCAAAACATAATTTCTAAACATGCTGCAATCAATAATCAGGGTCAAGAATCATCTAATCAGAAATTTACAAATAAAGACAACCAGCTCAAGCTACCTTCGATTTCTCTTCCTACTTTTGATGGTAGTTACGACAAATGGTTAGGGTTTTCGGATACATTTGTAGCCTTAGTGCACAATAATGACACCTTATCTGCAATTCAGAAATTCCATTATTTGAAATCAGCTGTGAAGGGTCAGGCACTATGCTTAATCCAGAATTTGCCAATAACTGAAGGCAACTACACAGTAGCTTGGGAACAGCTAGTTCAGCGCTATGAACACAAGAATCTTATAGCGGCAACACACATAAAGGAACTCTTGCACATTCACTCAGTTAGTAGGGAAAATGCGTCAGATTTGCGTCACTTCGCAAATACCATTACAAGCAATCTTTCGGCATTAAAGGCATTACAGTTGTCGCAACCTTTAGAGGATGTAATGTTATTGCAGCACTTCGTATCTCAATTAGACATGCAAACAAGACGTGATTGGGAATTAACTCACACTGAGCAAGACTTCCCACCACTCTCAGAATTCTTTACGTTTCTCGAGCATAAATGTCAAGCACTAGACACTATCAAACCGCAAATCAGCCAGACACCAAGGGATAATAAATTCAGTGACGCAAGGACCAAACAAAACAAAAATACACAGCAGTCACATTCATATTTGGCTTCTTCATCAAATGCATGTTTGTATTGTAAACAACAGCCTTCTCATTTTCTGTATGCATGCCCAGGTTTTCTCAGTGCAAATGTACATCAAAGGAGACAGTGTGTGCGTGAAAACAAATTGTGTTGGAACTGTTTGAAGCCACATCGAAGCAGGGACTGTAAATCAGGCAATTGCAGAGCATGTTCACAGAAGCACAACACTTTGCTGCACAATGATCAACGGAAGCTCGGTGCTGTTCGAAGGGAAACACAGAACAGACACACCGACACCCAAGGCTCAGTGGCGGAGAGTGAGACTCACAATCGGGAGAATACGCAAGCATCATACTGCAGTTTCAAGACCAGACACACATCGCATGTTCTACTTTCAACTGCTTTGGTACAAGTGAAGGACAAGGACGGAAGATTGGTCACATGTCGTGCCTTACTAGATAATGGAAGTCAATCAAACATCGTAACGGAGGAAACCGTACAAAGACTGCGTCTCAAGAAACAAAGGTTGTACATTCCAATTCATGGGATAAATAACTCAACGTCGGAAACTCGCTTCAGTGTGAATGTGAACATTTCATCACTCGCGAATGACTTCTCAACTACAATCTCTTGTTCAGTTCTGCCAAAAATCACTGGAGATGTGCCTGCAGAGCACATAAACTACGATACATGGAATATTCCAACGGACCCCGCACTGGCAGACCCCACATTCAACAAACCTGGCAAGATAGACATTCTTTTGGGCGCAGGGCTTTTCTACTCCATACTGAAGCCAGAACGTCTAAGTAGAGAAGGCAATTACCCTGTTCTGCAAGATTCGCAACTTGGATGGATACTGGGTGGATCCATGCCTCAAGAATGCAACTCATCAATCACTGCATGTTTTGCAAGAACAGATGACAGTTTGGAAAAACAACTTGCACGCTTCTGGGAGTTGGAAGGAATAGAGTCACCACACAGATCTAATGAAGAAGAACTATGTGAAGAGCACTTTAAATTAAATACAACGCGTTCCGAATCTGGTCGTTTCATAGTACGTCTACCTAAACGCCCAAATCATCCACAATTAGGAGATTCAACTCAGCAAGCCATGAGTAGACTGGAACAACTGGAGAGAAGATTGAAGAGGCAGCCAGCTCTGAAAGAAGATTACAATAACTTCATGAAGGAATACGAGAATTTAGGACACATGAGAAAGTTAGAATCAGACACAGTCAAGGATGACGCACAAGTATTCTACGTGCCTCATCATCCAGTATTCAAGCCAGACAGCAGCACAACGAAGACCAGAGTTGTCTATGATGCCAGCGCCAAAACTACATCTGGAAACTCACTTAACGACATTTTACTAGCAGGTCCAATTCAGCAACAAGATCTGTACTCCATCATTCTACGATTTCGCACACACAGCATAGCATTTACGGCAGACACGGAGAAAATGTTCCGCCAAATTATGGTGCATGAAGACGACTTACCATTGCAGAGAATATTCTGGAGATACTCATCAGACAGCCCAGTAGACACTTATGAACTTTTAACGGTAACTTATGGCACAAAACCAGCTTCATTCCTCGCAACAGCATGTACACAAATGCTAGCCGAACAGCAACAACACGTGCATCCGAATGCAGCAAGAGCTGTAAGGGAAGATATGTACATGGATGATTGTTTATCAGGCAGCGACAGTGTAGAGGATGCACTGAAATTACAACAAGAATTAATCCATCTTCTACGAAGTGGCGGTTTCAATCTTCGAAAATGGTGTTCTAACCATCCCGCACTTTTAGAGGCAGTACCTCATAGCCACAGAGAAGTGCAGTTACCACTTCAGTTAGATAAGGATAAAGGTGTCAAAACTCTTGGTCTACTCTGGGATCCAGGCACAGACAAATTCTTAATCGCCAACAAGGCAGCATCAACATCTGCCCACGCAGCAGAAATAAGCAAAAGAAGAGTAACGTCAATAATCGCCTCAATATTCGATCCTCTTGGATTGGTCAGTCCTGTAGTCATCAGTTTCAAGGCATTTCTTCAACAGTTGTGGTTTCAACGCATCGATTGGGACGAGAGCTTACCACCGACGTTATTGCAGCAATGGTTGCAGTTGTATAGAAACCTACCACGCATCAATGATATACGAGTAAGTAGATTCATCTTGATTGAAGGAAAAATCAATGACATACAGCTTCATGGGTTCTGCGATGCCAGTACAAAGGCTTACGGTGCAGCAATCTACGTTAGGTCAACAAACAGAAGTGGTGATGTTGCAGTTAAACTTTCTTGCGCCAAATCAAGAGTGGCTCCAGTAAAACAGGTTACACTTCCACGTCTGGAACTATGTGGAGCAGTTTTACTTGCCAAATTAATGAAGAAAGTATTAGCGGTACTCAATCTTGCAATCAGTCAAGTATATTTTTGGACAGATTCGAAGATAGTCCTAGCATGGCTGTCATCGCCGCCAAACAAGTGGAAAACTTTTATCGCCAACAGGGTGGCACAAGTTCAAGATTCAACAAGTCCTTCACAATGGAGACGCGTGTCATCACATGACAATCCTGCGGACCTTGTATCTCGAGGTGTAGAACCGGCCACATTGCAAGACAATACACTGTGGTGGAATGGACCCACATTCTTGAGTGAAGAATCTTCTTCATGGCCAAATTCTTCGTCACACACAGAGAAAGAAGAAGTTACAGAAGAAAGAAAGGGGGTCACATCACTAGTCATTCAAGTTCCATCGACGACCTTCATCCACAAATTTTCGTCATTATCGAAACTAGTTAGAGTCATTGCCTATTGCCAGCGTTTCATTCACAACACAAAGAATCGTGAAAACAAGAAAACAGAGCAGCTAACAGCAAACGATTTGAGACTCAGCCTGGCAGCAATAATCAACGCAACACAACAAGACGTTTTTAGAGAAGCATTCCAGGAGCTTCAACGCAATGGACAAATGGCAAGGGATAGACCATTAAGAAGTCTCTATCCATTCATAGACGAAAACAACATGCTTAGAGTAGGTGGGAGACTACAAAATGCTCAAATACCCTATGAGAGCAAACACCAACTTATATTGCCATCAGAGCATCATTCAACAAGACTTCAACCAGGTAGAGCATTCCTCAATGCAGGAGTGGATTATGCTGGTCCATTTAATGTGAAATCAGGAAATGCAAGAAGCAAGATTTCGAGAAAATGTTATGTAGCAGTCTTCGTCTGTCTCACTACAAAGGCTATACATCTAGAATTAGTCTCAGATCTAACATCATCTGCCTTTATCGCAGCTCTAAGGAGATTTACTTCAAGAAGGGGAAAATGTAGAAATTTATACAGCGATAATGGAACAAACTTCGTTGGAGCTTACAGAGAACTACAACAAATGCGTCAGCTGTTTGAGTCGCAAGAATTCAAGACTGAAATACACAAGTATGCAGCATCAGAAGAATTCATATGGCATTTCATACCTCCACATGCGCCCCATTTCAATGGCCTGCAGGAAGCAGCGGTAAAATCAATGAAATACCACTTAAGAAGATCAGCTGGAAATCAGCACTTCACATTTGAAGAACTTTCAACTTTGATTTGTCAAATCGAAGCCTGTTTAAATTCACGTCCTATCACTGCTATGTCCAATGACCCTACTGACAATAGTTATCTCACCCCAGGTCATTTCCTAATAGGTAGTCCTCTAACATCCTTTCCCGAGCTTGATGTGACACATATAGCAGAAAATCGCCTGGATCGGTGGCAACGGATTCAACGGATCTACCAACACATCTGGCAGCGGTGGTCCAGGGACTATCTCAACAACCTGCAGCAGAGAACCAAATGGACAACAACCAAACCCAATCTCCGACCAGGGATGCTGGTGCTAATGAAGGAAGACCATGTTCCACCCCTCACATGGAAGACTGGAGTCATCGAAGAGGTCTACACAGGATCTGATAAACTTGTGAGAGTAGTGAACGTTCGCACTGCTCAGGGTACATTTAAAAGACCAATTCATAAACTCATCCCTTTTCCAACAGAGAAATAATTTGTTGTAGTGTTTTATGTTGATTTAGTAAATCAAGGAGGGGGGAGAATGTTCAGGTTTTAATCATTAATCAGTGTATTTTAGTGGGACTTGCAGCACGCCAGTGAAGCGGCGTGAACAGTTGGCAACACTGCCTCAAGACAGTCTCAGTCAGCAGCAGTGGAACATTCTACGAAGACGTGCGTGTGTGTTGCGGGAACACAATCTAGGTGTACTTGTTAGTTTGTGTATGTAATCATGTGTATTCTTCAAATATAGCATTTACAACAAACAGCGTCTACTGCATCCGTACAAAAACCAGTATGGTGAAACAGTTTCGGCAATCGCAAACACACAGAATGTTCTATAACCCTGTTATTGTTAATAGTGCGCACCCAAGGTGGGATCAGGGGGCTGGAGCCCCCTTTAATTTTTTCAGTTTACACTACATAAAATTAGGTTTTTTTTAGTTTTTTTTATTTGATTTATTTTATTTTACTTCGCGTTTTGTTCCTCTTAGCTAATTTACGAAGATGGGAATGAGTGATGAAATGATGAAAATGATAAATGGACATTCACACACAACCATGGCCGAGTGGGATTCGAACCCGGGACCCTTGGCGTCGGAGCTAACCACTCTGCCACGGATGCCGGCTATTAAATCTACATGGAAAGAGTTTCTGCAGTATGTTTGAGTTGAGTCAAACAAATTTCATAATGTGTATTCTCGCGGCATGTATTCAAATGTGTACTAATACAGGGCTAAGGCCTACCTACCGACTGCCGGCCTCACTTCCACCTGCCGAGGCGGGAGATCATCCAACCTGTTACGAGGTGACGTGTGGTCAGCACGACGACCCCCCAGTCATGTTTGTAAGTTTCCATGACCGGATTACGCTACTCATTAGCAGCTCTCCAATTTCCTCCCAATGGTGGGTGGCCACCGGTCCAATACACAGTCCGAAACCTCAGAAGGAAAGTTGTTACGCTTCCCCTAAGAGACTCGAATCTGCACGTTCCGTAGCCAGAGCCCAAAGCATGACGTCTTAGTTCGAACGGCCACGATGTGCGACTAAATATGCACTAAGTTTTAAAAGCAAAAGTACCTTCTGCGCGTTGTAACATGCCATGAATGAATATAGGGATTATGATTCACAATCCCGGCCATTTATGAAGGCGGTGTTAGCATCACGTTCAGGCCCCCAAAATACTATTTTTTTTAGACCCCTGGTGAACCTCAAAGCAGTTTTCATGCAAGGACGTTGCTGAGAAAATCCCCCTCGAGACCAACCACCCTGGGAACAGAATCCTCGTCTTCAGCGTGACAGTCAGATTATTTACCGACTGAACCAACGAGGCTTTTTAAAGCAGATATAAAATAAATTAAAGCCAGCAAAGTAGTATTATATTTGTACAATATCTTTAAATTATAATATAATAGATGTGTATACAACATATTATATTGATAATACAAAAATCATTGATAAAATTGTCCTTGCTTTGATAAGTATGCTTTACATTGAATACAGGCCCGTAGCTAGAGGGGGGCAGGGGTGCAATTGCCCCCCCTGAGAGCCTCTTTTGCCCCCCCTGTGAAAAATACAGAACACATCCCTACCTGAAATTCTCACTAATGTTTAAAATTATATCATGTGTTACTCTAGCAAGATTGGGTGGGGGGGGGGGTTAATTTCCCTTCCAGATCCAGACTTCGGGAAATGATTTCACAATTTTCAGTATCTAGAACAGTTGTGACATTTTGAGTAGTCTTGTATTAATGGTGCAGAATGTGTTCCCATGTTTTTTCTTGGATGTGTTGCTATGAACTTGGAACTGCTTAAATTTTTGTTTCCCAAGTCTACATTTTGGTAATAGTGATTCATGTGGTAGAGGGAGGGAGTGGATATTTGAATCTTGTTACTTAGCATTGCTTTTCTGCCACTTCTAGCTAATCGCAATAATGAATGATGACGTGAAATTGATGAAGAGACACTCACAGACAGTGCCGCAACCACAGGGGGCAAGGGCCATATACCCCCTCCTCCCGACCTTGGACGGAAGTTCATTCTAGGGGAAGAAAACATTGAAGTAAAGAAACAAGACTAGGAGAATCTAAGAATAGCAGGACAATTGGATACTCATGATGGAATTAGTTTTTACGTGTTCCTTGGGTTGATTTGATATTTTAAGTCCACTTTACGCACAGTAAGGCTAATTGGGACTGGGCCCACAGTTTAAAGTAGGATCCGAACCACTTTGTGCTTCCACCGGGTATCGAACCCGGGACCCCTTGATTTCAAGGCGATGACGTTACCACTGCGCCATCGGGGAGGACGTGTTCCTTGCATTTTTCTTCCAGACGGCCAAGGGTACTTGCAAGGGGCACAGAGGGGCAACTGCACCCTTCGATTTAAAATTTTATACAAATAAAAATACATTTCGTAAAATTATCTTGCTTGCTTCGCTCACAATTTCTCCTATTCTTATAGTCCAAGTTCAGTGCTATAGCTATATGGGGCGGCAGGAGTCGGCCCTGAGAGCCCCCGTAAAATTATTTGCGCGATATTAAAACAATTTCTTTCGATGAAACTTAATATCAAATATTAATGATGACACTGTAATCCAAGAAGTCATTGGTCAATGAAGGGATTCCTATTTTTTGTCAGGTGTCGAAACATGTTTTTCAACTATAATATAATACAATTCACTTGCCTTGCAATCAAGGGGTCCCGGGTTCGATACCCGGTGGAGGCACAAGTGGTTCGGATTCCACTTTAAACTGTAGGTCCAGTCCCGATTAGCCTTACTGTGCATAAAGTGGACTTAAAACAGCAACTCAAACCAAACCAATACAATTCACACAATATTTTGGAAAATGGTTAACGTAAGCAGTAGGCAAACGTTGTCTGTAGTGATGCAAGAGTCTCCCCTTTGAAGGAAATAGAGTCCGTGGTGGACTAAGGGATCCATGTTTTAATGTTTTAGCAAGGTCAAAAAAAGTATTACAATATTTTCCACAATTCATCAAAGTGCAGATCCTAACCATTATTATGTAATTAATCCGATTTTGCTTGTACAACACAACACTATGGTGTTGTTGGATTCTCGATGGATTCCTTTGTTCGTAAAAATCTTGCATTCTGGAAACTAGAGGGAATCATTATGAAGCAAATTTATAAAGGGCTCCCTTAATCAGTTCTGCAGAGAGGCCCAAAGCTGTTGTTAGTCATCAATTAACATTATCGACCTGTAAATATCAAGTAGGGTGAAGTCACATAATGGTTCGGATCCCACTTTAAACTGTAGGTCCAGTCCCAATTAGCCTTAGTGTGCACAAAGTGGACTTAAAGCACCAAATCAATGAATTACGATATCAAGTAGGTACAGTCCCTATTAGCCTATTTATGTTAAACTTTATATTTTTTGGCAACCTGGAAAGGTCATTATCGAAATATTGCTATTTGATGTTGCTCGAAGTTGTTGTTTTTTTTTTTGTTCGTTGTAGTTTCAAGATACCATCCCTTTTCTGTTACTTATAGCTTTTGGGGGAGGGGGGCAAGTACCTCTGTGTACCCTACCATAATATGTGCCAATGCGACACAATATATTAAAAATTTGCCCCCTCTAGGATTGATTTCGCCCCTTCCCCCCTACAAAGAATTCCTGGCTACGGGCCTGATTGAATAGCTTCTTTGGTCATTATTTACATGACAGATCTTCTCAGTGATTGACGAGAAGATTGAAAGGATGTGCAGGGGAGAAACGCCTGTCCTGTAAGTCGTGCATTATATTTTCAGCACAATTTCTCAACAAACGCACATAAAGTAAAGTAACAGTGCAATTGTTAATTAGTGTTCGCTACCTACGAGATGTTCAAAGTATTATTTTCGCGGACAATGTTTCAACTTCAAAGCTAATAAATCTTATCTTGCACTCAATATTCAATGAAGCAATACTTAGAAACTGAGTTCCGATTGTGTAAAGGTTTTTGAAAGTTGCATACGTGATGATACGGAAGGCGAGTGTGGAAGTAAGGCCAGAGGCGCAACCACGAATTTTTATCTGGAGGGAGAAAGTACTAGGATAAACGTACCAATAATAATAATAGTAATAATAACATTAATAATGCCATTATTATTACTAGTGGTAGTAGTAGTAGTATCAAAGACGTTATTATCCTCATAAATTACGCAAAAGGGAGGTAGATGTCTGTGCTAAAGCATTTATTTGGAACAAACGATTTGAAATATTTTTTCAACACCAGGAATTTTACATTAGCTAATAATTGAAAACAAGCACACAAACTGTATTTTTGAATGGCAGAAAATGAATGATAAATGCATGCCGAAGATATTTTTTTGTACATATAACATGTATAACTTTCATATGTTTTACACATATGCAACATGGAGCGACATAAAATAAGAAAATACATATGCAAGATGCTAACACTAAATTATGTACGTATTGAAAGTTTTTTCATTACATATATATACAAGACATATTATTTAAATACATCACATTACAAAAAACAATTATATTGCGAGCGAAACGAGAAAGAAAATTTTTTGATCCAATTTTTGCAATTTAAAACAATATTGATTTAATAAAGAACAAATAATATCACATCGCGCTAAGCATTCTCTCTTTCACATTTTTTTTAAAATTAGATTATTTGGCGCCCATGGCCGACTCCCGACGCCCCCTAGCTACGTCTCTGAACTTGACGAGACTGAGAAAACTGGCATTGCAAGCGAAGCGAGCAAGAAAATTTTAGGAAATGTATTTTTATTTGTATAAAATTTGAAATAGAAGGGGGCAATTTCTCCTCTGTGCCCCCTGCAGGTGCCTTTGGCCATCAATGTGTACCCCCCCTAGAATTGACTTCCGTCGAAGGTTGGGGGACAATGCCCCTGCCTTTCCCTGTGGTTGCACCACTGAGTAAGTCCGAAATTTGGAGGAACAAATTGAATCAATCCTGCTACAGCAACTTGTTTTTTGGGAAGCGATGATCACTTTATTCCAGGCGATTTTCTTCTATTATAATTGCACGTGGCAAGAGCACAAATAGGTTGATTTGTTCTCATTCTACCGGCATTCAAGAAAAGGTGTGTATAAGTAAATAATAGACCCATTTATCTCAAGCTTCTGTATACGATAACGAAGTAAGTTCCATTCTGTCCTCTTAATGACGTCATAGCGCGCACAGAATCATGGGAGAAAATCTCAGAACCTCGGGAATGGCCTACCTTATAAAGGTACCTTGGTTTTTAGTAATGCATAAGTGTTTTAACATAGTGATTGTCAAAAACGATTGGTGGAATGTTCAGATCAAGAGCTAATAAATAATTTAAGATTAGATTATGTGCTACTTCTCATTTAGAAACGATCATTCACTTCCTACAAAGGTATCCCATAATATTGGAACTTCCTAATGATTTTTGCTGAAGTTCTCATTGATAGATGTCTTTATTTCGGCGAGCAGCAAATTTCAAAGCGATGTATGAAGACACAGAAGGCGAGTAGACTGTATTCCCATAAAAGAAATAAAAATAACAATGAGAGTAGCGGTGTGGTGTGATTGACCACGTAAGTACAGCATAGAATCATACGGCGCCATCCAATGAGGAAAGAATTTGTAGTTGGCAGATCTCACGTGATCACAATATTTAACAAAAGATGGCGCTATTATCTGCACACTTCCTGAATTCCGCTTTGCCTTGATGAGTTCTTGGTAATGACAGGCATTTACCTAGCATCAAAGTGAGAAAAAAAGGTATAATTATTGACGTGGAAGCTCTTTTGTTTTCTTGTGCTATACCTAACAGCTACGTAGAGTTCAAACTCTTTCGTAATTTTATTGTGAAGATTTTTCAATAAAGTAGTAAAGAATGAAAGCGATTACAAAATGGGAGAATGAATGAATTTTAAAGAATCCGATTGAATGATTGATTTGGTGTTTTAAGTCCACTTTGTGCACAGTAAGGCTAATTGAGACTGGACCTACAGTTTAAAGTGGGATCCTAGCCACTATGTGCCACCACCGGGTATCGAACCCGGTACGTCAACAGCGAGGCCCACACCGTTGCTTGAAGACGTGTCGATTTTGTATGTTGAAATAATGACCATTACGGAAATTCCAGACCGAAGCGACAAACGACACGTGACACATGTCGCTTGGAAAAGAGGCAATCAGCAGCAACGTTTCACACCGTAGCGGCATGCCAAGCAACAGAATCACGATAAAGAAATGGAACGCTGCTTTACAGCGTTTTCTAAGTAGTAACTTGTTCGCTAAGGACAGGAAAGATAGACGTAAGAACTATTTGAACCCTACACACTTAACGGTGTCAATGTCCATTCACGCGCTTCTGTCACGACTATTGGACGTGCCTGCATACCTGAAGTCCTTGTAAATCCGCCGAACGGTTGTGTACTTGAGTTGTTCTGATGTTTACAAGTCACGAACAACGATGCAGGAGGACTTAATACGTTTGGTGACAATCTTAAGAAAAATGTTAGTCTTTCCTTGTTTTGTTTCGTACAATTAGATTTCTCGTGTGAATACAAGTCCATCAGGGCAGCCACACTGTAAAAACGACTTTTTCACTTTTTACTACATTCAGTACTAGAAATACTAGCTCCGACCCAAGTTTCTAAGTCAACATTGAAGAATAACAACTTTTAGAGCTGAAATAAATTTGGTTGTATTTCGAGTAACGTTTTAATATAGGGTTCAATAACCTTAACCCGTTACTTTCTGTTGTATCTTTCTCAGCACTGTTTATACCTAATTTTGTGTTCCAATAATGTGATTTTAATTTTGTATTGACAAGGAAAAGGATGATTTGGTGGTTTGGTAGTCCAAAATCAAGTAGTACACCCTTGATTGCATTTTGCAGGCTAACGAGGCTCTAGCGCGTGGACCTGAACCTTCCTTTCTAGGAATTGAGTTGTGTCGTCCATGTCTCCTTCATACATCTTCTCATTATATACATCCATCGTCGCGATTATTCAAAAGTGGAAGAAAAGCGACGTGAAGGAATCTAATTCAATCGATCAAAATTCAATCACAGGATGCTGCTGAGTTCAAAATTCCCCCTTCAGATCCTTAGGAAAATATTTGGATCTAAAAGGGATGAGGAGACAGGTGAGTGGAGAAGGTTACATAATTTAGAACTACATAATTTATATTCATGTCCAGATATTATTAGAATAATTAAATCAAGAAGACTTTAGGTGGGCAGGCCATGTGGCACGAATGGGAGAGGAAAGAGGAGTTTACAGGATTCTTGTTGGGAAACCTGATGGTAAGATACCTGTAGGAAGGCCTATACGAAGATAGAGGGACAACGTTGAGATGGACCTAAAGGAAATCGGTAGGGATGGAAAAGAGTATATAGATCTTGCTCAAGATAGGGACAGATGGAAGGCATGTGTTGCTGCAGCCATGAACCTTCGGGTTTAAGAAGGCTAGATAGTTGGTTAGTTAGTTAGTGTATCCAACCCTTGCTTAAATACGCTATCAATTTTCTATAGTACAAGTGACCCTTGAAATTGATTCGCGAATGTTTGAACACCCTGCACGAACCCTAATAGCAATTGCAACGTCCTGCACGTACTCCCCCAGCGAAGGCGAAAGCAAAACCCGTTCCGACATTATGCCGTGAGTTGCATTAATCGCCTGTGTCCAGTAAAAAAAATGTACTATCCAGTTCGCCCTGCATGCTGGAATCCAGTGCACGCTGGAATACTTTTGCAGGAGTTGTAGAGTCGGAGGTGGGGGAGAAATCGCAACCTCTTCCGATAGGAGTTTTTTTTCCGGGGGGAGGGGTGAGCTTCCGATGGCACCTCAATAACACCCTGCAGAACCTGGAGTCCTTAGAGTTGACGTCATGCATTGGATTCGCGTTTTTAAGTGTGAGATCACCAGGAACACGTTCGGTGGCTACTTTCACACGAACGGGCAATTACCGCACGGTGAATAAACAAATAAATAATGTCGAAAGGGGGGCGGGGGAGAGGAGGAAGAAGAGAGTACAAAGGAAGGCAGTGAACTGCAACGTCAGCATTCTTTTACTCATACACAAACTAAGCATACAGTGGCAACAGTGAAATCTCGTAAGCGGAATTGACTGTACGGACTTCCATCTGTATCACGACTGCTTCGACGATGGTGTAGTACTAATGTAGTCGTTTTGTAATCAAGAAGTCTCAAGCTAGGTATACATTGGACGATTATCGATCACCGAACGCCGATTCTGATCGTCGCCAAATCATCCGGGCACAACGACTACGATCGGGCGGTAGAATAGACCGGTTGTGCGCGTCCACGTAGCAAAACGATTTGACCGACGCATATTCCAGTTTTCAAACTCCGCTGGTGGTACGTATCGAAATAAACGATGGATATGCTTACTGCTGGTGGTGTTGCGGCTGCGTCCATTGTGATATATATATATATATATATATATATATATATATATATATATATATATATATATATATATATATATATAAATATATATATATAAACAACTTGGTGGAAAAGAGACCTGTTTACAAACGTGGAAAACACAGTGATCAGTTTGTTGGCCGAACACTTGCTAAACGATGGAAGTTCGTTCCAAAACTCTCGTGCGAATGTTGAAATCTGATTTTGGGGAGTTAAGTTTGGTAGCTCCCAAAATTACCAAACGTGCTTCAATCTTTAATTTGTTTAATTGTTTTGTTTTGTTTATTTATTGTCCCGGTTTCGTATCGTTGGTCAAAGATAACAAGGAGTGTACCTAACCTACTTAGCAGTTAGCAAATAACATATAGCAAGCCTCGTGTAAGGTACGGCTCACAATCTTTGCAATTTTCTAATTTTCGACAACATTTAACATGTGCTCAATAAAGATCGTGAGTACCCTTAGTATATAATACTATGTCATATAATTATATAACTATTTATAAAAATATCATTATGTCACTATTAATATATTTTTATTACTTCCGCGAATTATGCGCCCCAGTGGAAACAAACCATACCACTGACTGAACCGAGAAATCGCCGGCCGATGTTGCCAAGCATGCGTACACATTGGCAAATGTTTTCCATTCGGGATGGGTTTCTCGACGGCGCAGATTCTTTTTGATGTTTTGCCACTAAAACGTCGGCCGATTTTGGCGCCGCCTCCAACCGATGTTGAAATCGCCGGGCAACATCGTCGAACGACCTGCGTCGACCTATTATCGTCCAATGTATAGCTAGCTTAAGGTTAGATACCCGATGCAGGCATGCTAGCGTACGTTATTTCGGAGGGGGCCACGTTGTAGGGGGAGCGGGATCTGTTTTGAGTTTGCGCTAGACTACCGCAGGGAGAGAGAGGGTTTCGCTAGACTGCAGTGATGTGCGTCTACGCGTAAACAACGGTAGTCTACATTCTACACGTAGATTATTTTATACACTTAGATTACGTAATCTATGTAAACAACATGGCGAAAGGTGATAACTTAGCAAAGGGCGCCGTGGAATTAGAAGAAAATTATACTGCGTATCAGTTGGTGATGTGGGAGAAGAAATTTTCATACTCTTTCTTCCAAATTCGAACAATTTCTCACCCAGGAAGAAACCTAATATAGGAAATATTCTAGTGTTTTATGGGGAAAATACCACTTTTGCCTCACGACTGCCATCTGTTGTTGTTTTTTGCATACTATTTATCTTCTTCCATAGTTGATAAAAGAAGAGAAGAGAAATTTGTTTTAAATAGAATTCTTTTTATTTCGTTAGGAACGAATATA
This sequence comes from Lepisma saccharinum, assembly GCF_977018435.1. NCBI lineage: Eukaryota > Metazoa > Arthropoda > Insecta > Zygentoma > Lepismatidae > Lepisma > Lepisma saccharinum. The sequence goes on along the minus strand of NC_139232.1, from coordinate 54,229,875 downwards.
GTTGAAAATGTCACTTTCCTTTCATGAAACCGTTGAAAATTAATTTTAATGCACTTTAGATTGTATACGTAGTCTATGTAAACTACAACCCAATGTAATCTACGCGTAGATTACGTGTAGACAACGCATGTAGGTAGACGTAAACTTATAGTCTACTGCACATCACTGCTAGACTGCCAAATAGTTCGCACGGACAACGCTAGATAGCGTAAGGAATTGAAAGCTTCTTCGTTCTAGGGAATAACGCTTGAACAAGCAAAACGAGGTGTATACGCTCGAAGCCCAGCAGTACACGTATAACCTTAACTTCTCTGTGGTAATGGGCCCTAAAGATTTTTTTAAAAGAGGCAGTGAAACTGAAACTTAAGTGAACATACTCAACATCTCCATGCAAAAATGTATCTTACCAATATACAGTGACACTTCCAGTGCGGATATTTTACATGTAATTATTGTCACATTAAAATGATATTTCATTGCATAGACGAGTTTCATGTGGCGTCAGGATTCGCACCGCCGCCATGTTCGCGGCCAATTTGTTTGTCGTTTGCAAGGAAATGCCCACCACGTAGCGTTCGTTACACCTGCGCGAACTGTACGTATGTTACATTGTTAGTACTGTGTAAAATGTCGGTAACATTGCATAAAATTAATGGCAATGTCGTGCCATCTGAAAATAGCGGTAATTTTTATATGTTCAAACTCTTCGCGCAGTCGACAGAGAAAGATATGGAGAAAAAGCGAAGTTTGCGATGTAGATCCATATGAACTGGACGATAACGAAATGAAAAGGGGTCTAAACCTTTCGCCAACTGTAGTTCACGTGTGTTCATTAACTTGACCCAGTTACCTGGAATCAATTTATTTCCGTATTTATTAATGACTAGGAATCTGCTTGAAATATTTACATCCAGTATAGATTAACTGTAAATTCCAAGACCCCGCCATTATCGTCTGTTTCATTTTAAGGTTTGTTCAGCGTTGTAATTTAAGATGTTGAGGTGCTCGAAAACAGTAAATTCACTCCTTGCTTTAACAATTTGGGTTATACCGACCTCCGTGGCAGACTGGTTAACACAGCGCGACACGATGCCAGGGATCCCGGGTTCGAATCCCAGCCTGAGCATGGGTGTTCTTTGTAAGTTCCGCTTTATCAGTTTCAACATATCATCACTGAGCCTCGTCTTCACGATTAGCCAAAACTGGCAGAAAAGCGAGGTAAAACAAACCAAATCAATCAATCAATTTGGGATACTTTCATAGCAGTTTTCTTCTGACAGTACGCAAAGCCTACCACCGGCACCTTTTCTCATGGATCGAATAACAATTAATAACAGTTTGTGTTAACTAACGAAATATAATAAATAATCAAGTACAATTATCAATATGAATTTAACATTGAATGGTATCACTTTTGTCGTCAAACTTATCGGAAGTATAAGCAGCTTTCTACCAAAAAACAAGGAAACACTATTGCAATTATGATTAAACACACCAGTTATATTCATTTGTATTAGAAATCACAGAGAAAGGTAGCATATGAACTTGCCTGAGAGGAAATGTTCACTGCGCACTCTGTAATGTTTGCTTTGTTCATTAATGTTGTCACAATTTACTTTCGCCAACCAGACGACACGGTATCTTCTGATCACCAATTATCGAGTCCCGTGCCCTGAAGCGCACCTTCTATTCTTTCTCGGAAAATTCGAGGATAAACGTGAGTTTCTGTTAAACAACCGAATACTGCACAGTACCATCGTAAACAAGGTTGAAATCTCCCTAACGCCTGCTTGAATTCCGTATATTTACAAGAACCGGCCTCAATCATGGCTACTCGATCCCACAATGCAACAGTTTGTGACATAGGTGAAACACACCTATATGCTCTAGCGTAGCACGTTCGATGCTGGGAGTACGAGTGGTCCCATGCAGTACTGTAGTCTGGATCTGTATGAGTCCATATATGTATTGGAGTTTGGTTTCTGCATACGTACTGTGAGATGGTGGTAGTTTTGTTGTCTCACAGTCTTCTCAAGGGGGATGTCTCTTATGTATTCATAAAATTAAAAACCGCTGCATTTTCTGTATTTTGGATCATAGACAAAATGTGATTCTTTTGTTCGCTATATAGACGAATCCTAGTCTCCTTGAAGGCGGCGTGGACTGAATATGGAAACTTCTGTCCATAAGAAGCGATGTAAGCTTCTCGCCATTCGTGTCATGTTGTGTATATCGTATGGCCATTCTTGGGCGAACTGTTGTGGAAACCTACGTTAAACATGTCCCGACCCTCTCTGACTGAAGAAAGCCAATAGCCAAGGAGCATCCTCATCTATCAGTCAGAGGACCCACCTGAGCCCGGCAAGCTTCGGCGAGCTGCTGTGGTCGAGCGGATCCAGGTTGGCGTCCTGGGGGGTGGGTAGTCGTCCCTCCTACTTTTTAAATTGTATGTGGTTGTATACTGTCAGCACCAGAGGAGGGATTTTAGAGTGTGTGTCGCGAAGACAATCAAGATGATATTAAGAATTTTAATTGTACTGTTCATTTGCACTTGTTGTGTTTGATTGGGATATGGACTCTGAACGGAAAAGACCAAGAGAAAGCCTCGATTCAAATACACCAAAAAGAAGAGTCGAGAGAAATGAGAGTGATAATAACCAGCTTAATATGGAGGAACCAACTACGGAAGGAGCCCAACAAGAGGAAGATAACATGAGCATGATTCGTTTCCACATAAAGGAACTTCACGCGGGAATAGCCCGCGAAAAGATATCTGTCACCTCAAAGACCTTGATGACAGACATTATTAGCAAAATACTTGCGGAATATGAAGATCTGAAGACTAAGTTAGAGGTTACCCTCGCAGTTAACGATGAAATTAAGAAAGATAAGCAGTATCTTCAAGAGATGCTGAGATCAAGAGAAACATTAAATACACAAAATGAAAACAACGAGAATCCAACTTATGCTGGAAAATTAAAGGTGATTATTATACCAGAAGTACCTAAACCCTCAAAAGTTCTTAAACCAACTTTATTCATCAAAGCGAAAGAACTGGAAAGAATTGTTACTGACCTATCCATGAATAACATCTTAATTGGAATGGACTCGAATGCTAAATCAAAGCATTGGTTCAGGAAGGTCACAGATGACCGTGGCTTGGAACTGGAAGACCTACTAGCCAGTAAAAACTTACATGCTCTAAATAGAAGATCTGATATTCCAACCTACTCTAATAGAGCAGGAGCAACATCGAATATTGACTTGACAATTTCAAATATGAATGGGCGGTTATCAATAGTTAACTGGTGGGTTGCTGAGAAGCTGACAGTTAGTGACCACAACTTGATTAGCTACTGTATCAAACTTAAAAGACGACACACACTAGTCAACAAGAGCTTAACCAAAAGAAAATGGAATATGCGTGACCAAGAAATGCTACGCACTCTTGTGACAAATGAATTAAGGCACAATCGGATAACCTTGGATACCACGATCTCTGGAAATGCAGCTACAGTTGCGCATATATTGATGACTGCGCCAGGCATATTCCTAAGATGAAAGAGCAGAAACCTAAACAAGCCTGGCCAGAGTATATCATGAGAAGACGAAACATTACGCGGAGACTCAGAAAGCTCTATCAAAAATCCAAGACGGATAGAGACAGAAGATTATATCTAGAGAAGTACCGAAATCCCAAATGGAAATATGGTAAGCTTATTGAACAGTACAAGATCAAATCCTGGGCCTGTCTAGTACAACGGGATATCCTCAAAAATCCTTGGAGCATGTCATACAAAATAGCTGCCCAAAAAAATTCAAAGGAATTCGTCCCTGTACCATTTAAGAAGAGTGACAATACATACACAAGCTCATGGCAGGAGGCAGTAAGCTTCATAATGGATGGACTACTACCATTGGACGATTCTGAAGAGGATACACAAATCTAGAACAACATAAGATCTACAGTTGATGTAACCTATGAAACTCCTACACTGGTGATGCCTTTTGCACAGGAAGAAATCGCCGCTGTGATTGACAGATTGAAAAATGACAAAACCCCGGGTCCTGATGGAACTCTAAACGAGTTAATCAAAATTACTAAAAACCAACTCCTCGGAGGTTTACAGACAATCTATAACCAATGTCTAGCAGCAGGGATTTTTCCTGAAGACTGGAAATTAGCAACGTTAGTGCTTTCCTTAAAGGATACCAATAGAGTTCCATCCAATGTAAAATCCTACAGGCCAATTTGCCTCTTGGATGTCTTAGGCAAAGTTTTTGAGAGGCTGATTACAAAGAGACTAAACGAAAGACTAACACTAATAAGTAATTCGAGCAAGCAGCATGGGTTTATTAAAGGACGCTCTACTGAGGATGCGGTCAATCGTGTGATAACATCAATAAACCAAACTCATTATAAGTATGTTACTGGAATTACAATTGACATTAGCGGAGCGTTCAATAATGTATGGTGGTCATACTTACTACAAGAACTAAGGAGGTTGCAGATTCCTAAGCCTCTATACAGCTTAATCTGTGATTACTTGAAAGACAGGAGAATACAGTTCGTTTGGGGACATGAGACGATCTGCAGGAGTGTCAACAAAGGCTGTCCTCAGGGCTCTGTCCTGGGGCCAGTCCATTGGAATATAACCTTGGAACCACTACTGCTGGCTCTCAGCAGGATGGATGAGATCATAGATAGTGTTGCTTATGCAGATGATCTATTAATCATAACCGGATCGAACAATCGCAAAGGTTTGGAGCTCAATGCTAAAAAGATCTTGAATCGAGTGGCCATTTGGTCTGAGGAATGTAAGTTGACGATAGCTAAGGAGAAGACATATCAAATCCTCCTTAAGGGAAAACTGGCTCGAGCGGCTATATTCAAGTTTCAGAACTCTTCAATTAAAAATGTTCAAGTCATCAAATACCTTGGAATTCGTATGGAAGCTCAAATGGGCCTAAGAGCTTATGTGAACAGTGTTACAGCTAAGGCCAAGTCAGCTTTACACAATATCTTAATCATGGGTAATACTGCATTTAAGATACCATTCAAGATCGCAATGCTGTATTATAAAGCGATATTTGTTACAACTATATGTTATGCACCGTCTACTTGGGCTTTCCTTTCTAGGAAGAAAGTTGTCCTGGATCGTCTGAGATCGGCACAGCGCAACGTCTTGTTGAGAATTCTTGGGGCCTTCCGCACAACGTCAACTATGTCAACTATAGTGCTAGCTGGTGCCTTGCCTCTTGATTTTGAGGTTCAAGGACACGCTTCTAAATATTGGTTTCGGAAGGGAGACCAAGCTAAGATACTCATGCTCTTGGGAATTAATGTGAATACCATGCAGGACATTGACCTGGTCTACAAAGCAGATGGCAACAGGAGTGGAGACAATACTCAGGATCAGTACATACGAAGCTATATATGCATGCCTGACGTTAAATTCTGGACAATGAACTCCCTCGTTAAACCAACTAAAGGGTTGATACACCTCATTACAGGGCATGGCCCTTATGAGGCATATTTGAAACGCTTTGGCCTTAATCTAGATGACCAGTGCCAAGTATGTAAGACTACTGATACTCCAGAACACGCTGTGTTCTATTGCAATAAATTTCAGACTCCAAAATAAGGGAACTTAGAGCTAAGCTAGAACCAGACCTTGTAAGACAACAACTTGCTTGTCAACGAACCTTTCCTACAATTAATGCTTTGGCTGAGCTGATATCTACGCTTGAGGAAATGGAATTCAAACAACATCAAGAGTCACGAGCCCGACAAGTGGTTCCAATATCATCATCTATTGAAAACATGGAATCCACTGGAACTAAGACTAGATGGAGCATAAGACTTGCTGCCCAATTAATGGGAGAAAGCAGCTCTGCACAAAATAATTGATTAAATGAAATAAGATACTATGAAGAAGGACCGGCTTCCCTGAATAGAAGAAAGCAGTATCCAGATGCTGTCTACCAGTTGAGGACTGCGAGTAGAGGATTGAAGACAGAAGAGGAGGCTTGAGAACTCCCTATTCCTCGGGGATGTATCTTCAATATAACTCTTATGAATATCTACTCTTCTTCGGATCTAAGAATTCCTCATCAAGTGCCATTATTATTCTCTTATTTATGGGATCTAAGGATTCCTCTAATATCTTACTCTATATTCTCATTCTTATATTGCATTCTTATATATTCATTATTTTATTTCTATGTTATATGTATCTTTATATTTCATATCTTGCTTATTGTTTGGAGCTACTCAATTTCACAATATCAATTTTTCAAAAAGTCTTGGTTTAAATCTTAGGTACCAAGACTCAGAGAGCACTTGCCTCTTCTCTCTTACTTACCTTCTGACCTCTCCACTTACCAAGTTGATCCTTATATCCTATTCCGGGATATGGATACCACACTCAGATAAGATCAAGAAAGAAGAACTGAGTGAGAGGGTACCAAAAGTGAGAGTGGCAAGTGGAGGCGGAGGATCGCCGCTCCGTATCCCATTCTTGGGCGATATTCAATAATATAAATAAGACATATGCAACGGTGATTTTAACTCTCGCCCAGAATCTTCCGTGAGAAGGTCGTTGAGTCGACCGCCCAACGTACCCGGCCACTATAGATTAGGCAGGTTTACCATTATGTGATCCCAGCAACTCAGTTACGGTAGCGAATGTTAAAACAGTAATTAACTAACTAACTCTTTCGCCTTCTTAAACCGGGAGGTTCATGGCTGCGGCAAAAGAAAACTTCCATCTGGCCCTATTCTGGGCAAGAGTAATCCAAATTTTTCCATCCTTACCAATTACCTTTAGGTCTATCTCAACATTATCTCTTCATCTTCGTCTTGGCATTCCTACTGGTCTCTTACCATCAGGTTTCCCAAGAAGAATCCAGTAAACTCTTCTTTCCTCTCCCATTCGTGCCACATGGCCTGTCCACCTAAGTCTTCTTGATTTAATCATTCTAATAATATCTGGAGATGAATACAAATTATCTAGCTCTAAATTATGTAACCTTCTCCACTCACAAGTTTCCTCGTCCCTTTTAGGTCCAAATATTCTTCTAAGCATTTTATTCTCAAATACTCTTAATTTATGTTCCTCTTTCAATGTAAGGGACCAAGTTTCGCATTCATATAGGCTATTACTACAGGAAAAATTACAGTCATTATCTGACACAAATGGTAAGTGCTCTCGCAGTCCGCAGTTGCATTCTCCCTGGAAGTCCAATAGTGGCCAACCATTGTGAGGATAAATGAGGGCCTCTTGAAAAGATGTAGCAGGTTACTGTCTAGAGAAACAGATTACTGCAGCGATGAGACAGGATGCGCTGACCACTCATCGCCAAGCGAAAAAATTCTCGGTAAGCCTTTGCTCTCAGAGAGCAATTACGCTTACATCTGAGAGTTTAGTATAATCTGACACAGCAATCACCATTAGGATGCTATCACATAATCAGGTTAGCAGAAGACAATGTTCACACTAGAGTTAATAATAATTTCAACTCTTTTCCGTCCGTTTTCAGTATTCACAGCTGTTCCATGCCAGCCGTACTACCTTCATAACCTTTGCTAATTAACACTTTTGGAAGGTTTACAATATCAGAGTTGTTAGAAATTTTTACAAATGTACTGTATAGAAAGTTCTATACTATTATATTTCCGTGCTTATGAGAGTCAATGCGAATAATTTACTTTAAGGGCCCTTTATATTCTCACCTCAATCCAGCGTTTTCACGGTCACCAATGTCTGAGTTGTTTGATGTGCTTTCCCCTCTGCAAGCTGGATTTCGGAAACATTTTCCGACAATAGACAATGTACTTTTATTGCAGACATTGATACAAGAAAAACTAGGGGTCAAAAGGGAGAAACTATATTGCTGCTACGTGGTTTTCGAAAAGGCGTTTGACACGGTTAACAGGCAAATGTTGTGGGCAAAATTGTGGGACGTCGAGGTATCCTCCAGAATGATCAGATCTCTCCAAGCGCCATATAAAAAAGTTAAGTTTTGCGTAAAGTGTGGGAATGAGAGCGTTACAGGTGCAAATGAATCAATACTGGGGGTGAAGCAGGGGTTCATCCTCTCCCCTCTGCTGTTTATTCTCTTCATCAACGATATCGTGGAGGAAATAGTGCAGAGGGACACGGATCCATCAACGATATCCGACATAAAGTTATCGCTTCTGTTGTACGCAGACGACCTGGTACTGATTTCGAACACAACAGCAGGTCTACAAAACGGTCTACACACATTACATGGATATTGCGGGAAGTGGGCCCTGCGAGTAAATCTCAAAAAGACCAAAATAATGGTATTTAAGAATGGGTATGTATTTAGTAAGGATGAACAATGGATATACGGAGAGACAAGTGTCGATAGGGTGAAACAATACGATTATTTAGGCATGGTGATGACAATGACAGGCAGGTGGGCAAGGCACGTACACAGGAATAAATGTAAAGCAATGTTTGCGTTGGAAGAAACAAGAAAAATAAAATACAAAGTACCAAATATACCAATCAAAATTCTGAAAAGGGTCTAGGAGATCACAGTTAAGGCAGCACTGTTCTATGAGCTTCTTTGCTCTATTTGCCCAGGCATAGTGTAGGAAAGTTCCCAGATTCCTTATCGAACTATGGGTCTGGGAGGGAGGGGAAACCGTAAGCGTCGTACAGTCTAGATTCCTAAAACAAGGGCTAGGAGTAGGGAGGGGTATGGCAACATGTGGGGCACTTAGGGAAATGGGAAAATTAAGAGAGAAGGTGGATGCAAAAATGAGGAGCATTAAATATTATCAATTTATAGCTCTTTTGTATGTTGTTTCCTCTCATAATGAAAAAGTGTGTGCCAATTTTTTTTCCACCGCTGGTATATACCGCTGAACTAATATTTTATTTACCGCTCTCCTCAGTTTTTATTTACCATAAATTTGTCTCCCTAATGATCTACTTCATTTTTATATATTGTACACATACACAAGTACTTAGCTCTCCAACCAAAAAGAAAACATCAATACAAAATTACTTCATTTCTAAATTGCATATCTCAAGTGATTTATTCATTGTATGTATTTAAAGCGTATCCTTATCTTATCGCTGCTACAGTTAGCAAGTTCAATGAAACTGGAAGTTGAGTAGACATTCGGGGGAAGAAAGGAATGCACCTTGAGAGGGAACGAAGTTTTCGAACTGAGATTGTGATTCTTCAGCTGCAAGTGGTAGGAAACTTTAGGCAAACGTTTCGTTTGAAATCCTCAGTTTGCGCGCACAACCTCGATTGCCGGTTTTTGCTTGTTTTCTACTTAATTTGATGATATTTCACGGTTATTTCGCGAAAAAGCGTTCATTTCGTGGAAAAGCACACATTTCGCATTACTTCGCGAATAAAACACATGCATATTTCGACATTGGGGGTGTAGTTACATGCAGAATGTCCCTAAATATTGGGCAAAACTTATCACCACGGAGGGGGGAAATTTGAAGAAACTCTGTGTACAATCACAGATAAGGGGGGGGGGGGGTAATGGGAGGCAATGGGTAGCAAAAATAAAGACGGAATTATACAGTATAGGGCTGGGATGGGTGTGGAAAGAGGGAATAGAGGGGAGAATTTATATGCAGATGCTAGGGGCCATACGTGCCAGACTGGAAGATATTAACAAACAGAAAATTTTGGCAGAATGCGACGCAAAAATGAAGACTAAAATTGGTAAACGCTGTAAGTGCTACAAGAATTCAAACGTGAAAAGTGGCTGGTAGCCCTCTAAGTAGTTCAAAGGGCGTGTAAAGAGGTCACTAGTGAGAACGTTCTTACGGGTTGATGTGCGGAACGATGTGATTTCCCAACACTTTCGGTTTTGGCACTTACAACGTTCACCACTTCTAGTCCTGAAATATCGTTAACATCAGCGAAAATAGTGGATACGGATCGAGAATGGGGAAGGAGGAACTACGTGGATTTGTGTGGGGCAAAAGAAAGGTCAGGATTGGCCTGGTTCAGACTGGGGGATGGGCACAAGTTAAACTAAAGCGGGAGGACGGGAGCGTAGAATGTCCGCTATGCGGTGAATACGAGACGAAATTTCACATTCTCCTCCAGTGCAAAGAAACAGGGGAGGCAAGCCAAAAATATATCAGGGAAATAAATGAAGATAACATTGAGAATATAATGACAAGCGTTATTAGGAGGGAGAGACCGAGAGGGGGGAGGCGCAAATAAGGAATCTGGGAACTTTCCTACACTATGCCTGGGCAAAGAGAGCAAATTAGCTCAGTGGGGATAACGAACATGTGTGAAAGGGGGGTGAGGGGCTACTAAATAAATAAATGTGAGAAAATTTAGGAATCACTCTGGTAAGAGTGCAAGTGTAGTGAAAGAGTTGAAATGAAATAGTGTTTGTGAACTCCCAAGCAGTGTGAATGTGGAAGTAGACTGAGTGGAGGAAGTGTGGGAAAATTGTACTAAGAAAAATTTCATCCTTGTATGGTATGTACAGCTATAAAGGCTCACACTTGAAATAAATTCTATTCCATTCTATTCTATACTTGAGGCTGGGTGAACGGCGAACTCCAGAACCGCTTTATGCAGGCTTTATCTAAGATCTGGTCTTAGATCGCCCACCCCGGAAATCGAACCCGGGGTTCCCGCGTGGCAGTCAGACGTTATACCGAATAGACCCCCGCGAATGAGCAGTGAAGTATTTCAAAAAATTCTAGTAAGGGGAAATTCCCTTAGCTACTCTTGGAGCATCAGGATATTATATGTACAGTCACAGACAATAAAAATGGGACACCTATATCTTGAAATATGCGCTTCCCTGCAAGGAGTTATGTGTGATGCCTAAATCTACGGCGGTGGTAGAAGTTGTCATTGGAAATTTGCTATTATAATCCACTTATCGCCTTACAGTTAGGCAACACACAACGTTTTGAAGGGGTGCTAGTATTTCAGGATCTTGGTGTCCTGTTTTTATTGCCTGTGACTGTACGTATATAGCCTAATGTTAGCATACAGAGGAGAAATTGCCCTCCAATCTACCTTTAGAAACCACCCTGCGAATCACAATGATGAAATCGATCAAATGATGGATGTGAAGTTATCTTTGCAAAAGGTCAGGGACGGTTCAAGATAAAATTCTGACTCGGGAGAGGTGAATTTTTGCCATCCCGCTCCCTCACTTTCCACTCGCAATAAAACCTTGATCATCATGCTACATATTTACTGTTTTAAATAATAAAAATAATAGCCTTATTTTTAAATACTTTAAGTATTACTGTTAAAGACTACCTTTATTGTAGTTATGCTTTTATTTAATACCTACATAATGATGTCAAAGCGACACTAATGTTTTGGCTTAAATGGCTACATGATTTTGCAATGTACATATTACATTATGCAACAATAAATTCAAAAACGCAGAAGCTCTATGACCCATAAACTAAACTTAAACTGCACTTCGGATTTACTCAATTTTTACTTCGTTGAGCACTTCTTTGTGTGTGCCGGCTTTAATATGTTGCATGATGAAAATCACTTCTATTTAGCATTCCTCCTATTGTCTATTTTTGTACATTGCTTTCATCGTTTCTACATCTTCTTATCATATTTATAATTTCACTAACTTGATATATATCCTCCGATAATTTATTTATATTCTTTCACCTTATGCTGCCATCTATGTTACTTTTCTAAAACTTTCTTTCCATCTCATGCTATTAAAATATCTCATAAAACAACTTTTTTTAAAACAAATAGCCACGCTTATACGAGTATAATCAAAATTAAGTTTTTGGCACTGGTCAAGCAAAAAGTCACCCGCTAAGCGTTTCCGTAAATAATACAGGAAATATACGATGTACGTGTATGGTACTTGCGTATTATGAACAAGCCCCCCCCCCCAATAATTCAAATATGATGACAAGCCTGCATCGTTTTTCTTCAAATAATACCGTACTTTTTATCAGTGTCCCGGACGTTGCAAATGTCATGTGTTTCAGCATAAGCCAATTTGCCCATCCACCAAAAGAAAACAAAAAACTATGCTATGAGGGCGTTCTGTTATTTGTCCACGACCGAGTCGAAATTTCCTCCGATATTATACCCATTCCGGGGAGGCATCAACCTCCTGCTAATAGCGTGGTATTATGCAAAGTGTCTCCGTTGGCTTCGCACTGGCCAAAAGAAACGGCCGAGTAAACCGGGGGAGGAAAGAAGGAACAAAAACTCGCACGCATGGCCATTTATAATGGGGAATCGTCGGAGCCGGAGGGAAATATATTACGCCGCTCGAGTTTGACAACCGCAAAGCACAAATGGCGGAAGTTGAGCGGCTGCAGTGGCGCCAAATACCCCGAGAACGTTGAACTTGATGGCTCAAATTTCGGATCCGAGACTGCTGCTTGAAGACGTTCATAGCCTCGCGTTCAAGCCGAAGACTTCCGTCCATCATCGATTTAGTTCCTGTCGTTTTTTTCTCAACCGTAACGAGGAAAATGCCTTTTGGAGCACAAAGAGTTCTTTAGTATTTCAAAGGTTACAACAGAATGCAAGAAAAATTGGTTTTAGTGTTCTCAAATTACAAAAATAGTATAACAAGATTCAAGAATATAAATTTCCTAGGCCATGGGTTTGCTACAACCCAAAAGTGTCCGTGACTGTACAGCCACTGGCAATAAAACTGGAAAACCTAGATCCTGTGGCAATTTCTTCCGTGCAATGTGTTGTGGGTGTGCGTAACTCTATGGCGTTGAGCGAACTTCAATAGAAACTTTCCACAAGCCATTGTCGTAGAGTTGGGCAACACACGATATACGATTGACTCGGGATCTTAGTGTCATTGCTCATGACTGTACATGTGTTTTACTAATTCTGCGTTATATATTATAGCGTACGATATATTTTTTTGCTGTTTTGTTTTCTTTGTAATTTATATAAACCCTGTACAAGCTAACTGTAAACCAGGCGAACGAGAACAATTGTTAAGTCTCTGCGCAAGTAGTGACGCGAGACTGCTCCACCAATGAACAGTAAGAGAAACAGGATGGCGTAATGGACGACTGAAGTTACCCGATTTCCCTGCTTCGCCCTGCAGCGTTGCAAACTTTTGAAAACGATAATACCGTACGCACGTGGCAAACGGATCGTATTTTTGTCCCCAGTTCCGTACGCTTGGTTTAAGAATTTCTTATGGAAATATTAGTGATAAAACAGCAAGTACAAATTTTGACAAGCCGTACATTTGGCGTACGGACTAAGATATGTACCGTAAGTCCGTACATGCCAATAAATATCCGTACATTTACGATCAGGATCGTACGGTTGGCAACGTTGCGCTTTCACCACTCGATTTCCCTCCTCCTCCTCTGCCGCTTTGCGCGGCCCTGCTCCACAGTTAGCTGGGACAGGGTGTATATACTCTATTTTATTAATATAATTGGCAATGTTATGTTCAACATTGGAATTATCTCGTCATTCTTCATTGTGAAAAGTCGAACCTTCTGAATAGGTCTTAACGGTTTAAAGTGGGATCTGAAGTACTGTGCAATTTATGTCCATCGGGAATTGAACCCGGGACCTATTGATTACATGCATATTGTTTAGAATCGTACCAAAGGTTTCGTTGTATGAAGCATTCGCTCTTTAGTGTACTTCGTATTTTTCCGTTCCTAAAAGCTACATTTCAATCGAGTGTTTGTTAGCAGCATTGCAAGTAACTAATCTAAAGAATATCAGGCAATATAGTATATATTTTGTTCCTTCAGGAGAAAGTAAAAAAACATTTTTAGATGTTCAAGATTCATACAAAATTATGCCTATTGCCCTAAAACGATGGTCAGTGCCTACCTGCTTTTACCTTTATGAGCTAAATTTCCATTTCTGACAAGGGTGGAGTAACATATTCAAAATATTTCTTTGAAGACTTGAACACTGCTACAAGAATAAAACTTCACTAATCTGTAGGTTTTTATAATTTCAACTCTTGTAGCCTTTTGTTAAAAAAAATAGTTGAAAAATTTGCTTCAGTGCCTGATTCTATTTGTATAGCCTAAATACTTTTGAAGCCAGTTTTTTAGGTGCCTAAACTTCCTGCAACAGGGTCGCCCAAACACAATATCAGATCCGAAAAAGTGTTTAATGTGGGCCACCTCAGTATTCTGCAATGAGGGACAACACCCCCCTTAACAGCCCCCCCTCCATATTTCCTCAACACCCACCTAAATTTTTTTCATAACGTCCTAATGTATGGTCATTTCATGGTCTGGACAAATCCTTGAGGGACAAGGTCCTTATCAGAAATTCTAGAATGGATAGACGCTGGATACGAATATAAAGCTCTGAGATCAATTAAGAACAATCAATTCTAACATTACGTCTTATGCTGTATGGGCACTGGCGTGCAAGGAGGGCAGATGGAGCCACAGCCCCTCCCGAAATTTTAGGAAAATAGAAATGTTAAAATGAAAGCAATTACACAGAACTTGCAAAAAGCTAAAGTAACAAATACATACCCGATTACAATCTTCATTTGAACAACTTTCAAAACGAAGGTTTAAAATTTATAATTACGAAGTATGTAACTGCACTGTTAAAAATGGTTAGTCAAAATTGAAGAAACTGTTTTCGAAAGTGAATAAGTTGGCGTATTCAGTCCTTATCATGTCGTTTATAGTAATTTGCTTAGAATACAGTAAAACCTCGTTAATGCGGACCCGATAAGCCGAAGGTAAAAAAAAATGCAAGGTTTTAAATGTGGCTAGATGTCAACAATCGCATTCGTCATGGATATCGTGTATGTACGTACTGCATTGTCGCATTGCTTTACATTGCTGTTCTTTTAGGTTATTTCAGTTAATCCGGACCTTCGTTAAACCGGTCAACTTATTCCCCCATTAGTCCGGATTAACGAGGTTTTACTGTATTTTATTTTAAGTTTTGCCATCTGATTGAAATCGAAATCACCCGGAGGAAATATTTTCGTCCATTCTTCACTTGAAACAGGTGTTTTTGTGCGTACACTGGCAATAGAAAGAGATAATGACTATTTATTCGCTCGGTATAGCTTTGTTTCTGTGCGCACTTCAATCCGCGGAAGAAAACTTCAAACAGATATTATTCAAATTTACTAAATGCTACTCATAAAATGACTAAATTCACCTCAGGGTTGAGAAGCAGATATTATTCAAATTTAACTAAATGTTACTCATAAAATGACTAAATTCATCTCGGGGTTGAGAAGCAGTTTTAATTCAAATTTGACTAAATGTTACTTGAAAAATGACTAATTTGATTTCTCACTTTTGACTATATAACACACTGAAATGAAATGACTAAATGCATGTAGTCACTTTTGACGAAAATTGGGTTGGTGCTTTTTTGAGTACTGGATTTAGTCAAAAGTGACTAAATCTTGTTCGTTTTAGACTAAGTCGTTTTTACAGTGCGCCCCGCCCTTACACTCCCAGAAGGCAGTTACGCAGTATCAACCTTTAAAATTCCAGCCCCCTTCGAAAAAAAAAAATTCCTGCGTACCCTTACAGTGGGTACGGAAAGACTAAGTACAAGTGCAGAAATCAAACAGGACGTACATTCGTGGACACTTTTGGGATGTAACATTTCAATTGCCTTTCAATGTGATCGTTACAACCCAGAAGTGTCCGTGACTGTACAAGACACTGCAGAAACAAAAGATAACTCACGTACTATTTCCAGTTGCTACAACTTGCTTATCTTGCACGTAACATCAGTAATTTTAATTCTGAAGCTGTTCTGCGAGCATAACTGCCTATCGTTTCTGCGCATGCGTCCGAGCGACAAATAACGCTGTGTCGTCGGCGAGTTCTTTGCAATGATGGGTTTCAATACGTTCATAAAATAGGGGACGGTTATTCAGAAATTTACGCAGCTCAACCGATGTGTACCATCGAGAGAAGACAAGGGTACTTCACGAAATTCTCACCTTACACCCCCGAAAGACTTGGAAGACTTATTTCACAACAATGCAATGCACCAATGACAGAAGGAAATACAAAGATGCACTACTAGTAAAAAAGCAAATGCGGCTACTCACCATTCACTCATCTTCATCTTTCCATCCTCTCCCAGAAGAAAATGTTTCACCAAGTGCAACACAAAACAAGAAGAGTTTCACACTCGGAAACCTCTAGTGATTTTTTTTTAAAAAAAATACAACTTGTAAAATAAGTATATTTTTCTGCATGCCAAGAAACTACATATTTGTTTTCTTTGCATCAAAATTAATGATGATGAGAATTTTAACCCTATAAACGCTTTGAAATTTGGCTTAATGTACTGCATGACATGGATGTTACATAAAATAAGATTTCCATATGTTTAAGAACGAACGAGAATAGAGAACATTCAACACTCAACCTTAACAGAAATCTTTAACAGGACAAATTAGTCACAATGTAAAATTAGATGTTTCTTGCAGAGAAATTAATTTTCAATTGTGTTTACTATTTAATTTTAAACTAAGCAATATATAAGTTTCAACCAAATCACACTCCCATCTATCGGAAAAAAAAAAACAAGTGCAAGTGCAAGTTTACTGCCAGTGAATCTTGATTTCGCCATGAACGTCCATTTTGTGCCTGTGGTGAACAGATTTGTAGCCTTTCGTTACAAATCACTACTCTTTGGTGTTCGAAATTGTCTATCTCGACCGTTATTTCGGTTATTAGTGCTTATTAAGTAACTAAAATGCTTTAAACAAGGGACAGAGTATAATGTACTAAGTATGACAATATGTTTTATGGCCCTTCTCACAGGCGGATTAGGGTGATACGGGAAGGTGAACATTTTGAACATTAATTAGGAAGATTTCACACCGAAGCGACAGACGACACGTGTCGCTTGGAGATTTCACCAATCGGTTGTACGACATCTCATGCCGCTACGGTGTGCAATGTTGCTGTTGATTTGCTCGTTCCCAACCGGTACGTGTCGCGTGTCGCTTTGGTGTGAAATCTCACTTAAGCCTACATTTTTTAAGGGAAGTAAATGCAAAACTTATACAGTGTTCTACCTACATTGCAGTTTTTAATACTATGGAAGTATAAATTTTTGGATGTTTTGTCGTTTCATTTTCACAATATTGAAAGTTACTACATATGCTTCTTAAAATTTTTAGTGCCTTCATTTGCCTTGGTCTGTTTTTAGACCTAGAATCTCTAGCTGCCATGATGATATACCTACTTTTACGTCAAACACGATATGATAGAACATGAAAAACAAAATAATCAATATTTAATCATGGGTTACTGTGGATTGAAAACTCTATGCAAAAGGCGTACAGTTCTTAATTGCGAACATTCAGCCAGATGGCAGTTCAATCGATCAAATGAATCATAATAATTAATTCTAATTATAAGTAATGACAATTATATATAAGAATGAAAAGATTAGTTTCTATATGGAATTAGAACTGTGTTGCAGCTATTCTTACACCACATAACATATTACAAGTTAAATTATGGTTTATTATTGATTAAGTTAAACCTGATTGGCTGACTGGTTCCCATGCGAGTGGTTGGGAACAATCCGGTAGATGACTCTAGTAGCAAACGCTCAAAATAGCGGCAGATTCAGTTCATATACGAACTACTGACAAGTAACGTAACGAAAAGGTAGCATAAATCCAGTGATCTTTTCAGAAAGATAAATACTGTGAACAAAGTGACAGTTGGCCTAAATCAACGAATCATTAGGTTCCCGTAATGCTTTTATTGCATTCCTAAGGATCAGATGCGAACGATAATTGTTTTATCATGCCATGTTAGTTGTTTAGTTACCTCCCAGCTATATTTCCTGGTGAAGGTCTGTGGCGTTCTTCGTGAGTCTTCCATACAGTAGCCCGAAAAAAGCAGGAATCTCCTTACATGACAATAAGTAGGTTAGAGAGTCGACGAAGTCTCAAGGCTGTTCCAGCAACGCTTTCTAAACTGTAACGTGCTTCTAGAAGGAAAAATAAGCGAGTCTCTTTTATTTTTCTTTCCATTGGTGAGATGTTGGCAACCTGAGGAGCGCATAAGATGCAGATGCGATGGGTGGGAGCGGATGAGGCTGTCTATCCCACGTGACACAATGCAAGGCAGAATCCGCGAAAATTACGTCGCCAGGATGTCATTCAATTTAGCTCTGCCGTGTATGAGGAAAGAAAGGGTTTTTATCAAGGAAATGTAGCACAAACTGCTTCACCTCAATGTCAAGGTTTTTTTCTATTTTTAATTTTTAAGACGCATGATTGCAGTTCCGGGTAGCGTGTCGTAGAAGGTCGCAGGTTCGCATCCTGGCGTCGGAAGACTATTATGGTTGCGGTATTGCTGTTTGATTGATTGATCGATTTGCTTATTTTACTTCCCATTTCTGCCACTTTTGGCTAATCGTGAAGATGAGAATGGATGGTAATATGATGAAATTGAGGAAAGGAAATCACAAACAAACAGCACATAACACGAGCCTCACAGAGGATTATACTGGAGACGCCAGAGCCTCGCTAGTCTGCAAAATGCAGTCCAGGCTAACGTGGAAAGGAGTTTGACATTTGGGTGCAGTGTTGCTGTTTTCGACACAGATGACATTATCGGTGTGCAGGCAGATATAAGGGGGTCCTGCGTAACCAAGCGGTTAGCGCTCTATCCTCTGGTGCGAACGGTCCCTAGTTTGATTCCCGATAATAGACACCAGCATCGTGAGAACAATTTCGAAGTTACTTGAAAGAAATAAGTAACGTGCTCCTGTCTCGAACCCAGAAAACAGCGGCGATGGGACTCGATGCCATGACCACGCGTCACCCAATGAAAAGCCGCTTTGCAGGACTTGGTTCCCAGAGTGCTGTTGCACCATAGACTTCATAGGCAGATACAGTAGCGTGCCCAAGGGAGCGAAAGGCAGGAAAAGAGGGCTGACTACTAAAGAAAAGATTATACGTAACCCCCTCCTTTAGAAAACCCTGGGCATGCAACTTGGCAGATATAGGTTTAACAAGACACTATACCCTGTCCCAACTATATCTGTTGCATGGCCGCGCATAGCGTCAGAGAAGGGGAGGAAACGAGTGGGCAGAGCCAAGCAGTACACGCTGCTGCGAAGGCTGGCAACTGCAACGCAATCCCGTTCCCTGTACGTGTTCATTGGTGAAGTCGTCTCGCGTCACTGCTTGCGCAGAGACTTGTTTTCGTTTGCCTGCTCCAGAGATAACTGGGACAGGGTATAGAGGTAATGCAATTCGTACAAGGAGTGTTCTACGCTTGAAGCTACTATGCATCTCTCTTCTTACAGTATGTTTGCCACAGCTAGTAGGGCCCTTAAAATGTAGTAGGGCGACGTAAATGTGCATGATTTGTTTTAAAAAATGTAGTTCGGTCTCGACACTTACTGTGGAGGAAGCCTGCCTCGCATTCCATCTCATCTCGAGTTTGGAAATGACAAATTCGTTGTGGACCTCGTTTAAATATGTATTGACGTCATCTCGAATCTCGAAATAAGTTATACAGAAGTGTAACTAAATTAATTATTGACCAAACAAAAAAGTAAAATTCCTAAATAGATTTAAGGAAAGCGTTTGTCAAGTTTGTGTTAAAATCTGCCATACGAGCATTGTCACATGACTAGCTCATTTGACTGTGCTAGCATTTCTGATACGAATGTACTGTCAACCACCCAATACTTTTCTATGAAACAATACGTATAACCGCAAACGTTAGCTTCATGTTCAAACAGTACAATGGGAAAAATATGTAAATAAGTGAGGATCGAATACAAAATGGAAATTTATTATTGCTTTGATTTTTTTTTCGTTAATTAGTGTCGCGTTTTTGGCACATTTTGCCAATAGCGACGATGAGGATGAGTGATGATGCGATGAAATTGATGAAGGGATACTCATAAAGAACGCCCATGCGTAGGTCGAAATTCGAACCCGTGACTCATGGCTTTTGTAGCGCGCCGTGCTAACCACTCTGCCACGAAGGTCGGCTAAATGAAAATTTAGTGATTGGTCACAATATGTTGATAACACGTAGCCTATATAAGTATGAGTCCTGCAAATTTAATGAAATTAACATCAATACGTTTTCTAGGTAGCTGCTATTACCGAAATAGAAGCAATCTTTTTTTACTCATTGATGTACTGAAGTATTTCCAGTAAAGAAATTTATGTAGACCATAAATCTTGGAGAGTTATGATGTAGGTTGGCAACTCTGCACGGCGCCCAACAGTGTGAACAAGTAAGTTTTCACGTAAGCTTTGGGGCTCCATATTCTTGACAGCAATGCTGTTTGGAGGTCCATGACCGGCCTTGACGGAGGCTGTGGGTTATTAATGGATGATGCAAGCGAAAGAGAGAGACAAGGAGAGAGAGGGAAGAGTACGAGCACCATCAGAAGAGCAAAAACAAGACCGGAAGCAGTAATTTCCTAGAGGCCGCCACAATCTTTTGGATTTGGAGGATGACGGAATGCAACGAGCCGCTTAGCACTGTCCAAAGACAAGGTCAGTGACACGTCGGAAGAGGTATTCAAGGTCCTTTGCTCAACTATCTCAAAAAAGAAGATCTGAGGGGGAGAAAAGACAAAAAAAGGGGGAAAAGAGCGA
The DNA here is from genome assembly GCF_977018435.1 of Lepisma saccharinum. NCBI lineage: Eukaryota > Metazoa > Arthropoda > Insecta > Zygentoma > Lepismatidae > Lepisma > Lepisma saccharinum. The sequence goes on along the minus strand of NC_139232.1, from coordinate 54,209,243 downwards.
AGAACAAGTCTCAAAATTTCTGATGGAGTATTGCGGCGGAGCGGGTCGATGTCCTTTATAAAATATACTTCACTTTTTCCCCCCCTATTTTATCTACCTTGACATTTCTGTGTGTGCTTTTACGCTATACTTGATTATATAAGTGCACGGTGATCCTTAAGTATTTACAACCACGATCCTCAAAGCTACGGTGGATCAAAGTTACCCTTTTTTGCAGTTTCTTAACTTTAGGAAGATTAAAAAAGTTGCTTTCCCACTGCGAGGAGTGCAACACAACGCACCGTAATGATTTCTGAAGTATCTGGTTGGCAACGTCAAAGGCATTTGTCTAAATTGCATGTGGCATGTGTGTTTTTGCGACATGCCGTGTCCGTTCCGAAGATGTACCGTCCTAACGAGTTATCTTCAGCTTCAGATGTGTCTGTCGGCTTTGACGGTATGTAGCGGCAAGTCAGTGTTAACTTTATTTTGTTCCGATAGGAAGAGTGTTTATTATCATTGACAAAAATGTCTTCCAGTAAAAAACAAGACATGCAAGATCAGAGAATTTACTAATAGTGTGTTAATTATGTACAATGTAGATTAATATTGTTCGAAATGGAAAATTGACTTCAAGTCAATCTAATCATAAGCTGATTTACAAACATCCTTGCTAATTAATATGCTGTACAGATAAAAATATATTCGCGCAGCGTCAGCGCCAGAAGAACATTAGTGCACAAAGGCCGACCTCCGTGGCGGAGTGGTTAGCACAGTGTGCTATGACTCCAAGGATTCCTGGGTTCGAATACCGGGCTGAGCATGTGCGCTCTTTGTGAGTGCCCCTTCATCAATTCATCATACCGTCACTCATCCTCATCTTCGCTATTAGCTGAGAGTGGCAGAAAAGCGAAGTACAATAAGCTAAATCAATCAACCTCTAACAGTAAATAAAATATGGGTAAGAAAATCGAAAGTTATCCACCATTTTCCAATATGGCAGCCGTAGCACTGCTTCGATTTTAGGGAACGTTTATGAAAGAAAAAAATACTTATTTGCGCTAAAGGTGCATTTACTTGCCTAGATTTCCTTTCTTCCCAGGGGACGGCAGATAAGCAGACCGATTGGTTGTGGGCAGCGTGTGCCTTCCTGCGCTTTTCTGCTGCCGTCACTGTCATGTAATACCATGGCCGTAAACCTTTTCGTGAGGCACTTATGTTTCAACTTCTATGCAGGCTTGGGGCTCACATGTTTCCAAATGGTTACTTTCACCTTTGTTGGGACAAGTTCCGGGTTCGATTCCTGGTGTAAGTTCCCAAAATTTCAGTGTTGACTCAGCATTGTAAGGGCAATCGCGAAGCTACTTGAAAAGACGAAGTAGCAGACTCCAGTTTCGAAAGCCAGAAAACAACGACGATGGAACTCGATGCGCTGACCACGCGTCAGCCAATGAAAAAGTCGCTTGGCCCTGGCCCTTAGAGGGCTATTGCACCAAGTAGTAGTAGTAGTAGTAGTTACAGACTGCACTAACGAGGCCATGCCACTTGGAACTAAATGCAAGGTAAGTCTTTTGCACTAACATATCCTTAAATTCCCTGACAACCCTATCGTAAATATGGTGCATTGACTAGTTTTAATGCAAGAACATCATGAACTTTTTTCAAAGGATATTTCTTGTGCGACTTGATCCCAATTTATTTGAACGGGTGCACAAATGGCAAAGTGCACGAGTTAATAATAGCAAAATCATTAATCTGCCATGGCATAGACTACATTAAAGAACAACTTTGTGCAAAGGGAGTGCTGTGAACGTGATTTCGAACGCATTTCTTTCATTTTCCTTTATTTGCCCTACATGAAAATAACGCAGTAGATGAAGGATAACATCCATTGTGCATATTGATAGTCTCTACAGGGTTTCCAACAAGAGTCTCCACATATGGGAAAAATCTTCTGCAGACTCGCATCGTCCACGCTTCCCAGACATACTGCAGCGCGATCGTCTGGATTGGCGGGAAAGCATTAACCTGTGCCTGGATCTCGCAGGTCGCCACATTGATCGCATTATGTAACATTTCTATTTTGAAGTGGCATTCCCTGTGTATGGTGACTTTTGGGACACCCTGTAGTATTTCAGAGAATTTCATAAATGTGTTTCAACAAACGAACGAGAGATGGCTAAAACATTAAGGCGAGTTGTGTGAAGGAAATGTTCAAAAGAGTAATTCAATGAAACCAGATGTAGGAAACCAGAGCGTGGTGCTGATCACATCCCCTGCCGTATGGTCGGTCTTACCTTCACACCTGCAATGTACCTTCATGGCTTTAGCTTTAGCTCATTATGCAAGAAATTGATTAAATACTGTACATAGGGAACGTGTCTGTACTCCACTTCATAAATTTGAAAACCTGATTCGCAGGAGATGCTACCAATGACAAAGTAGAGAACCAATGCCAGGCATTAATTTATACATATACTACTCTGTGGCGCTGGCCTAACCTAGGTGGACACGTTTCTTGTCAGTGGTTAGGGCTTTTCATGCGACGCCTCAGGCATCCTGATCGGCCCCCGTGCATGAAGTGGACTTTTAATGCAAACTCTTGCACTTTCGATCTCATTGGAGGAACACGAGGACCGGTGTCAGCAACTCTCCTGGTATTACTGGCCTCCGCCCTGAACAAGTCCAGATAACGGGCAGGGAACAACTTTCAAACAATGACAGAGCATTCTGCATTCCTCGCAATTACACAGTTCACCAGAGACAGGGAGCGTTACTATTTGCACCTACAAGGCAGTGTTTCCAAACCCTTTTGCTGTTTTCTCTCAATCTAACAAACTGGATACAAGCAAGTTTATCAGGTGAACTAAACCAATGATCACTTCCTTATAAGGCGATTATTTTGAGAGTTTGGTTTCAGTTCACCTTTTCCACAGATAGATTAAGCGAGACTAAACCGGCGGCGTGAAACCATCGGGTGCAGAAGTGGTTTAAACAAGACAATGAATACAATAATGATCACTCCGTGTTTCAACCTTCCTGCACTTGGTGACAAACAAAACACCCCCAAAGTCCTCTCTGCAAAAACCAAAATACCATGCCCTAAACACGCGAGATTCCACATCAAGTATCCTTAAAGATAGATTGCCCACCGAACACCTGGGTGTCGCCAGAATTTTTTGTAGAGGAGGTCAGGCCGTTGAATATCATTACTAGTAAAAAAAAATATTTATAATTATTATTATAAACTAATAATAATTATAAATTAGTCTGTTGTCAAACTATCATTGTTATTATGTAACATCTTCTCTACTCGATACACCAAAACGGTGAATAGCTATCCTTGGAAGTTAGGGAGATATTTTTGTCATTAAGTATACGTTCTGCGACCTCACATGTGAAAATCTATTATCTGGAATGTTGAAAGACTACTAATTAACTGCGGCCTCCCCGATGGCACAGTGGTAGCGTCGCCGCCTTGTAATCAAGGGGTCCCGAGTTCGATAACCGCTGGAGGGACAAGTGGTTCGGATCCCACTATAAACTGTAGGTCCAGTCTCGATTAGCCTTACTGTGCATAAAGTGGACTTAAAACACCAACTCAACAACTACTAATTTACTGAACTTTATTTCTGTTATCTGACTATCGACAAAATATATATATATTGCTTTTCTAAATTTAAAATTAATAGCACTAATTTCCAGGGGGTGAACCGACCGGTTCCTGAAATTTTGCTCGTGTTTAATGCTTTCGCCTTATTATTTTGTTGCAGTTTACAGCACTGTTCGATTTTTCCAGGCGTACCAAGCGGATATCTACCTGATTGTTTATAGACATCGCATATTTTGTTTATAGTAATTACAAAGTCAATCGGCCCTCCGGTGGAAGCACTTAGTTGTTCGGATCCCACTTAAAACTATAAATCGAATCCCGATGAACCCATATGTGAATAAAGTGGACTTAAACTTCAACAAAGTCAATCCATTTGTTTACTTTTTTTTAACCTGTGGTTCGTGGCTTTTTGAGAACAGAAAATATGTTAAGATGATAACTGTGTGAATTAATAACATTATGTAGGAGTGTGTGTTGTTTATATTACATGCTTCATGGATGGAAACGAGACTTGCTCACTGATAGATTGATTTGATGTTTTAAAAGTCCACTTTACGGACAGTAAGGCTAATTGGGACTTGACCTACAGTTTAAAGTGGGATCCGAACCACTATATGCCTCCACCGAGTATCGAACTGGGGACTCCTTGATTACAAAGCGACGACGCTACTACTGCGCCATTTGGGAGGCCCCAGACTCGCTTATTGAGAACGAGGCAATTATCTAGTATCTGCCTAGTTCCGTTACTTTCTATAGTTTTACTCTCACTTACGTTAATTGCAACGACGAGGACGAGGCGGGAAAATACCGAGAACGAACGAGACGAGAATCTATGGTCTCGTCTCAACAGCATTTTTCCATTTCTCCCTTATTCTGTTTCGAGACGCCCCCGCCACATACATACAAAAACAACAACCACCTTGAGAATAGAGATAACTTATCCAGACTACATTTATATCTCACGTTTGCCCACTACTCCCAAGTAAAGTTCTAAGAAACTTTCCTCACCATCCGGTGTGAAAATCCCGAGCATATCCTTCCATTAACACGGCCCACATTCTTCTACAATGTACATCAACCTCCTCGCACTGGAGGTGGGGGTGGGGTACATCATTTTCTGCTCCGCTTCCTCCATACATAATTATCCAGCAAGAAAACAACATTCTCTTCTTGTTCTCTGCACACTCTTCCTTTTTTTCTTCTTTCTTTTATCGAAGCCCTGATATATCGAGAACATGAATAATAAGGACAGGGCGAGGAGGAGGGGGGGAACAAGTAAAAGTTCTCACGTATGTGGATTGAGATCACGTGCTCGCCTTGGAATGCCATTTCGCGACACCACCCTCGTAAGGATCATGTACCTCGCGAACAGTGTTCCCAACCTTCATTGTTTTGCTTCTGCGCTCTTTGTTTTGTCAACCTTACCCTCCGGGACAAATAGAAAGTCGCCGCCTTAATTGGTGTTCATACTAAAGGATTATTGTTCTGAATAGAACGTGTGGATAATTGAAAGGTGATTGGTGAGAATACGGGACTGAAGTTTATGCAATCTGTTTGTGTTGATTTGCTTCCGTATGGTTAACAGTGTGAGCAGATTCTTTTTTGCAAGTGTAGTCGATTACTTTCTCACTCTTCTATCGGATCCATTCAGTACAATAAGGCCTGTGTAGGGATTCTTTACATGCAACGTCATCATTGGTAGGTTGCGGATCACGCATCACCGCCACATGATATCATATTGCAATTATTGAACCCTATTACACACATACACACACCACCACACACACTAGGAATATTACGTTCAACCTATGTCATTTTTTGTGCCTATTGAACACATACGTATTTGCGACTGTGATTCTGATATTGCGTTGTGACTATGATCTATGGTCTACGAATGATGACGTTGCATGTTAACGAAGACAAATCTGATCCGGCCTTATTATGTATGAGAAGGCATTGATCCATCGAAGCGAATTGGCTATGCGATATCGTCCTTCACATGGAAATGAAACGTTAACGATAATCAAGAAACGTACGGCAGACCTGCGATTTACTCACAGCTGATCTAGTGAACTAACCAATACTTTATCGCACCCCTTCACTCTGGATCAACGGAGGAACAAGCGAGAAGTGGTTTGCTGAAGTAATAATGTCACAATTTCTAATCCTCCAATAACGTACGATACAGTCACGGACACGTTTGGATTGTAACAACACTATTTTCTTTCAATCCAGTTGTTACAATTCAGAAAGGTCACTATTTGCATTTCATAGTTACTGCACTGAAATGCATAACCATTCTATTTTGCTACCTCATTCAAGAAACACCTTTTCTAGCTAGGATAAATTTTTAGTCGAAACGTTTATGTGACGTTACCTCTGAAATCAAATATTAATTTTTGTAATTTTGAAAACTCGTGGAAATACGTCATTATTCTTTGGATTAAGTGGTAGAACATGAAAACACGAAATTCTGACCCGATTCTGGCATTTTAAACTTTTTCTTTCCGCAATTTTATATTTGAATATTGTGCTGGAATGCTCATTACCTGAAGTTCGTTTGTGTTATCGACAAATATAAGACTAATAAGCTACTTGCATTATTCTAATTTGAAACGAACGATGCCATTTTCCAGGGAGGGGGTCGATGGATCGGTTCAGCCTCCCCCTTACCGTAAGGGTGTGTCCAAATTGTTAAGAATTGTGCAGGTATGTAGTCATATAAAAAATAGACCACACTTTTATTCTTAAATTTTGTATGCTTCGGCGACGACTTTAACCATGTTGAATTTTCTATGTTCTGTCACTCACAAGCAGGGTGGATAAAAAGCATAATTTTTATTTAAATAATCATTTTTGTTGATTTTTTTATTTAAATCGATTTTTTTTACATTTCTTAAAAAACTTACTTAAAATTGCTTGCATGGTTCTTGGCACCATGCACACCAAGAACAAACTTTTATAGAAAGGCTTTTTCTATTAAACTGCTCTGTAAAATATTCGAACAGGTTGATTAATGCAAATAAAGAAAACATGTAAATATACATTTTTCTGTTTCTGATACTGTAACTACTATGGACATGTTTGTTGAGTTTCTTTAATGAAACTAATAATAATTTCAGTAACTTTTCTTCCAGTGAAAATAAAACATTCTGGATGTACTCTGTAATTGCAACTTAAAATATTAACTTAAATATTTTTAGTCTTTGTAGCTGAAATTTGGAGATTTTTTAAAATTATAGTTTGAAAAATATCAGCTGCCATGTTTATTTATAGTTTAATGATATTAACACTATTTATGGTTTAACATGATCAGTAAATTATATATTTTTCTACACAAAATGTTTGCTATTTTTGCAATGAGCTTCACACAATCAGTACATATATTTTGTTTCCTTTATTTTCCTATCTTAGAACCTAATAATCACCATTAAAACATTAAGAGATTAATGTACTTTCACCAAAAGTGTTTCTGATATCTACAAAATCCTTATGTACATTATTCTATGAATTATATTTAATTATATTAAATCAACCACATTTAAATCAATCCACACTGCTCACAAGCCACTGATTAGTCTCAAGTGTAGAACTACAATTCAGAATTGTCACTATTTAAATTTCATACAGGAACTATAACAAAATGCATAACCATTCTCTATTTTGTATTTAGTTTTGTAACCCTCGTTCAAGATATACCTTTGCAAGTTAGGAGGAAATGTTAAAAAGACTCGGGAAGTGTGAGAGGAAGTTGCCGGTCCCAAGGCAGAAGAATGTGTTCGCAATTAAGACACAGCCCTCCGAGGTAATATAATGTTATTCCTGTCCAGGCAGTCACAACTATTGTCACGGTATCTAGTGACATGTAAAACGCAGTTCGATATAAATTATTTTTTGTTTATTGATTCATTTTATGCACAAACATGAAAGTGTGAGGTTTGATTTTATTTTTGTGAATAAACTTGTATCCGAGCCAGACGTCGGGAGTTGGGAGATGGGGTTTTTCTTGAGTGACAGCCGCCGCTTAGAACAGGACATATTTGCACCAACGCGGAGATAAGGAAAGATTATTTTCGCCGCTACCGGGCTTGAGTCGAAGCAGGCGTTCGAACCCATGTTCACGGATGACCAGGAAAACCAGCTGGAGCCCAAGCCTGAAAGGATCCAGGACGCGTCGCCGACCGCGCCTTTCAAGACAATGGACAGAGGTCATTTCCATCCCCTGAGAAAGCGAAGCGAAGCCACCTTAGCGTGGGTTTCAACGGACGAATTTGAATCTCTTATATATATGCGGTGCTACCACCCCAGACACAGTTTTTACCCGGATTTCACCGAGAGAGCATCTCCGCGCTACACTCTCGCGTGATTATTGTTTTGTGTCCTTGGACTTTGTTTCCTTACGTACCGCGAGCGAGTTGCAGATAGAGAGTTACCAGTGTGCGCCTTATTTTGGTGAAGATTACGCGGTGATTTGTTTTTTGCCAAGCGTTAACTACATAATCATGGGCGGCTAAAGGAGATTGAGAAGGGAGTCTGTCGACTTCCCTGACCCCGCAACGAGGCATCGCCATCTTCCGATGAAGCCAGTCAGCCAACGCCAAAGACGACATCAAAGCCAAACACTGCCCAAAGCCCGAAGGACGTCTTCAGAACGACGCCGATCGAAGCCCGTCACCAGAGAGAGAGATTGAAGGAAGACTCCAGAACGACGCCGATCGAAGCCAGAGGGAGAGATTGAAGGACGACTCCAGAACGACGCTTCCAGAACGACGCCGAATTGAAGCCCGTCACCAGAGAGATTCCGAACCGACGCGTGACCACGTACACCCGATGCTAGTGACAAGAGGAACGCCCGAAGTACTGAGGAGGTGCAAGTACACCATGTCGTCGCAATTATTCCTCGTCGCGATCGACCTCGGAGGACAATTTCGCCACAAAGGAACCGTGTGCAAGTCCCGCGTCCAGGAGAGATGAATGACCACGCCATGTAGCAGAGTCTGGTACAGTATACTTCAGAGGGTCTCATGTCCATGTAAACGTGCGTCGTCAGTATCAACACCGTACAGTTAACGCCGAAGTCTCACTTATTCGCAAAGTTACTCAGGAAACCCCGAACCTAACCCCCGCGTCTGATAATTTTTGGTATTGTTATAAAAAAGAGTTATTTCATGTTCAGATGTGCTAATTTAATTGTCTGCATTCAGGGTTAGAAGCTCCATTTCATTTCTTTAATATTAAGTATAAATTGTCAAAGTGTGCTCCATTTTTTGTGTAACCGACCGCCCCGTCGCGCCATTTGATTTGTCAATACTTGACTGATGAGTCCCTTTTAATTGTGGAAAGTGTAAATTTTATTGCAAGGTCGTGCGCATGAAGTAGTATTATTTGTTGCATAGTGGTTTTTAAGGTAATTTTTGCTCACGCCGACGATTGATTAGTGTATTCCGGCAGCTGGAGCCAATTAAGTTTTTGCATCACTATGTAATTGAGTAGTTGTTCTCATTGGACGAGAGAGGCTTGTGTGTAATACCCCCGTCCGAGAAACTTGTATAATGTCGTGCTTACGACTCGATGCGCACGTTCATTCGAACGAAAGATTTAACCACGCCGACCCATTGTCTTAGTTAACCGCTTTCCGAGGGCTGGCACTTAAGTTAATTTAAAAGAGCACAGGAGCTGGCAGACAAATGCCCTAAATTCACATAAAGGTTTAGAAATTAAAAGGAATGATATGTTAATGAGATCCATGATTTGTATCCATACTTCACATGTAAAAATACCTCATGTGTGTGAAAGAGAGATAGAGTGAATGTTGTGAGAGTGAGGAGGCTTTGTAAACAGTTGTTGATTGCAATATTTTTTTGTTGTTACAATATATATTCACTTTTTACCGTTCGTCAGTGTTGTTATTTGACGTTTTTCTGGTACCAGATATTATGCTATTAGTGTTTTATGATTGTTCGAATCTACATATCAAAGGTAAACAAAACAGTGTAACTTTTCAAGGTATTAATCTCCGCCTCGCAATAGTATGACAATAAACGACCGTCTCAGTACCGAACTTGATAACTGGACCGTGAGTCACGACCGGTTTCCCGTACACATAACGACGTTTGGCCCCGTGCCGGGGTATGATTGACACGTCATTTCGGGGACCGTGAGTGCACTCGTTACACTATGACTATTCGCACTTAGGACGACACCTGTTACTGTTACACCATAGAAGAATAGAGTTACGTGTGTGTCTTTGTGTGTAAAGATAGAGAAGCAGCAGAGAAACACAGGGGGGCAGAGAATTAGACAAGAGAGAGAGAGAGAAAGATGGATGCATAAAGAGAAATAGAAACGACAAAGATGCGCACAGATAAGGAGAGAGAGACAGAGACACGTAAAGACACGTGCAGACACACACGTAGGGGAGGATAGAGAATCAAAGATATAGAATCATAGGAGAAGGTTTTGGTACAGCTATCATTTTGTAATTGTGCTGACATGTGGGTGTAGCTACCTTGTACAGTCACCGTCAATAAAAATGGGACACCTATGAAATATTTGCTTCCCTGCAAGGCGTTATGTGTGTTGCCTAACTCTACGGCGGTGGTAGAAGTTGCCTTTGAAAATTTGCTAACAAAATCCACTTATTATGGATGCAGAGTTAGGCAATACACATGACGCCTTGACCCATTATTATTGCTGGTGACTGTACATACGTAAGCACTTCCTTTTACCTTTTAAAAAACGTGGAATTAGTACACCTCTTTTCCCATGACAACCAAGAATCACTTTAATTTTTATTGCACTACCATCATTACGACTATTATATTTACTAGACGAAATTAATCAACCCTCACTAACAATAAAAACAATGATGGGCATCAATGATACTGAAGTTATGAATATTCTGCTAATAATAAAGGATATGACACTTAGAAGAACAAACTCCTCCAACGTCACACAGTACATCCATTACAAATCGACCTTTCAGAAGTCTGGGAAACTGAAGACTTTTTTTCTGCGGGTGGAAGAGTGCATTGAGAGATAAGTTCCTGGTGAGCCAAATACGGACAAATGGAAAACAAGGCATTTCATCGTGCGAAAGGGAAATGTGTTTACGTAAGGAAGAGAAATAAGAGCGACAATTTCCCCGCGGAAGTTGCGAGTGTCACAAGTGCATTTCGAGCGTTTTGACTTTCCCTCCAACGGGGTGCAGCAGACGACGATCGAGCCCTTTCGATTGCCTTTCTTCAATCACGCTGTGCAAACATAATCCTTCAACGGATGACATGCAAGAATTGCCAACGCTTCGAGACCTTTCCATACAAGGTGGTTACGCTTGTGCAGGCATGGAAAAATCCACATTGCTATAAATACTGGGTTTTGAAGGGAAAATTTTCCTCGTTTCAAGGCTAAAGCTCTGCAGAGTAAATAATTCCTTCCCAGCAAAAATATTTTTCAAATTTTATCTTTCACAGCACATCTTACATTGTACTTTAAGGTTCTCACTGATCAGTATAATTTACGATCTAAACTGTACATAAAATATACATATACTGACTTTCATGATCATAGTTGATGAAGTTTGATGGGAAAGATCAAATCCGCTATAATCAGTTTTCGGGACGTTGCTTATTTAAAAGTCAGTTAGTTACAAATACAGTTACTTCGCTTAAAAAGTATGTTCGTTACAGTTACTCAATTTAAAAGTAACATTTAATATAAGTAGTTACTTTAGTTAGATAACTAGTAGAATGCGTTACATGCAAGACTTGTAAATGGAATGTTCCTTTTTATATGACCTAATTCAACATTAACCCTAACTAAATTATAATAAACTCATATGTTTGAGTTTGACAATATACGTAGAAGTAAGAAATTTTAAAGTGAAACCTTATATTTGAAATAATTACGTCACGTGGAACATTTGCTCGTAAGATTTGTGCATATAAAAGACGATCAACATTTTATTTATATTGTTTTCATTTAACCATAGTGTTGTACACTCCTGTTCAGATAAAGTGGTACATACTTCAACAGTTGAACTCTATAAAATGTGCCACTTTATTTGAACAGGAGTGTACATTACTGTTGCATTGAAACGTTGGGGGGGGGGGATAGGTTACTCGTTGCGTGAAAAAGTACTATAGTTACGGTTACTCATTTCAAAAGGAATAATTAGAGTTAATATTATTCGGAAAAAAGTAATCCTTACTCGTATAAGTGCGTTACAAGTAACTCATTACAATGTGTCCAGGTGACATCATATCCAAGTTTTCATCGACACCAATAAAATATAATTTCGAAACGGTAGAGGTGTAGAATATTTAATACTGGTTTGCCAACATACGTACATTATAATATTTCTGAATGTTTCATCCCTTTACAACGAAAATTCCCATTCACTTGATACCTGTTATGTACATAAGATATAGTTTTTAAAAAACTTTATCAGGAAATCTATATTTTGGCGTTATATAACGATGCTGTAATTGTGAAAATACGTTAAAAGCATTGTAAACTGTCATGCAAACGATACTCAGTGAAATATCTTTATACAGGGTGGGTCAAAAGTCGCAATACACCTAAATAAAAGAAGCCACTGTGGGGATAGGTGTCAGTGAGTGTTGGATAAGCGTGTTGGGGGTGGGGGGAAAACTTTATGATGAGGTTGATCTTGACGGCCGCCATCTTGGATTCAACTTCATTTTTTTAAATGGGAAGGGGGTCGTGTGACACATAATTTTAGGCTAGAATTTTGTCAGGAATTAAATGGTGTTGTCCATTTTGACGTATCTTTATTCGTGTAGGAGTTACAAAGGTTTTCTCTTCGTTGCAGGTTGACAGGACAACATGAAGCTAAGCGACGCTGAACGGGTTGAGATCATCCTAATATCAGGGGAAAGAAGTTCTCGTACCATTGCAGCCGATTTCAACGCTCGCCATCCAAACCGACATCCAATTTCCCACGCCACAGTTGCATCACTGCTGTCCCGGTTCACTGCCACAGGGAGTGTGAAAGATACGCCACGGTCTGAGAGGCCACGTTCATCAACAGATGAGGCGACAACCATCGCCGTGTTAGGTAGCTTCGCCCTCAGTCCCACAAGGAGTGTGCGTAGCATGTCTCATGTGACTGGTGTTGGCAGATGCTCCATACGCCGGATCTTGAAGACACATCATTTTCATCCATTCAAGCTGCAGTTACGTATTACACCACCTTTCTGAAGACGATCCTGACCGCCGGCTTCAGTTTGCGGAATGGGCAGCAGCACAGCTTTCAGATAACCCACAGTTCGCCCGGAATGTGCTCTTTACGGACGAAGCTAACTTTTACGTTAATGGGGAGGTCAACAAGCAGAACCTGCGTTATTGGTCAGACAGTAACCCACATTGGACTGATCCATCCAAGATAGTTGGACATACCAAAGTCATGGTGTGGTGCGGGATCTGGGGAACACGGGTCATTGGTCCACAATTTGAATGCCGACAGCTACAAAGAGATGTTGGAGGAGCTGGAGTTCCCATCCGTAGCGACGGAGGATGGTGACTTCCCCTTATGATTTCAGCACGACGGGGCACCACCTCACTACGGTCTGCAGGTACGTGGATTACTCAACGAACAGTTTCCACAGCGCTGGATTGGCCGTCGAGGTCCAGTGGAGTGGCCTGCAAAATCCCCCGATCTCACTCCCCTGGACTTTTACCTATGGGGCCACCTCAAAGCCATGGTGTTTGCGGTCAAAATCAATGATCTTCGCCACCTGGAACAGCGGATCATTGATGCATGTGCGGCTATTACACCAGATGTCCTGTTACGTGTGCATACGGAGTGGCAGAAGATAATGGAAATGACTGTCCAGCATGAAGGAGGCCACATCGAACACATCATGTAAAGTGTGCCACTTTTCAAAACTTGAAAAAAGAAACCTTTGTAACTCCTACACGAATAAAGATACGTCAAAATGGACAACACCATTTAATTCCTGACAAAATTCTAGCCTAAAATTATGTATCACACGACCCCTTTCCCATTTAAAAAAATGAAGTTGAATCCAAGATGGCGGACTTCAAGATGGCGGCCGTCAAGATCAACCTCATCATAAAGTTTTCCCCCACCCCCAACACGCATATCCAACACTCACTGACACCTATCCTCACAGTGGCTTCTTTTATTTAGGTGTATTGCGACTTTTGACCCACCCTGTATACCTGAAACATCATTACATCACATAATTGTTAAAGCCAATTATCTATTAACTGACGATATTTATAACACCACATTAAATAATTTCTGCAACGTAATATTTCTCAGTCTTTATAAAGGCACATTTTCACTAACAATACTAAACATTCTAACTCTAAATCAAGAAAAGTTCAAGGGGTAAGTTGCTTTCTTACCTCTTGAAATACTTCTTTCATGAACAGTTCAACAGCTGACTTAACGTTGTCTTCTTTTCAACTAATCTTTTTTATCATATTTTCCAGTAATTTTCTTCACATATAAATCAAAATGAAATAGAAATATAATTATTCAAGTATCAGTAACATGTTCTGTTGAATACATTCCAAACTGCACACTTCGCAACGAATAACCTATTTCTTCCCCCTTCCGTGAGGAGGACAAGTCTCAACTTGCACGGCGAAAAGGTGAGTGCATAGAGGTGGGATCATAATTGTCATAATTGTCAGTCCAAGTTCATTGGTCGACGATAAATGACATCAAATTGAGGTAAGCACGGTTTGTGAAGAACATAGTTGCTTTAGTGGCGAAAGGGCATTATATTGTGTACGACAAACTCGCTGCAATAATACAGGGTGTCCATAAATTATCTTTCCAACTTTAGACACAGAGGATTATACTTGTCATAATTGTCATAATTGTCCGTCCAAGTTCATTGGTCGACGATAAATGACATCAAATTGAGGTAAGCACGGTTTGTAAAGAACATAGTTGCTTTTGTGGCGAAAGGGCATTATATTGTGTACGACAAACTCGCTGCAATAATACAGGGTGTCCATAAATTATCTTTCCAACTTTAGAATTGAATAACTTGAAAACTATACTAGATAATGACAAATGGTTTTCAACATGTGACAAGAAAACTCATAAAGTTTTGTTTCCTCATTCATACACGTCAATGGGTGAACCCCTAGTGGCACGGATAACGTCCAGTCTGTAGTCAATTTCTCTCCATGTACGCACCAGCATATCGACGGTGACATGTTTAACTGCATTGCGAATGCGTGTCTTCAAGTCCTGTAGGTATGCAACCTTGGTTCGGTACACCTGATAATTTACAAAACCCCACACGAAGAAGTTTCGTTGCACTTGGGTATCGGACTTCGTCTCTATAAACCAGGCTACACACTGAGCTTTTTCCTGTGGCGTCAAATTTTTCGTCAAATCTGCGTCACCTGGAAAAAAAAACTTTATGAGTTTTCTTGTCACATGTTGAAAACCGCTTGTCATTATCTAGTATAGTTTTCAAGTTATCCAAGTCTAAAGTTGTAAAGATAATTTATGGACACCCTGTATAATATGTGTATTACTTTCCTTCCCGCCAGTTAAAAACTACCTCCACATAGGGGCGGTTTTAAGTGCCGGGCGGCCCGGACGACTACCCGTGGCACTACCTTTGGGGAACGCCAAACCGACGTGTCCCCCTTCAGTAACTCCAAACTTTATTTCTGATTACGTAAGTGTGCCTATTTGTTTTAGAAAGAGTCGAATTTTTGTAGACAAGAATGGAAGAATTAATTGAAGCTGCTGCATGCCATGTAAGATCCAGTACCATTTTAAGCTAAGAATTTTTCTGCGATTTTTATATCATTATGTAGTTATTAAACAAACACGCACGCACGATAAGCGTGTCTTTTTTAACAGTGACACTTAAAAGTATTTTAAAAAATAAGCCTATTATTTTTCGTCATGGAAACAGAAAATTAGAACATAGCCATAAATTTTATTGGACGAAGGTGGAAAGTAGGAGAACCATGGTAGAAAGTTTATGGGGGGTTCAGGGTAGGCAGTAGGGGGAGGGCCGCCAGAACTCCATCTCGCCCGGGTGCAAATTTTATCTTCAGCCCCTGCCTTCACATAAAGAGAAATAAGTCCGTTCTAAAGTTTGTGTATTGATGTTCATACACTATTGATACAAAGATTGATTGAAAAATATCATGAGCTGTAAGCATATTCTTTATGCTATTTGTGTTTTAAAGACAAGCAAGTCTTAGATAATTTAAAAGGTTTCATATTAATTTTTGTCCCCGCATAAAGCGGCTCTGGAGCCAGCCAGCCTCAAATCAATGGGTACCTGAGGGTAACCCTGGGGGAGTAAAGGCAGCCGGATCGTGGTGCTGATCACATCACCTCCAAAATTGTCTAGATCGAGAATATGTGGGACCCTCCCTCCACACCCTCTTATATGTGCCATCATGGCACTGTGAGGGAACTTTACATTTACCATTAATGGTTTTAAAAACTCCGAAAAACAAGTGCGCGTAGGTATGGATGTATTTGCAATGTCTTCCGGAAGAGAATCAGTGAAAGTGAGAAGCCACAGATCTAATTGTGGTTACATTATCATAAATTATAACTATCTCCTTCTCCCCTCATCTCTTTTTGCGTGATCATCAGGCCAATTCAACCGGCATGAATCAATAATAAGGCTTCATCTCACTTTTACAACGACTGCCAGAGATAGAGGCAAGAAGGAAGCAAAGAAAAGATCCAAGAAGAAGCCGACCAATAATACAATTGCCAATAAAGTAAGCGGCTATAAAATCTCAAGTAGAGAAGCCACGACCTCGCCTCTTCGTCTCGAAGAAATTCTTCTTGATTGCCTTTGAAAGTCCTGCGCCAACAACCCAGTTTCTATTCCCACGACCTTTCTGCATGTCGATGGACCACGAGGGATGCTGACTCTGATGATTTTGACGGAGGAAAAACTCAACTACTGGAACTTTCGCACACGAAGTGTTCCTTCTGTTGCCGTTTCTACGGCAAACTATTGTTATTAGCATCACTGTTATGGCCATAAATCTTCACCGCGGCTGTCCTTCCTATATTTTGAATTTCGCCGACAGGTTCTTCAACTTGTGCTGGCTTCAGACCTTGTTCACTCGCTAACTCGGCATTCCTAAAACCGAAGGTTTATTCCAGCAGTTGACACACATTTGACACAATTTTACTTTGCTCTTCTGTCACTTTTAGCTAATCGCGGGTATGAGGATGAATGGTGATTATATGAGATACATGAAGGGTAATCACAAGCATATAGGTACGACGCAACACCAGCTACACAGAGGATTCTACAGGTCTGTTACCCTTAGCACTATCAAGCAGGCTCAAAATAAACGCCCTCGACCTTCACCAACCTAATATAATCATCAATCGTACTCATCGTCGCGATTAGTCTAAAAAGACAAAAACCATGAATTTTCATGTCTGGTAAAGCAAATAGCACTGCTGCTCAATATCCAATATTGTTTCCAGATAGGAAAATCGGCGACTGGATCCACAGTTTAAAGTGGGTTCCGAACCACTGCGCAATGTTCCTCCTCGAACGTGGGACCTTTTCATTGCGGGTGATAGAGTTACAGCATATTGTACACAATATATAAGTTAGGGAATGCACTTAGTTTAAAACTTTGTTTCGACCGACGGGGCGTGGCCCGGTACTAGGACCCTTGCATCAATTGCACCGCGTCACGAGAAGTTCTGAAATTTGTCATTTTGGTTGACAATTAATTTAAACCGAATCTTATCACAATCTAAGCATAATGGAACTATTACTCTTTATCATTATACCATAATTTATATATTAATATTTAATTTCAAGGACATATAGCTTTAATTAATGTATAAAGTTAAGAAAATTAGAAAGGTATTTGCAGTATCGTGCCCTGAGGAGGGGTCAAAACTCCCCCTCCTTTGGCCAAGTGCCCCCCCAAAAGAACGTCGAAGGCAGCAAAACATGACAAAATGAGGGAATGAAGAATTTCGAAAATTCTGAGCACGCTACTGGGTATTTGAGAATAAAATTATTGGGAACAGGGTATCGATTTTTTTAAAAAAAAGAATTTACCGGGCTTACGAAGGTTGAGAACCACAGCTTTAGACAGAAGCTTCATATCCGAAACGTTCATCTTTGCGAAGTTTACGAAAGTGCAGCTGGCACTGATTGATATCAATAGTAGAGCACGTGATATATTGTACAGTTACTGATCGTATGATGATCCTGTAACAATACTAGTTATTACTGCATGTGCAGAAACATGTACTTCCTGGAGGTAAGAAATGATCGCCCACATCTGACAGAAACCACGCTTTATATGTAAAACTGCACGTTGAGCATCAAGGCATCACGTGATAAAATCAATTTTGCGTCTCGTAATAAGGAAAGTCGTTTCAAGTGCAGTTCAAACATACTTTCAAGATAAACATCTGCGAAGGCTACTTACAGCGGGGACCTTTTATGTGCAGCTGAGTTTCGCAAAGTCTGGCGACCATCAAAGGGTCACCCAGAAGCCTCCCAGACCTTATACGCGACCCATAATAATTGTGATTGGCTTCCTCGTATGGTTCGCAAAGTATACGTCTACTTCTCGTTGCTCTAGGAGGGTGGTTGGAAACTGTTCGGCTGTTGCCATGGTAACAGCAGCAATCGGTGTTCTTGACCCAAGTGTGGCCTATGGGCGATGCATCTGTGTTACATCTGTGTTAGCGTAACGTGCCACGAAAGTGCTAGGTTCTAATTCTGGGCAAAGGAAAACAGCGGCGATGGGAATCGATGCAAGACACATGACAAAGGTAAATTATGACAAAGGCTAAACAAAGGAACACTTGGACTTCCATTGTAGTAACGTTGACATAGTTCCAAACTGTTTTCGTTTTCGGGCAGGCATGTCATCTTGTTAAAGCACTTTTACAAGGAGTTTTCCTGAGTTATCGGTGTTGACGAGCGGACAGAGAGTCGGCACTTCCCGTTGGTGCTGGAAGTGGCGTGTCCGATCGCGGTTAATTTTAATGCAGTGGCGATTCCTTGGCAGAAAGAACAGGAAACCTCGATTCTGAGGCAATATAAGATTTCAGAGGAGGGGCTAGAGTGGTTCCAACAAGGGTTGCAAGATGATATAGCGGTTATGCTTACGAGGGAAATGGAAAGAGCGCTAGGCGAAGGCGAAGTGGAAAGGGGGGTCTCAGAATACTACCACATCATAATGCGAGCAGCGAGGCACGTGTTGCGGGACACACGTCAACAAGTTCCCAGCACGGCTGACACGTGGTATAATGATGTATGTAAGATGCACAAACGAATATTAGATCGGTCTCTAAGGCAATTCCGGGCCTCCCCGATGGCGCAGTGGTAGCGTCCTCTCCTCGCAATCAAGGGGTCCCGTGTTCGATACCCGGTGGAGGCACATAGTGGTTCGGATCCCACTTTAAGCTGTAGGTCCAGTCCCAATTAGCCTTACTGTGCATAAAGTGGACTTAAAACACCAAATCAATCAATCAATCAATCTAAGGCAATTCCGTGCTCGCAAAACTGAGCAGTCTAGATTAAATTACTTAGAAGAACGCCGGCGTTACGCGCAAGTTTTGGAAAGGGAGAGGGAGAAGTGGGGGGGAGAGGAAAGTGAGGGCTCTTCAGGAGGCCATCCAGGGCCGGGATACGAGGAACTTGTGGCGGATTATTCGCAACCTGCAAGGGAGTCGGTACACAATAGGCAGTATCTCTGCACGGAGCTGGGAGGATCATTTTCTCAAGCTGCTGGAAGGGGAGGGGAGTCAGGGGCTATTCCAAACGAGGGCAGGTTCCTGGGTACTTTTGTCCCAATCCTTGACGAAAGTGTGTCGAGGCTGGAATATGATGCGGCTGTTCGCTCGCTGAGGACCGGCAAGGCGGCGGATATTGATGGAATCGAGCCAGATCTTGTGAAGGTGCTGAATTGTAACGAGCGATTGGCAGAAACGGGAAGGCCTCTCCTCAACAACATATTCAATAGTGGAACCTTCCCCAAAATATGGAAAACGAGCGTTATTTGTCCTCTATACAAGGGGAAAGGGGATGTAAATGACACTAATAATTACAGAGGTATTTCTCTCCTGCCCGTGTTAGGGAAAGTATATTGTAGTATTCTATACAACAGATTGAGAAAATGAGCCGATACTTTTGATAAACTGACCCCCCTGCAGGCTGCTTTCAGGTCCAATTATAGCACTGTAGATAATGTTTTTGTCCTGAACACACTGATTCAAAGCAAATTAAACGAGAAAAGGGGGAAATTATATTGCTGTTTTGTTGACTTTGAAAAGGCTCTATCAATAGGCAAATGCTATGGGGGAAGTTATGGGACATGGGGGTTTCGGCTAGAATGATTAATACGCTAATGAATATGTACAGAGGGGTCAAATTTTGTGTCAAATGTGGGCAGGGGGTGGTGTCTGGGCAGCACGAGAGCACGGTAGGCGTCAAACAGGGATGCATACTTTCACCTTTACTTTTCATTCTTTTTATTAATGACGTTGCTAGCTTCGTGGGAGAAGAAGGAGCTGAAACACCGGAGATAGTCGGGACACCGATACCAATGCTTATCTATGCGGATGATCTCGTTTTAATATCAAACGAAGTACAGGAGTTACAGCGGGGATTGAACAGACTTAAACAATATTGCACAACATGGAAGTTGAAGGTAAATACACGAAAAACTAAAATAATGGCGTTCAAGAAAGGTTATGTTTTCGCAGCAAAGGAGCGGTGGACCTATGGGGATTCCGAGCTTGAAAGGGTCAAACGTTTCACCTATCTAGGCATCACGCTGAGTATGGCAGGGGAGTGGACAAAGCACATCGAAGGCAGAAAGGGAAAAGCTTGTTATGGGCTGGGCAAGGTAGAGCGACTGCAACGGAAAGTCCCTACAGTCAGTGTGAGATTGCTGGACCAAATTTATGAAGCAACGGTGAAAGCAACCCTATTTTACGGCGCGGAACTATGGGGGAGGGGAGGGGGCGAGTAGCAAAAAAGATACAAGCGCGGTTTTTAAAGCAAATACTGGGAACCAGCACGAGTGCAAGCACGTGTGGCGTCCTGAGGGATATGGGAAAACATAGGAAGGATGTCGAAGCGAGGATGAGATGCTTAAAGTACTGGATGAAGCTGGAACAAGGGGCCGGAGACTCACTGAAACAACAGTGTCTGCGAGTTCAGATTGAGGAAGGGTTCGCACGCCACTGGGCAAGTGGGATTAAGGACGACTTGTACAGAATGGGTCTGGGGGAACTGTGGGAAGAGGTGAGGGGCGGGAGGTGCGAAACTGGGATGTTGCAAATCATAAGGGAAAGGTTGGTGGACAGTAGCAGGCAAGACATCATGGCAGAATGTAGGGAGAAGGTAACGCTCGTCGCCGCACAACCGCCAGGGGTGTGGGTGGAATGGGGGAGAAAACGATACATTGATACGTGTACGTGCCAGCAAAGACGTGGATTCGCCTGGTTCCTGCTAGGGGAGTGGAGGCAACACAAACTCAAGGGGCCGGACGGTCGTGCCATCTGCACGTTATGCGGCGATGAGGAGACGAGGGCTCACATCCTACATGAGTGTGTTTGGTCGGCACCCCTCAGACAACGCAAATGGGGGGACAGTGCAAGGGACAACATTGAGCAGACCATCCAGGCTATATGTAGGGAGGAGAGGAGTGGTATAACGAATGTAAATATCAAAGCCCTGGGCTCCTATTTACATGCAGTTTGGAGGGAGCGCAGGAAAATGCTGCAAGGAGTCAGTGAAAGTGAAGGGTACGGAACAGCAGTGACTCAGGCATAGGTGGAGCGTGTAGTGCAGTGTTGTGAAAATGAACAATCTAAAATGTAAGAAGAGGACCACATTTGCTATTTATATATGTACATAGTATGTAATTATTTTCCAAATGTTTCTGTTTATAAATGTTTCTGATATGATAAATGGGGTGCATGTTTAAGGTCGGGGTGTTTATGTAACAATATTGTAAGATACGCACAGCCGAAGGACTCGTACCAATATCAATAAATATCAATATCAATATCAATACAATCTTCTGTGATCGAGTATCCGCCTGAACATAGCTACTTTTGTGTGTGTCCGCCAAAACCCATCTTCAAGTTTCATCCTTGTCGCGAATATTTTTTTTGATACAGAAAAGCTATGCTAAAAATAAAATAAAAATGGTAAAATTCGTCTCTATATTTTACAACATTCCAAAATTCAAGAATAAAATTATCACTTTAGCGTATATGTCCAGGCATGTAATAATCAGGTACAAAAAATGTATAATTGAATTTTTCGCAAAATTTACGTGAGCGAATTTTTCAGGTTCCTATTAATGATCGCGCTAATTTACGGCTTTACATGAAGAAACAGTTTAAAACAAACGGTTATTTGAAAATATCGCGAGCCTCCCTCCAACCCTTATATCATTTCAATAAAAAAAATTGGGCTACGTTATGTCAGTTTTTTACCACCTTTAAATACTTATGGCTTTTTTTTTCATTTTGTGGCATTTTTAAAAGAATTTTCCCCAATTGGAAGGTTCCTTTACAAATAAAGGCCACAGATCAGTGACATGTCCAAATTGGGATTGGTGGGGATCATAATCCCCCTTTAGCCCAGCACCCACCCCCAGAAATGTCAAATGACAGAAAAGATGGTCAATGTGGGATTGACTAATAAAATAAAGGATACAGTAGTGACGTTAAAACATAGTAGGATGGGTAATTGGTAACTTCTAAACTTACCTTGGCGCAATATACAGACTTCTGATAAACAGATCATCGTTATTGACAGTGAATGTAAACCAACTCAGAATGCATTCGCCTTTCCCCGGCGTGCATCTCTACAGCTACATGTCCGAAATACTAACAGCACCTTGTACAGTACAGCTTATGATTCATGGCCATTTCCAAACTGTCCAGTTACATAAATACACATTTATGTAACGCTTCCACTCGTAGCAATTGCGCCGAGCGTTCGACAACATGATACATATTGTACACCTTCACGCGGCTACACCCCTCATCTTTCACACCGTCGTTTCCAGGCTCTTGACACCGGTGACCATTCCTTCCTCTGCTCGCCTTGGTCATTCTTCAAAAAACCCTCCAAGAGCAGTGACCCGGTGGGTTGGTTACCTGTTTCGAATTCTTTGTTCTTCCGCTGTCAAACAACGCCGAGATTCCAACTCCCATATTTCTGAAGCGTCCCCCCTAATAAGTTCTTAATTTAAGGGCGACCCACGGTGTCTTCTCAGGTGGTTCTTGGTCTCCAGATGGGAGGAAGAAAAATGGAAGAAGAAAGACACACACGCAACAAGAACTTATGGACACAAATTACAACGAGAGAGAAATGATCTTTTTTTTTTAACTCTCAGGTCACGGTAAGTGAATTACTGAGACGCACAGCTTCAACAATGGCTAACGGAGAGTCAGCATGGACAAAGGATGGAACTGCGGAGGACATGTTCAACATATCATCTTTTTTTACCTCCCTGATTTCCCGCTACTTTACTCTCTTTCCTGGTTAATTCTTATGTTCGCCAAGAGATGTCGCACATTTTAGTCATACTTCCACCGTCTTTTTTTTCTTTTTTGACGGCAAATGATATTGAGGTTATACTCACAAACTAATTGGAAGGCAGTGGCGTAAATAACACCCCCGCATCCGCCGCATCCCCCGCGGCGCGGGAGGGCGCACGAGCTTTGGGGGCGCAGTAAGAATGAAAAATTAAGAAAGACCGAGAGTTCACAAAAGTTTTCCATTCAGAGTTAAAATAGCCCGACCCTGTGGCCGAGTGGTTAGCACATCGCACTGCGACGCCAAGGGTCCCGGGTTCGAATCCCGGTCGGGCTTGGTTGTTTGTGAATGTCCATTCATCAATTTCATCATTTCATCACTCATCCCCATCTTCGCAAATTAGCCAAGAGGCACAAAACGCGAAGTAAAATAAAGTAAATCAATCAATCAATCCATCAATCAGAGTTAAAATATATTTTCAACCGAACACATTATATTTGTATGCTCCTACAACTGCAAAGAGAAAATGTTACGTCACTAGAAAAGTAGAAAGTGAATTTCCAGGTTAGATGAAAACCTTCATTAGCTGAATAGTTCAAGTCATAGATTACGTCGCCGAAGAGTAGACGACACGCAAGGAAATACTCCCCTCTCCTACTTACCGCCGCGTTTTGGCAAGGTTTGGGGAAACTGTGCTGTTGTTGTAAGGGAATCTGCTACAAAGGTCATGGGAGAAATATGAACAAGATCTAACTAGATCTATATCACTATAGTTACAGAAATTGTTTCATTTCGGAATGCAGTATCAACTGAAATCGTAAGAAGAACGCTGTTAAGCGTTGAAAGCGATCGTGCAGGAAAACTGGACTTCACGAAACTAGCAAAAGAATTTGCTTCCATCAAAAAACACAGAGGACTGGTAATTGCCATTTAACAATAGGCTATCTTAATTTTTGTAGTAACAATGCATTTTCATTTGTAATTGTAACACGATGTTTTACAGTTTGTCTTTTAAAACCTATCGTACCAGTTTTTTAATAGATTCAAATTACATGTATGTATTTTCATATTGTAAATACCTAATTTAAATGTAAATTACAGATTTTGGAAATGCTTGTCTGTTAAAAATTAAATTAAACTCACACAGCAGAAAATTTACAATTTTTACGGTGCTCCATATCTCTACACAATACCTGAAGAAACTATACTTTTACCATTTTTCGTCTAAATGAGCATGGTAATGTATTTAGCATGTAATTTTATACATCAATAAACAAATTCGGACAAGGAGTAATGTTTTTCGCTGTTATTGCGATTGTAAAAATTAGTCCTTCCATAATTATGGCACACGATACAGTTTCAATTACTTTTCCATGTCTAACATGATAACGGGAGTCAACCAAGAAAAATCTTGAAATTTAGCACCCCAAAATACTTCTTCATACGTACTAAAGAGATGACTGTTGGATAGTTATATATAGACATATTACTCATATTACTAGGACTAGGATTTTCATGACTTAGCATATATTTTTGGGTAAGGGTGATGTGTTCCCTAAATAGAAATTCATATTATGAAGAAACTAATTAAGGTGCTTCTTAAGGGCATATTTAGGCACATTTGGCCATTTCTTCGTGATAGAGCATATCTTGATAGATGTTCGGTCATATTCAGCATATTTTCGCTTTTTCAAGGAATATGCAGCCATTTTGGAAGTGGATTCAATCTTACTCCCATGTTCACTCAAGTTGTTAATTTTTTTACAATTATATGTTTCAGTTTATTTCCTGGAAAATATTGGAAAATTTTTCTATTTCTTCATGCTGCTATAGCTGCTTAGGAACAATCAGCATTACCACTAGTGGACCAGATAGAAGTTGTGAATAAAACTGTGAATAACTTATATGGTGCTTGTGGTGAAGTGGGACAACAAGTGAAAATGAAAATGAGGAGAAAACAAAGGTATCATAGATTGTGCTCTTTTGCAAACATTTTACTGGGAGAAAGAATTTATCTCGATACTACAGAACTTGAGCCGAACGACATTGCTTACTTTAAATGTGCTCCTCTTGTGTCAGCCGAAGTAGAAAGAAACTTTTCTCAGTACAAGGCTTTGTGGAAAAGCAAGGTGGAAAAGCGATGTAAAATACCCGAAAGTGTGCAAGATATTGCAGATCAGATATCGTTACGAGATCTAGTGCGAGACAGGCGACTTCTCTACATAATTCTTCAATGTTAACATATCATTGTGTGCAGTGGCGGCGGGGTTCCAAAACTAGGGAGGCAAGGTGTCAGTTTACTTTCCCTCGAAGATAAGGTTTAGCATAGTGCGGGGGCAAAAGTGGCAAAAAGTAGGGGGGGCAACCCAAGCCCCTCCTAATCGCCGCCATTGATTGGGTGAATGGAAACGTTTGATTCAAGTTATTATATGCTTGGAAGTCGATTGATTGAATGAATTGATTTCGTTTATTTTACTTCTCTTTTCTGCAACTTTGACTAATCGCAAAGATGAGGATGAGTGATGATATGATATAAAATAGATGAAGGGACACTCGCAAAGTACACTCATGCCGGGATTCGAGCCCGGAACTCCTGGCGTCATAGCACGCTGTGCTAACCACTATGCCACGGAGGTCGCCACTTGGAGGTCATGATTATCGTGTAATATACTACATATGTTCTTAATGCTGAGTGTTTAAGTCTACATATTGCAGAGGAACTTCATTCTGAAGACAGAAATATGCGATGCATTTTTTTATATCGGGGGTGTTATAATAATATAGGACGACAATCATAATAGAAGAACCAAGGAACATTGAAATTATATTTCCAATGAACGTCGGAGAAATATAAACCATTACGTCAGAATACTACTAATGTGATACGTGTGTAAATATATTTCAACATTCTGTTCAAGATAATCGTTAAATCAGAAAACCACAAGCATTTGAGGAATTGGGAACTTCCAGAAATAATTTCCCAACAAACTCTCTCACTCCTCAAATATGCTGTAACTTCTCTCCCAACCAACGCCCGAACTTCCTAAACCAGCCACCCACTAGAATTACCATGGAATACAAAATTCCTTAATCACTTCCGGTCTACACGCTGCACTTCCTCCAGAACCTTGTGCGGCTCCCGATCGCAGACCATTCATGTTAATCTTAAAATGGCCGCCGCCACGCCGGATGTCGTAGCTTCCGCCAGTGTTGAAGCTCGCCTAGGAGGAAACAAAGGTTCTCTCCTGAATTAAACAATTTTACGGGGAACGGGAGAGGGTGCGAAACACACATTGTTGCCAGGTACGTCTTGGAGTAATGGAACGGTCTCTACACACTTTTTCAATTAGTTTTCCTCGTGTCCCAATGAAAGTCCTTCCGCTGCGTCATCTTAAAAGAACGTCGAGTGTACTGAATGGTAATGAACTGGAGTCGTCAGTGATCAAGACATGCGACTTCCCCCTTCCTTCCTCTTTGGGATCGTGACAGCGAAGTATTTGGCATATTTGGTATTTTGTAGCTCAAGGTAACAGCCCAGAGACAAGACAGGATTCGATCCCCATATGGTGACGTGGATACCCACTTCAGGACCAACTCAATTTTACCCGCCCGCCACCTAAGAGAATATTTTGGGTAAGAGTGTGGAGCTTTTCTAGCAATCCAGATGGAGCACTCTGCTATTTTTTTTTTTACTTAAATTTTTGTGCGAGCTTCGTCGATACACAAATAAATATAAATGTTCACACGAATTTTTGTGTGAACTGTAAATATTTCATCAGAACAGAAATAAATAAAAAAAATCACTTGAGTTTTTGTGTGAAGTGTAAATACTTCATTGGTACAAGAATAAATACAAAAAATTTTCACTTGAATTTTTGTGTGAACTGTAAATAATTTATCGACACGCATAAATTTTCACTTAATTTTTTATGCGAATATATTTTATCAGAGAGCGAAATCAAATTTAAAAATATAAATTTCTGGAAAACGAAGCTAACGATATTCGATCCTTTTGGCCATTGAGATTTTCCTACCTTGCCCATATAGTCTTTGTTTACATCGCATACGAGATGCTTCAAAATCATATTACCTCTTGCCTTCAATTGCAGTGTTTGTTCTACCCTTTGCAAATGGCACATGTGATGGATTAGCCTCCACCTGTTAACGTATGGGGCCTTCAGATAGCTTCGCTGATGTCAAGATTCGAGATTAGATAAAATACATCGGCAACGACGGTGTTGTTGACTGACATACCAGATCTGCAATTGGACCTGTGCCTATTTGCGAATTCTTGCAGAATACGCAAACGTAAACGATTGATTGATTCATTGAGTTAGTGTTTTAAGTCCACTTTATGCACAGTAAGGCTAATCGGGACTGGACCTACAGTTTAAAGTGAGATCCGAAACTGTTATGTGCCTCCACCGGGTATCGAACGCGGGACCCCTTGATTACAAGACGACGACGCTAGCACTACGCCATCGGGGAGGCCTCAAACGCAAACGATTACCATTGTTTACAGAAGTTAGAATATCTTGACATTCTCTATCTTATGTGATATATCGTGAGGATCACTTTGAATTGTAATGAATACAAGGAAAATGAAACTGTGTACGCACTTTGTGTCATGCCATTCAGAGTGCAGAAAATGCAAATATGAACTCCTTGGCATATACATGGGCAGGATCATTTCAGATAGTATCCAATTTAAGGATGGGAGTTTAAATAGTAATTCGAAATTATCCGAATTCAGTAGTATCTGAATCCAAAACTGGATCCAATACCCAAATCCTGAATCCTGGAACAGATTTCCGAATACCAAGACCTCAATCCCATATCCGGAAATTCATTATCTGGAATGCATCAGTACCATCTGAAATATTGCATTTTTAAGTCACAATTTCATTTTATGCAGTGGCGCTTATTTTCGTGTGTATAAATTCTAGCTTAGTGGGAAAATGTTTCTGTGAATTAATGACGCCACTTAAACTAACACTATCGAGTGGTGTCGTGTTTTAGGTAAGTTTTTGTTGATTTCCTATTTGTTTATACTCCTAGAGCAAGCACCTCTGACGCGTAGATAAAGCTAAATAGTTTATTGGCGTCGACGGTTTAGTTTAATTTGTGCCCATCCCCCAGTCTGAACCAGGCCAATCCTGACTCTGCTAGTAAAAGCTGTATGGGGTAACATCGCTCTCCCGTTACAACGTTGCCAAGCGTGCGTCTGTGTTTGTCAGTTGTTTTTATTAGCTTGTGTGTACAGTGTTTGGGTGTTTTGTGTACTAATTTTCCGTGCTTTGTGTACTATTGTACAACTTTTATACAGCGCTGATCAAGTGTCTCTCTCTCTCTCTCTCTCTCTCTTCCCCGTCTCACATTCCTTTTGACAACATGCTCTGTATCCGATGCTCATTTGTTTCGTCCCGCCAGGAACTTTCGGTATCGTGTCACACGAAAATGTTCAATGTCAGTCGACGAGAATTCAACTGGTCGCTGATTCGTTGTTTCCCCGCCACCATCTGAAAACGCGAGCAGTATGTTTGACGAACACAGCAGTAGGTAAAGTAACATAAAGTATATTGAAAATTGAATTACAAGAGAATGTTTAATGGCCTGAAAAGAGGATTTTTATACTTGGATAATTTGGAGCACCTGCGGCTCTAGGGGGTGTGTATGATGGTACGGCCGTACCCCCTGTTGATTCACGACGCCGGGGCGATATGAAGGCAGAACGTAGCCGGATTTTATTTACTGAATGCATCCTTTGGGGTAAACTACTTCTTGTTCTTGAGCATATTTGTTGATATGCAACTTCCACGTTGCAAAGTTCCGACTGAAACACTTTGGAGATATGTAAGAGGAAAAAATGTCAAAACATCGTTCCTTTTGTTTCGTTTTTATTTTGCTTGCTGCTTCAATCAACTGTCAACAATCGCTCGGAACCTGTTCCCTAAAGTCAACAATCCCTTATAAGATCCATTCTCACTTTTACGAATTAAATTGTCTGTGTTTCTTTTTTCGTTCACTGCTTCAGAACGCTACAGGCGGTCGTTCGGAAGGACTACTGGTCATTTTTGAACATTTTAATAATCCGCAACAATAAACGGCACGATAAACATTTTTAAAAAAATAGTTCGTAGTATTGCTTCCCTTCGAATACGTAGTTGTGGTCTGGTAGTGAGTGAATCGCATGCATTAGAAGAGTACGGTCTTAACAGTTTGCATATTTCTGAATTTTTCTTTCTGGTTTTCCGTTTTCGCATCCAATGAAAATGAGTACAGCAAAGAAAAAACTGTCAGGGGCAGAAAATAGTAAAAGGCAGAGAGAATGGGAAAAGGCTACCTTTCGTCAGTCTACTTTCATAAATAATTTTCTGAAACGTTCGAAATCAGGTGAGTTATTGAAATAATTGAAAAACGGCCTATTTCTATCGAATCATTTTTGTACACTTTTCCCGAACAGTATCAAAGTGAAAAAAAATTGCGATTCGAGTTTCGAAACTAGAGATAGCGACACTTGAATTTTGGATAACATTAGTTATGTCAGGTTTAGTGTTGTTTTGTCTTTGCTTCTCTCCTGGCTTTTTCTTTCGAAATCGCAATAAAATATTGCTGCAAGAATTGGACATTTCTTGGTAAAACTACGTATAGTATTAGGTACGGCGAACAACAACAAAACGAAACGTGAGTTAACCAACCTTTCGTCCGTGAAGTTAAGTTATTGAGAGACAAGGAGCAGAACACGTAACATTTCGCCCCTGAGAAAAAAAGTTAACCACATCATACGTTTTGAGCGAGTATTTGAGTGAAGTAGCCGTATCTAATTCTATAGTTTAACCCATTTCGCATACTCCCGGTCGTCTTAATGATTCTAAAACCAAGAAACGAATTCTCTTTTATTGTCCCCCAAAGAAAATCAAATATTAGGATTAGACATGCAATTATACTGTTCGGAACTCTGAAGTTCCAGATTTCTTCTTTGCGGCTTCTAGTTTTTTTTATGTTGGTATGTATACTTAGGACCAAAGAATCTTAATTTTCAGGGTTAACACGGTAGCTAATTGGGAAGATGTTTGCAAAACTTATTATGAATTTATTTAACTTTTCTTCTCAGGGGCAACAGGTTACGTGTTTTGATTGTCTCTCAATAACTTAAGGTTTGATAAATGATATTGCATGAGCATTTTGTATTTTCTTGTTTTGTGTTTTGATCTTTGATGCTATGTGTTATGTGAGAAAAATCGAGGCTCAAGACCTTGACTTGGAATTTAGCATTTAAAATTTGTGCAGAAATGTTAATATTTGGCATTGCATTGATAGATTCAGATCGTACGGCCTTCGTATGCTTCTTTTGTAAACTCAACTGTTAACCTTGGTATTTTTAACATGCACAAACATTTCAGTACAAATAGAGGAAAATTAAATAAACCTTACGGCACCGACACCACAAGAGAAAGGTAGATCTCGTCTGCTTAGAGTGTAAGGTGGATGGTAATATTTTGGAAACGAGGACAGAAAACCCTGATCGATCATAAGTTAACTGGAACACATATTGAAAAAAATATTGTATGTAATACCTCGTATCATGTACTAGGTTTTATTATAACAAATACAAAATACATTAACAATATAGAAGCATTAACTATATTATTTAATTATTAAATATTAATAATTAAATGTTAATAGTTTCGTTAGAAGCATATAGAAATATATTTTGTATAATATGGGATCCTTGTCACTAGTGCTGTATATACGTTAATTATACTGTATTATTAAACTTGTAAAAAAATCGTCATACAGGTACTGCATATAAAATTGCTAGAAAAAATTTAGTATAATACATTCTACTAGAAAAAAATCCACGAGCAAATTTCACTGTACAAAATTATCAATGGATCAACGGAAAAGCAGGAAATTTTGATTTTATTGAGATTCAATGTGAACAAAAGTAGGTTACGCACTTACGCAAAAATAGGTTTGCTTTTGCACTTGCTTCGCCTTTGCAGTAAATTGTACATTAGTCACGTCAATTGGTAAAGGTACTGTAATATATAAAAGACGGTGTGAAACTGGTTAATCGATTTTCATACTGTAAAAGTACAGGGGGGGCGCTATTTTCCTTATCGTACCTCTTGTTAACGAATCCTGAAACCGCCAGTGATTGGGAGCCATTTGTGTGAAACGCATTCAATTCAAGAACTACAAGAAAAACTGGAGTGAAACGTCGACTGGTTATCGCTTGATGAATGGTCCACTTGCGTCCACATCCCAGCCGGTTGTCACTCTTAATAACGAGGAGAAGAGCACACTTGGAGACATTTAAACCGAATTGCCTGTCACGAAGACGGACCCCGAGACCTTGTCAACGCAGCCAATGGCCTTGTTCCCCAGAGTCCGGATGCCAGCTTCCTTGGTTAAACCCAAGCGAAGAAAATCCAAGGCAAAAATAATCGGTCGACTCCCACGTGTTTTCTTGTTTTCTTGGTAATGGACGAGTTCCGTTTCTTGTAAATCTCTGTACTTTTTGTTCAGGCAAGAGTGAGTCAATGGTGACAAGATAGGGGAAGTGCTTCCCAGCGGTAGTCATTGGAATTTACTGCGGATGCAAGAAAGATGGTTGTGGGAAAAAGAAAACCAATTCGCTGCGCCTGTTAGAACTCTTCCCTGCACAGCGGGAAAATTTCCATTACTGTTGATTGATTGATTTGCTTTATTTTGTGCCACTTTTGTGCCACTTTTGTGCCACTTTTGGCTAATTTGCGAAGATGAGGATGAGTTATTACATGCTGAAATTGATGAATGTACACTCACAAACATTCATTCCCAGGATGTTAGTTTTGGAACCCTACCACTGGCCTGCAATAATAACAATAACAACAAAAATATCCAAGAATTCAGACCAATGTCTATCATCACAGACATTTATTTATGTGCAATCCTAATTCCAGGAGGCAGGATATTCTAGGTAGACTTGGTGTCCAGCGATTTAGAACATCAGTCTTGTTATCCGAATCCAAAGACATTTCAGAATAATGATAATGGTGAAGCACTGAAAAGTAGATTTTTGTAATGAAAAATAAATGTATTTGGAAGTCCAACGTCAGAAGTCTGGCCAGACAGGGAGAAAATCATCACGAATGAATGACGCCAGCGAACTCGCACTTGTGCTCGTTTACGCAGGCAGAAGAGGTATTCCAAGATATCAGAAGGCCTTCTGCATGAGAGGCAGGCGTTTGGTTATTCGGGGGGCGGCTCTTCCAAATAAGCTGATCTGGAGATCTTCTATATTTAGCTCTTTCCCCGCTGCAGGAAATCTCAATGAATGCAACAGTCTGCACGTGCAGGAAGTCGGGCACTCCCTGCATTTTACATGCTTTTCCACGCGTTTAATGAATGCATACACGTTCGCCGCCGAGCTGTTGCATTCCTGGCGATCGACAAGCGTAGCAGCACTCCTACGCCCCTGAAACTGTAGCAGGTTCGTGAAAAAAGCCGACCTAAGCGCTGCAGAGAGTACTTGTAAGTCTGCAATTTTTGCAAGTAGAGCTGTGCAAAATCCAGTTGAAGTTTTTACATGTCAATATCATTGATTGATTTGCTTTATTTAACATAGCATTTTGTGCCACTTTTGGCTAATTTGCGAAGATAGGGACGAGTGATGACGTGCTGAAATTGATGAATGGACACTCACAAACACCCATACCCAGGTCGGGATTCGAACCCAGGAACCCTGGTGTCGACATGTAATCATCAATCTTCTACATATATATATAAATGGATGGATGTATGTACACAATACGTATGTATGGTTGTTCCGGCATAACTCTCGAACGCCTGGAGCAATTTTAACCAAACTTAGTACACATATGACTTACAATCTGGAAAGAAATAATGTGGGGATAAGACACCCCTGGCACCCCTAGAGGTGGGGGTGGGAAGGGGTGACATGTAAAAATAATCGAAAACGACCGATATTAGTGTGGAATTCTTAGTTTTCTGGGTCGCTATCGGCATGGGGGCTGAGAGAGGGTGAAAAATAAAATGTCAAAAATGGCCTACATTAGTGTCGAATCCATAGTTTTCAGAGTCGCTAAGCTAATTGGTGACATTCACGATAACATTTGAGAGAGAGAGAGAGAGAGAGAGAGAGAGAGAGAGAGAGAGAGACTTGCTTTCTCGATCACGATCAGCAAGTCAGAGGGGCAGTCTATTAAGTGCTGCATAGTGGATTTAAGATCGCCATGTTTCTACCACGGACAACTTTAATAGAAGATTGGGAAAAATAAATACCCGGGCAACGTCGGGTAATCAGCTAGTACTACATAAAATTCCCACAACTGAAGTCTTTTGAAGGATAAGGTCCAGTGCTATAGTCAAAAAATGTTCACAGCGAATACGCCGAGTCCCGTGAAACATTCAATAAAGACCATATTTCCAGTATCTTTGGATGGTGTTTCGATGCATTATACAAAGAGGTCATTCATGCTAGAATCGCATAATACCCATAATTTTCATAATAATGACTAGAGAAAGCTTCTTAAAAATAAAAATTTGTGATACGCGTAGCTTGTTAATGTATTATTTTCTTGTTGATATTGCTTTTGTCAACTATCAGTTTGCATACTTTTAATAATATTGCTAATTACACTAAAACATAAAAAATACAGCCTGCCTCCGTGGCGGAGTGGTTAGCACAGCGTGCTACGACGCCACGGGTTCCGGGTTCGAATCCCGACCTAGGTAGGCATGGCTGTTTTGAGTGTGTCCCTCATAAATTTTTATCATATCATCATTCATCCTCATCTTCGCGATTAGTCAAAAATGGGAGAAAAGCGAAGTAAACTGAACCAAATCATTAGATTGATTGATTTGCTTTATTTTACTTAGCTTTTGTGCCACTTTTGGCTAATTAGCTAGTCAAACCTGCACTCTCCAATTTCAATTAAATTTCTTTAGTTTTGCGTTTTGAATCACCAGATGGAGACACTCATTCTCATGTTTGTCTTCTATCTAATCTTGGAAATTTATTTGTAAATTTTATATTTAGAATTAAAAGAAATATACTTTAAATTTTGCAATAAACTGTTTTGGTTATGTTAATTCAGGAAATCCATATTTGTCAACAAAACCATCAAGATAAGAATTTCACATGATAAACACCAGATCTTTACCCTATGTATTATCGAATTTGGCTTGTGATGAGAGGTTTTGGCGACTTGTCTTCAATAGGAAAATCTTTTTTTTTTTAATTTCTGGAAATGTAAAACGATAATTGAATGTTATATATATATATATATATCATGGATTCTCAGAAAAGTGTTTTCTTAAATTAGAGGTAAAATTAGAAGGTTGTCTGTCCATTGATTTTCAAGATAAACATGAACAAAGTTTCCATAAGTTTTACACAGGAATAAGGAGAGACACCCAATGTTGAAGCTATGTATAAGAATGGATACTTTTCTTTATTTCATGGAGTTCTTCCACTGTAGCCTCATGCCGCATCTGCAACTTGAGTCGTGTCTAGGTCACCTATTTTTCGGTCACTTCCACAGAGAAATGTCGGGGCTTGGGAAAATTCTGCCGTTAGGAACTTTATTTGTTCCTTTCTAGACGCTGAGGTTCGATCTGTCCAGAAAGATGTATAGGGAAAGAGAGAGAGAAAGTAAACACATTTAGGATATTATCCTCCTGGAATGTCACTTATCTCCTCGTACGAGATGCAAAGTTTTGCCTGCAGGTATCATCAGCAAGTTCCAAGCAATTTCCTTTTAACTATATTGCTCCTTAAGTGACTGCGTTCTTTGCTTATCTCGGAGAACTTTCAAATGACCTTCTGCTTGAAGACAACGCTTTGTTTAGCAGAAGGAAAGAATGCGATCATTGTATAGCCGTTTCCACACATTTTTTATGAACAACTCTGCTGGTGCGTGGTATATATCGCTATTTACGCAGTAGGTCCAAGTTAAATCAGACCACATTTCAGTGGTTTCGACAATACAGGGTTTCTATAAAAGAACTCCGTGGTTTTGAAGCTAAATATTTTATTAAAAACTCAGACTCAGGAAAAAGTAAATACATGTTTTTGAAGGTAATGTTATCAAGTTTTGTTTACAATTTAGTAAATTTTAATGTGTGCCCCGTTTGTAGCACGGCACACATCCAAACGATAAGCTACTGCTTGCCACGTCTTGGCCAGCATATCTGGGGTGATGGTTGCCACAGAAGCGATAATTCTTCGCCTTAAATGGTTGACATCTTGAATTTTCTACGTCCGCATAAACCATGTTATTTACATGTCCCCATACGAAAAAGTCTAAGGGAGTAAGTGAAGGGTCTAATAACACAGTCATGCATGAGACCGCAACAAACATTCAACTTGGGCGAGTCACGTTGATGCTCAATGAACTCATGAGACGGCTGTGAGCCTCAAATGCGACAATTGTGTCGGTTAACAGAACCACTGTTAACTGTGGCCTCATCGATAAAATTAACATCGTTTAGAAAATCATTGTTCTCTTCAATCTTGTTCAGCATAGAAACAGCAAACTGTGATCTCTTAGTCTTGTCTGTAGGCTTAATTTCATGCAAAAGTTGTACCTTGTAAGCTGTTAGACGAAGCCTCTTGTGCACCACTTTATGAACAGTCGATCTTGGTATCCCCAACTGAAGACTGTGTCGTGTCAAGGATTTTTTGGGGCTTTGTACGCATGAAGTGCGAATTCTTTCTACGTCCTCTTCAGAAACACGCTGCGTATCTGGCAACTTTTGTTTCAGAACACTTCCAGTTTGTTTAAACGCCTTAAGCCATTGACGAATGGTTTTGTCCGAAGGCGCAACACCACCATACTCGCGTCGAAAGTTCCGCTGTACAATAATAGCAGATCCAGTTTCTACAAGCCATATCACACACTGCGCCTTCTGTTGTGGCGTCGCCATTGCACTGAACTGCACCGACTGGCTTCGGCTCGGTTCGGTAACATCAAGGTCAACGCTGCACAACGTTGTGAATCTTTGTTGGAATAAACTCCAAACGGCGTGAATAAAACTTGATGAGCTACTGATTTCAAAGTAATTAACTAACCTGAGTTATCTAATACTGTTTGCGCACTATGATTGTTTCAAAACCCCGGAGTTGTTTTATAGATACCCTGCCTTTTAAACTGTTCCAACCCTGCATATCCTGTGAAGGAGGTTCGTGCATAGGGTACAGATAACAAAATAAACCTTGTCGCAACCGTCGAATGTAGGAAAGGCACGAAGGCTGAAGGATTAATTAAAATGTACTGTATAGTCCAGGGGCATATGTCAATATTTCATAGTCCTTGGGTTTTTGAATTAAGGGAATATATGACTACCGGTGATACATTTCTAGTGTGGTACACAATCATGTACTACCAGGTGTTTTGCCCACAATTGTGGCATATCGCCCGTGTGACGTCATAAATCCAAGATGGCTGCCGCTTTATGCACTAACAAAGAAAATCGATCATAACTCCTTTATAGTGTTCTTTGAGAAATTTTTATAGAGGCATTTTTTGTTTAGAATTGAAAAGAAACAAACTTGATTCTTACAGGTTTTTTCATATGTCGCAATGTTATGGAGTTATATCCAGTGAAACTATTTCGTGCCCTTTTCTGCAAGGATTCTAAGCGTGTTTTACACTTTACTTGACATTCTGGCATCTAAAAGGGAAAAATTACTGCCTGTGATATTTTGTTGATACCTTCTATTGTGGCGTATGTCCTGTGTGATGTCACACATCGAAGATGGTTGCCTCTGCAGACATTAACGAACAAAAAAAGATCTTATCATGACCTTTAGGAGCCATTTTGACCATTTGTAAGTTGGTTGGGTTTTTGCACGATGGGAAGACATGTGTATGGAGAATGACTTCATTTGGAAGCATGCAATCATGTATTACTACAGCTGTTTTACTGGAAATTGTGTCGTAGACCATACATGATGTCCGAAATCCAACAGCCGCTGAGGGCCAAGGACAAGGCGACCTCACTCCCACTTGCCTCAGCAGAGATGGCCGATAATCTAACCAGTTACAGGTGGCGTGTGGTCTGCACGACGAATCCTCAGTCATTGTAGGTCTCCACGATCATGGTGCGCTGCTCATTCGTAGCTCCCCAATTTCCTCACGGCCAGCGGTTCCATACAGTAGCAGAAATCTCAGAGGAAAACTGAAAACGTTGCATCAAAATTACTTGCAGTAATTCATATTGGAATATTCAACTAAAATCATTTCAATATTTACCACAGTGAGTATTCTGTGGGAAATCGTAACAACTTACGATTCATATTCCAATATGAATTACTGCATGTAGTTTTGATGCAACGTTTTCAGTAAAAAAAAAAAAATAATAACTCGATACGCTGGCTCGTGTTTGTGTAGCACTTTTACTTTCACTTCGTGTTCTGTAGGATAGCAGTAGGATTGTTTTCTATTACATATAAATCCTGTCTAGTAATGACATTCTCAAACCGAACACAAATCCTGTGGTCAACCATCCTGACAGGTTTTCTAACGGATTCCTTAAGTCACATAAGCAAATACTAGGATGCTACCATTGACGACTTTCCCCTTCCATCATAATTTTCTTTCCCAGTAACAACCTATTGTTGAATGTAAGAGTCATTAATTAGATAACCTCAACTCAAATTAATATGCTCTCGGAAGAAGAGAACCCAACTTTGGACGAATACTTTGGACTTCAGATTTTGGGAATAAACAAGTACATTATGTAGTGAGATTCCAAGAAATATTAAGTGAGACTTGAATGTTTTGTTACGTCCGTGTTCTCAAATATTTTTTCTTATAAATCATGTATAATCTGTATATTCAACAGTAATTTGTAGAGTAGTACAAATACAATGACGAAATTATATTTGAGGCACAGAAAAAAGAAAACTACAAAGAAAGAAGCTTACAAAACGACCATCATCTGGCGGCAAGTTTTTAGAAGATAAAGGATCCGGACATTAACTAGGTAGCGAAGGACACGTTGTGAGCTGGAATGATGAAAGGAATGAAGTTGCGTATGAAATACGTAAAGCTCGAGTGCGTCTAGACTGCGGTTTTGTTGTGGTTACTGCGTATGAAAAATGCGAATGTTTCTGATCGTGTCGAGAGAGAGAGAGAGATAGAGGACATCCTGCCTGTCCTTGTTCACCAACAACATATCTTTCCTTTCAAGCACAAACGCCCTCGTACATCATTTCTGGTACAAAGTGTCTGAAGGAAACAGGAATGCAGTGGAGGAAAAAGGAGGAAACAAAAAGTAGGAGCATGTTCTAAAAATGTGAATTCCAGACGGCATTTTGTTCTGCTGAGAGGCAAGAAACGAACATCAAATTTTTGATCATTTGAGGAACGAAAGGAAATTCAAGTACAAGTAACATAATTAGGTAAGAACTTTATACGTATAAAACATTGATTGCTAACCTTTTTCATCACTTTAGATGTAATACAGGTAAGTATGCAACACTACTAGAAAAATGGGGACGAAAAGAGTATTTCAAGATTCTCCTTTTTCAAAAAATATTCTAAGCTAGACAAAATCCATCAAAAGAGGGCGTTAAAGTTAATAATGACATTTTTCAGGTTTTGAAAAAGAAGTATAATCAAATTGTATATTATTTGTCAATAAATATTTCCCTGAATTAAGAATAAAAATATTGTTAATGTTGAATAATTACATAAATTATTCTAGTTTTGTAAATACTTTATCATTACTCAACTGACATAAAAAGCGAAGAAGAATACTTTTTTTAAAGTTAGTACGTACAAAGTAGTGTGTGAATAGATGACTTGTTTAAAACATGAGTTTTCCTCGTATCAAAGGATGGTGAGCACAAGCCCATGTATTAACCTAAACTGGCTGATGATTAGAACGAAATTAGAAGTGCGTGACATTAATTTTCTTAAACGAACTCTATGAATCGACAATTTGTTTGTTTAGAGAACATTTACAATAAAAATCTTACAAAAACAATTTCGTACATATTTTAATTGCAAAATCGCAACTCTCAAGCCAACTGAGTCTGACACTAACTTTCAATTATGTATACTTATTAAGTTGAATGCAATGCAATGCAACAGAAACGTGTAATTCTTCTATTGCAGACAATTTAATAGAACCAAAGTTTTTTTGATAAGCTTGTAGATGCAAAATATGAAGTGTCCAATTCAAAAATACTTCTCAAAGTTCCCGATTCCACCTTTAAGAACGTGTTCGAATTTTGAAATGCCTTCCGTTTGAAAAAAATCTGAATAGTTACAACTATTTAGTACTTTCAGGAGAATATTCGCGATTTTCTCGCTCCTTGTTTCTGACCTTGAGTAAGATTTGTGTAGCAGCATACAAGCAAACCAAACGCAAGCAAATCTCCAAATTCTTAAGTGGTACATTTCTAAGTTACGACTTTTCGGAATTGTGAATTTCTGAAAGATTTTTCCAAAGGAAAGTAATTTTATTTTCCAGTTTGCTTGTGATTTGTTTCTAATAGTGGGAGTCATGGGGGAGGAGGAGACAACTGATTTTTTCACCCCGCCCCATCTTGCCCCATCCTCC
This sequence comes from Lepisma saccharinum, assembly GCF_977018435.1. Lineage (NCBI taxonomy): Eukaryota > Metazoa > Arthropoda > Insecta > Zygentoma > Lepismatidae > Lepisma > Lepisma saccharinum. Next base: position 54,169,526 of record NC_139232.1, on the reverse strand, counting down.
CACCACTGAGTATAAAATCGTAGCAATTTTAGCATGCGTGTTTTAACAATTCCATCAGCGATATTTTTTCCTGGAAGACCTATAATACAACTACCCATGATAGGCCTATACATATATGTGTGTGTGTGTGTGTATATATATATATATATATATATATATATATATGAATAAACAAAACATGTTTGATTATGCTTTATGGTAGCTATGAAAATAAAATTTAGTACCATTTTATTTTGGTAATTTTAACCAAATTCTTTGGTAACTCTAAACAAAACTACACGAACACTAAATAAATTGGTCCTATAGCTCTTTTCCAGTCTTACGGCGGGCGCTCTATATGCTGGCAAGGGAAGTGGGGAGCGGGGAAGCGGCAAATCCAGTGCGATAAGAAACGCAGCAACCTGTAGAACGAGGTGTGGGCGGAACTTCCTCCACTCGACGTCGTAACTCTCGGCGTCACCGTTGTTGTCTGATTGGTCTGCTGCGTATTTCCCGCCCCCCACTTCCCTTGCCAGCATGTAGGGCGCCCGCCGTAACAGTATAAAATACCTATAGTGAAGAATCATTTTGTTTGTCGCCTATTTTAAAAAATGTTTGGTTGTCAGAAACTGACAACTATTCCAAATAAACTTTTTTCTTTGTGTATTATTTACTTACATTTTTCAAAGTAACATTCCAATATGAGATTGTAAAATAAAGCTTTATCAATAATTTTAAATGTATTTCATTGCTGATAACAGAAATTTGAAAGAGAAAGCTTTGAAAATTCAAGGCGGTAGTGATAATTTTTGGGATAACTTCAAAAAATTGTTTGGATCCATGTATAGATTAAGCGTGAAAAGGCTTTTATGATTTTTTTTTTTCCAGAAAAATACAATTATTTTACTGGCTCCGTAGTAATATCCGAAATGTTGTCCATTATACTTTGTTGTTTTAGAATTGATGAATCCACAAAAGCTTGACCTTCCACCTCACAGTTACATTTGAAATATACTCTCTACTCAGAAACATGTGCTCGAAGAAACTCCCAACAGGTGTTGACTGTAGGAAGGAGAACATGTGCCCAGAAAAACTTGCCCAACGTATCCCAGACATAAAACAAATCACCAACGATCCCGTTTACGAATAAAACGCAGATTTGTATTCATCGCCTCTAGCCTTTGAACACAAAACGGACAAAGCGGAGACAAAAACGAAAAGAAACATACAAACTAACCACGGAATTGTCGTGGTACCAGATGTCCTTGCCATAAAAGGAGCAACGAAAGACAGAAACGCAACTCACCCCAAAAACAAAGACAGAATCCCATTGGAGGGATTTCCTGATTCTTAACAAGCAATTGGCGGGCACTTCTTTATGTTCGGCTCCGACACTTCTGGTGATAACATTTTTGCCGGCGTTCGAAATTAATGAGACCACATAGGACGTCACTGTGATTTGTAGCGGTGGGACAACGTGCGACACGCGGAGGTTGGAATAACAGTATGTCTTATTCGCAACAAATTATTCAGATACGTCGGGGCGTGTTGGATCAGGAGTTATAATGGCTTATGTTGAAAGACCAGGAACTGTCTTGCGCATAAGGCAACAATGGTTGTAACCTTCAGTGCTTACAATTTAGCTATATAATTATATTGCACATAAGTTCATCCGCATAGTTTGTATTGTGAGTAATAGAGGGAAGAAAGACGCACGAACAGATAGAATTACGAAATCATTACCATTAACCCAGTTCGACAGGTTAGCACAAAATTATCAGGACAAAGGATATTAGTTTTTGCATTCAATTCAAAAAGAAGCAAAGACAGAAAGTAGTACTTGTATTCAGTGGCGGCGATTAGGAGGGGAGTTTCCGCTTTTGCCCCAACACTATGCTAAACCTTATTTATCAAGGGAAAGTAAACTGTCTTTGCCCCTCCCCCACACACTTACTTTCTGAACCCAATCCCCGCCACTGCTTGCATTTAATACATACAGGAAAAATTTGACAAGACCTATCGGAACTTATTTACTTGTTCTCTATTTGTATGTAAAGGTTATCTATTTTGCAAAGAACTATTCGCAAGTGTTTCATGGTACTTATATCACAGCTGTCAGAAGTAATGCCTATTGGTCTGTGGAATAAAATATAAGATATATATATGTTATATATGTCGAACAGCATTCTGTTCTCTATAAAATTGTTCTCTAATACACTTACTTATCTTTTTTTATAAACAGTCCCGCCACCTGTGAACCTGAGCATGAAATTGCAAGTAGAAATGTTCCACATGATACTACTACTTCGCTATGGTACAGTGGAATCCATGAGTATTATCGTGAAAATTGTCTATCATCATATTCGTGCACTTAATTTGACCCAATAAGAGCTTCAAGAATTACAATAAAACTCAAAACAAGCTGTTGACAACTTCTGCACCAGCATACATAAAGATCTATTGCTTAAAAACTCATAGGAAGTAAAATAAAAATTGATGAATATAGTCATAGACGATTTGCACTGTAATACTCATGGATCCCACTGTACGTACTAGGTTCGACTTGCGGCTTATTTGATTTGATTTAGTTTATTTTACTTCGCGTTTTGTGCCTCTTGGCTAATTTACGAAGATGGGGATGAGTGATGAAATGATGAAATTGATGAATGGACATTCACAAACAACCAAGCCCGACCGGGATTCGAACCCGGGACCCTTGGCGTCGCAGCGCGATGTGCTAACCACTCGGCCACAGACTTGCGGCTTATGAGAAAGTTATTCCACATTCAATAATTTAATCTATCATTCATCCTCATTGTCGCTATTAACTTAAGCATGTGTACATAATACACCTTTCGTTCAGTTGTTTGTTTGTTTTGATAAAACATTCTAAAGCTGATTTCTTATCTTTCAATTAAATTTATGAATATATTAGTCTAGTCATGAGCTGACTTTTCAGATGCTAGTATTGTATTTAAACACCAACCCTTCCCAATCACATTGGGTATTAAAGTTGTACAAATCACAGTAACTAACTAAATTAAAACCATGTTTATATTTTTTTTGACATGATAGGAAGTTTGCCATTCCTGTCGGGGAATATTTGTCTCAGAGATGTATTATGTCCTAATTTTAAGAATATACGTGGCATGAATGAGAAATGAATAGATACAATTCGAAGGTACTAAATGAAATAGGAGAGTTGTGTTTGTCATAGACCCAATTTAGCTCTCTTTGACTGGTAATTTCTCTGTTAATATAACAGGGATGCTGTCTTGACGAGACTGTCTCGTTCTCGGTCCAGTCTTGTTCTTATCTCGGTCTCGAGTCTCGAGATAGATAGTATGAGCAATACATACAGCTTGCCACGACACAAACTTTCGCATCGTCATTAATTCAAAAACTATTTTTCTGTAATGATTTCCTGTTTGACACCCAGTTTCGAAAAAAAAAACATAATTTTATCCTGAGCATATGCAACCATGCTGTCTCTAATGGATTAACTTTTCACTTCCGATATAGCCTATGACCTGTCTGTATTATTACTACAAGGTAGATGTAATGTTTATTCAGGTAATTTGACAATTTACCACATTATCGAACAGTACCGAGTCGGCCTCCGTGGCGGAGTGTCGTTAGCACAGAGCGCTACGACAACAGGCGTTACAGGTTCGAATCCCAGTCTGGCTGTTCTATTTTAGTGTCCTTTCATCAATTTCATCATGTCATCACTCATCTTCATCTTCGCGATTAACCAAAAGTGGCAGAAAAGCGAAGTAAAATACACCAATTCAATTAATCGAACCATATCGAGAATTCCAGACACTCGTCTCGTCTCGTTCTAGGTATGATAGAAAAACCCTATAGCTCTCAAATTAAATATATAGCGATACGAGGTGCTACTGGGTCCAGAAGACTACAAGGCAGGTCAACCACCAACAGCAAGCTCAAAGATGTGCGCTCACATTGCCACAGACAAGTTTTTGCCACGAACATGTGGTTAAGAGCGTAGCAAAGGAGCAAAAATCGGGTCGTGCAAGGCCAAATGAGGTGACAAACGATGTGGAAGTCGTTCATGGGCTTCCGCCGACAGCCTTAAGAGCTCAGAGCTCTTCTGTTTCTGCAATCAAACGCTCCCTGTATGGGAAACGGCGGACCACCGGCGCCTGCAAGAACATCCAACGTCATTTCTGACGTCAACGAGATGCCGATTTTTTCCTCTTGTTTCTTTCTTTTATCATTAAACCGTCTTTGAAAGGACCGGCTCTCATTCCCCCACTTAACAAGCTCACCCAACTCTTAAGATCTTGCTCCCATCTTGGACGCAAGAATCCTCAAGAGTGTCTGCTGGCCGAAAGTGGAGCAGAGGTCGGGACCCAGTGCACTGTTTCTGACATTATGCTAGGGAGAAAAAACAAACTTAAATGGCTCACTGGTATGCCTCTCCAGTTTCACTTTAGTGGCCAATGTCATTTCTTTATGGATCCAATTTCTTTCCTCTGTGCTTTGGCAAGTTCATGTGATCCACATCTCCCTCATTCTTTATCCATCTACTTGGTGCCAGGCTCTTCGTATCAGCTTCCTTTCTGCTTTTAACCCTCCGTTCAACTTCTCACTTTTCCTCCTGTCGCTCCTTCCATATACATTGTGCTGGCGTACTTTCGCACACAGGGAGTACACACATCTATGGATTTATTGAATGTACAGTCACGGATACATTGATTTTCAATGGAATCATTACAAGCCAGCAGTGTCCGTGACTGTACTAGTTAGTGAGCCTCAAATTCTTGTAGACGACAAGGATGGATGCGCAGAAGAATGTGTTGTGGGTCCTGCACATGCGCAGAAGAACGAAACGTGACCTAGGGATGGAGTCTTCCGTACTACGTCGTGCGCAGTAATGTGTGCTGTAGTCTCTTGCACATGCGCAGAAGTTCGTAAAAAGCCGTGAACCAGACCATTTCTCTATAAACACAAATATTAGACTACACAACGAATGTGCAGGCGGAATAACTACGGGTTTCAAGGAAAATGAACTGGCTCTACTAATTCAAGCCATCTCCTGTACTTTATATTTCGGTTTTACCATTTATTCTATTCTTGCTGGTAACAAGCGTTCTCATCTCATTTCAGGTTTAATTTATTCTTACGTTTTCGTTACTTGACATAGCTTCATTTAAAGACTGAAATCAACAAATGTTCAGGAGCTTGTAAGGAAACCACTTGTTCTAGTTATGTAATAACTACATTGAAAAACTAATGCAATTCGAATTTACTATCTTTTCGGAATCATTTCAACACTTTCACTATCTTGAAATGTGGTGGCAAACCGCAGGATAGGAGAATTTCCTGATGGATTTCCTCACGTAACCACAGATACGTACGCACAGAGAGAATTGCTACTTTTCTGTTCTGCTTCTTAGACATTCGCCCTTGGGATAGAAAATGTAATATACATTCAATTCATGTTACTTTCTTATCTTTCTTGGTAACAGGCTATAAATTATAACTATAAAATTGTTTCAAAATGTTTTTCAAGATGCGATTAAAGTAGATTTTCGAAGCTATAAAAATACTTTTATCATACGCGTTAAGCATTACACCCTGTGAACCTAATAAAGACATAGATAATACACATTTTATTGGCGACACTTTAACCTTTCAAAACTGCATTTGTCTGATCTTCCAAGGACAGACTGAAATTAATTTGCACGCTAGTTATGAAAATTAATTACTGCTTTTTGAAGTGTATCATTTTTACAATGAAACGAAAAACGTTTAGCACTGTAAAATATTTTGATTGTGGACAGATGCGGTGTGATAGACGGGGAAAACAAAAGTGGTGTTTGAGGTCAGAGAAAATAGAAGAATAGAAAGCTTCGCACCAGTTGCATATTTATTTCAATTTTGCATGAATGTTGAAAGAATCTAAGAAACGTATTCTAAATTATGCATTTCCACCATGATGCAAAAGTAGGCGGAATTTAGTAAGAGATGATACGATGTAAAATATACGATCTTCCACCATCTTCTGCATGGCATTGTTACTTCAATCCAGTCGTCTACTCGTTGACGATTCGTGTCGCAGTTGATGATCTCCTAATGTATCGTTGGTCTTCAATGCTGGTTTCGCCTTTATTTAAAATTTCTCATCCATCTGTGATGGTTTTAGCCTATACCTGCTCTTTGTCAAGAACTGAATGATTGTACGCTGATTCTGCTTGGAATCCATTATTTACCAGTAATGAGGGTGTGAAGGAGAATAATTTCTTTTGGGGAATAGTTACTCTACCAACGTGTGCAATTTGAGCGATCTGTGTCAGTTAATAAATAAATTATGCTCACTTTTGCATTACTTTCGTACAGACTTCGCATTTATCAACAATGATGGAAAACTTTATTTCTGTGAAACATCTATTCGTTTAGTAATAATGAGTCTTTTTATGTACAATTTCGAAATACAGTAGCGTACTCTCGACAATGGACTACATAAAATCCGTATGATGTCCAAAGCGTCTTTCGAACAAAGGCTTTCCTCAAGTCTCCGTACTTGAAGAAACGAAGTGCACATTTTCCTCATAATATTGGTCAGTAGTGTTCTTACATCAAAGAGCTTCGATGTGCTAGTCAACATGCCTTAAGTTGTTGGCAAAGAGACACGTTCAGAAAGGTCTGCAGACACAACTCTCGTTTCAAACTAACATATACCCCAAATATTTCTTGTGATGTTAAAGATTTTTACATGTTTGTCTTGGAAGCGTTTCCAAGCGGGAAATCACACTCAACATTCGAACATGCATATAGTTTACTCCGAGACATTTATTACTTCCGCAATTTCAAAGAAAAGAATATTTTTGCGTCCACTGAGCGGTAAAAAACGAAGTTGGCAGTTCACATCTCAGGCAAGGCATCTGTTGAAGCCAGGATCTGTGCCAAAGGAGAAAACCGAGATGTTTTGATTTTCGCAAGTTTGCACATTACGTGTGCTCTTTGTGGAAATAAGTGCTTCATTCAACTAATAAAATGATAAAATACAACATGTGGCAATGCCAAAACCTGTGTAGTCTTCTCGTCACTTCCTGAACCTAGACAGAGTTATTGTGACGTTCATGATCTTCCGCATTCTGCTAAATGTAATTTTAGTCGCGCACAAAAAGAAACCTCTCATTATGGACATTGGATAGGGCTTGTTTGCTGGGTGTGTTCAGTAACTACAGAACTGGATAAGAATGTGTGAGAATTTGTGCGCTTACTCAAAGAGCAATTTATGAATTACTTTACATCCTCAGAAGAACATTAAACCAATATAAGGTTGAGAGAGCAGGATAAGTTTTAAGTAATCATCCTCGTCTCATTCTCCCTGGCGGTGCTACCAGTGTCTGGTATTTCTGGAGAATCACTCCTGCCCTAATAAAGCAATCCGCTTGGCTCATTCTCACCATGCCAGTGACAGCACTTGGGTTTGCTCATATGTGATGCCTTTCCTGAGAATGAGTCCAGCTCGAAAAGGGTAATTATTACATACTTTGTGTGGTAAGCAGTATTTGAGTAAATGAAGCCGGGGTGGAGCCCAACTTCTTTGCCCTCTTGTCCAGACATAATGTTAGAACCCGGGTTCGAACTCTGGCCTGGCCATGGGTGTTCTTTGTGAGTGTCCCTTCATAAATTTAGCATATCATCACTCATCCCCATCTTCGCGATTAGCCAAAACTGGCAGGAAAGCGAAGTAAAATAAACGCAATAAAACAACATACTTAGAAAATTTCCAGTTATCTTATTTGCTCCTCTTCTCATTTGGCCCCTCCCTCCTCGCACCATCTTTACTATTCATTCATTCCCAAATATGTGTTTTGCCTCCTCTGTTTCTTTCGTTAATTCTGTTCCGCGAGCTGGAGCTCATTTTGGAGGAGCTACAGTCACTGGAATTGCTGCCAGGATCGGTCCTGAAGCTCAACAAAAAACTGGAGAAACTAGGGTACTGAAAAAGGGTATGGATGACATCAGAAGGAGGATAACTAAGCTAGAGAAGGAGGATAACTAAGCTAGAGAAGGAGGATAACTAAGCTAGAGAAGGAGAATCTAATTCTACGGGAGGAGAACCCTCACTTGTGGAACAGAGTGGAGCAAACGGAAATGAATCTGAACCAAATGATTCCAAGACATTCAAAACGGAACAACCTAATATTCGACTACGTGAAGGAAGGCAAGGGGAAACGCGAACACATTCAGAGGAAAAGTTTCTGCAGCTTAAGCGAGAGAGAGGATAAATTAAACTTGGAACATCTTGTCCTGGAACCTACCCATTGACTCCCGTAGCTGGTTACGCTTGCAGTTTCAACGGACATCGACGCCTGCAGGGTGGTTTAAAGGGGGCCATTTGACCACCATTTGGAATAAGAAAAATTGTCCAATTCTTCTTCCTGCCTCCCTTTTATTTGTTACTCTTTCGTCTATTCCATTCCCTGTACCTTCTATCTAGCTGGCAATCTTCTTTTCTTAGTTTTAATAGATTTTTTGGTTTACCACTTCCTCTCTTCCACCCATTTTCTGTTTCTATTTTATGCTTTCACTCTATCCTCTTCCTCCCTGTCTCTTTCTACCTGTCTTGCTTCTCTATTTCCTTCAGCCGGACCCTATGGCCGAGTGGTTAGCTCATCGCGTTGAAACACGAAACGGCTTCGATTCCCTCTCGGGGTTGGTTATTTGTGAATGTCCATTCATTAATTTCATCATTTCATCACTCATCCCCACCTTCGCAAATTAGCAAATTAGCCAAGAGGCACAAAACGCGAAGTAAAATAAACTAAATCAATCAATCTATCTATCTATTTCCTTCATTATTTTATCTCTCTCTTTTCATTCCCTCTCTCTCTCTCATGTGTGTGTATGTGTGTGTCTGTGCGTCTGTCTGCCTCCAATTGCTTTCCTTTCTCTCATTATCTACAGCTTCGTTCACCTCTATTTCTTTTATATAAAAACATCATCCTTGTTTACGATGACATGTGAACATGTAAATATGCGTGTACACAAAACTTTTAGATTTTGATCCCACGTGGAAAATTTTCTGCGGGTTGCCATGGCTGCAGATCAATAATTTTGAAGTTCAACAATTTTTAAATCCTATCAGACGTTCTGTCCATGCCCCAGGTCTTCAAAGGAACGGACATTTTTGTGTGAGCAAGAGTACACGCGTGTAAATAAGCAATCAAAGGAGGGTGTTGTCTCACAATTTTATTTGCCCGTTATAAGTATATTTCTGTGTTAAACATTGTCACTGTGAGTAAGCCTTGTTTTGGCTTCTTGTGAACCCTCCTGCAGGTAACCCAACAGGAATTTGCCCCCTGCAATGTTTTCCCACCGAACGTATGTAAGCTGTTGGTGCAGAGAACAATGAACAGCCTGTGTGGGTTTGTCGAATGCATGATTCTCCAGCAGACAGGCAAAGGCACTTGAATTAGGAAGATTACAAAGGGGCGTACACAAAGGAATTCCTTCAAGCATGGAAAGAGTTGAAGTAGCCAAACATGAGCTGGTAGGAGACTGAAAAACAAAAGAACAAACGCAGGCTACTTGTGGGAACAATGAATGAATCAGTGTCTTTCTCCCAGGTTGATGCACTCGTAACCGAAAACGCGGTTTATCTTTCGGCGGGCGCCTCGCTCCTCTCCTCCTGGTCTATTTCTGGAACGGCCGAGACGTGGGAGCGAACACTGAACGTCTCGTTCATTCATGCAGCCGAGGAGAAAGACTATATTTGTTTCCAGCTTAGCCAGCCATAAATTTCCAACGAGAAAGTAAAATTCCTCTTCCCACCTACGCACTCTCTGTGGAGCCTGTGCCCCTTCCGAACACGTGTGCGTAACTAGTGCGTTAAGTGGTCTCGGACTCGCCACCGAAGTTCTCGGGTTCGAATCTCGATCTAGGCGTGAGTGATTCTTTGTGAGCGTTGCATCTAATCATCACTCACCCTCATCGACGTGTTTATCCAAAAGTGACAACAAAGCGACGCAAAATACAAGACAGACAACCCTTTGAGACCAAAAGCATGCTAAACTCTTTCTCTCTTTTCTTATCTGACCTTTCATTCATTGTCCGAAACCAGGTCCCCCGGTAACATAGGCCGGAGTCACATTGAGATATAGAAATAGAAGAAGCCGACGTTACTCTGTAAAGGAATGTTAGTATACTGACGGACCACTGAACATAAATATGCCACCAGATTACCAAGAAAAAAGGTGGCAATTTTGTGAGCTAGGTATTAAACAGATGCGAGATCAAAACGGCCTTAAAAAAAGCCAAGACGAAAGAGAGGCAGCTCCTGTAAAATCGAATCGAGAAAGAGGTAGATCCCTGTAAAATCGAAACTAGAAAGGGGCAGATCCCTGTGAAGAGAAACGAAAAAGGGCAGAACCCTGTAAACTCGAAACGAGAAAGGGTCTGATCACTGCAAAGAGAAGCGAGAAAGGGGTAGATGCCTGTAAAATCGAGACGAGAAAGAGCCAGATCCTTGTAAAAAGAAGCTAGAAAGGGCAGAGTCCCCTAAATCAAAACGAGAAAGATGCAGACCTCTGTAAAGTCGAGGCGAGAAAGAGACAAAACCTCTGTAAAATCGGACGAGACCGGGATTTATATGTATGAGAGACTCGCCCTCGTTCGATCCTTTGGTGTATTTGAAAAAGAAAATAAACCTACGCCAAATTTACGACTTCTTCAGTCAGTCATTCATACTAGTCGGACATCTGCGTGGCTATTTATAGCTAAATCATCAGTGTTCGTTACAGTGATTACGGAGTTAATTCATTTGTGTCAATTTGATTCTGTGATGTGGCGTGTGGTTACATATATTCGATATAGAACTAAGTTTTTCGAAAGTTCGTCGTCGAAACGATACATCAAACGCAAAAACCTTCTCGAGAAATGTTGTCTACGTCAGTGGTTCCCGAAGTGTGAGCCGCGACGCGCTGGGGAGAAAATGTTTGGGAACATCTGGGCTACATTATTGACCACTATAGGCTGTGAAAGTTTGCACGTTGTCACGGCGTAAGAAATAAAGGGAAGAGAAGAAAGAGAGGAATGGAGAAGTGGGGAGAAAGAGAGAGAGAGAGAGAGAGAGAGAAAGAGAGAGTTAGAAAGAGAGAGAGAGAGAGATTCTCTTTCCTCCATTCTATATATATTTATCTTTTCGTTTTGTCTAACTCCTTCTCTCTCTCTCTCTCTCTCTCTCTCTCTCTCTCTCTCTCTCTCTCTCTCTCTCTCTCTCTCTGTCTCCATAGTATATACAATACACCTACTATATATTTCTTTCGTCTCTGTTTCTGTCTTTTCCTCTCTTTTTCTGTTCTCATATTCCTCTTCTTCCCTCTGTTTCTATCAGTTTCTGTTCTTATCTCTTTTTCTTGCTTCTGCTTCTGTCTTTCTATTTCTTCATGTTTCTCTCCATCTATTTTCCTCACGAACTTCTCTCACTCTCCCTTTCCATTCGTCGCAAACTTGAGGAGACAAGACTGAGAAGGATGTTTATAAATCGAGAATGAGACAGGCGTTTGCAACCCGATACCGAGACTGCCAGAGATGCCACACCTAATGTTAACATCTGAGTCAAGTATTTATTTTATTGTTTCCTTGATTTGTTGTTTTAAGTTCACTTTATGCACAGATAGGCTAATCGAGACTGGAGTGGGATCCGAACCACTGCCCCATGGATATCGAAACTGGGACCCCTTGATTACAAGGAGACGACATTACCACTACCCCATCGGGGAGGGACTGAACATAATCGTGCTGGAAGGCACCAAAATTGATTCTGGACTAAGAACCAGAGGACAGATCGAACAACGTCACATGTTCACGTACAGCGTTGAAATGTCTTTCCATTGAGCACCAGTCACTGCTTAACTGTAAATAACTGAATATTTTGAACTAAAACGTCCTGTATATATCGGAAAATCTTTAGCAAAAATTTCCCACAGAGGAAAGATCTAATCAGGATATCTCTTGCGATACGATTCGGTTTGAAGATGGGAATTCTGAACGAATGGGGAACGGCACGAACTTCAAAATCAGATCACTTCGAAGCAACAAAGGAAAATGAATTTACTTTCGCATGCTTAAGTGCCTCGTTGCAAAAAAGCATGCGTGCGAGAGAAAAAGTATTCTTAATCGTGAAATTTAGGTCATCATCAAGATTATATCAATGTTCTCAGTGGTGTCACGGAACGATCTATGTGCTTAATACCTTATGAGCTTTATGAGAACGACCAGTAACTGGAAGGACTTCCTGTTAATATTGTGTTCCGTAATACGCGTACAATATGTCACCGCAGTTTGGATATCCTTACATACTCCGATCCTCTTCTGCGTAAACTCCGAATCAGAACAATTACGTAATTATGATAGAAACAGGTTAGGCCTAGGGTGAACCATATTGCTGTGTTCCAAGCGGACGTCCGCCATTTTGGTGGCCGCCATGTTGAATTCAACTCAAAAATTTTAAATTTGGAATGGCTTGATGTGATATATCAAATCAGGCTATAATTTCACGAGAAATGCAATGGTGAAAGTTTTTTCAACCTATCTTTAATCATGCAAAAGTTATGACTGCATGATTGTAACAAATGTCTCTTTTTCCAGATATGGGAAAATAGTACCAGAATGTTCCTAGCCCGTGAGACGTCTTGGGACCATACTGTACCTCAATTAACCTTCTGATTCATGAGCTTTGACATGTGTTATGATATGACTAATTTTATCAGGTGTAGCCAGTCATATGAAGTATTTTTTTTGTAAGGTCCATCATTTTGCTATATATACGAAGCGTAATTTCTCTCATTTCTCAAGCATTCAAAGAACATCATTCTCGGAAAGTAACAACAACAAGATTGTACGCGAATGAGGCACATACCAGCCGATAAGTCTGTAATATACATCCATGTTTTAATTACCATAACATTATAGCCTGATCTATACTGAGAAAAACGAGATAACATTCGCGAGTCTATTATCATTAATTTCCGAGATAGAAGTTTTAAATTTTATTTGTGTACTACAAAAGGTGGATTGATTTAAATCAGGTTGATTTAAATCATGATTTAAATCACTATTTTGAAGATGTAATTTATGGAGTAATGTATATAAGGATTTTGTAGATATCAGAATCAATTCTGGTGAAAGTACATAAATCTCGTAATAATTTAATGGTGTTTATTAGGCTCTAAGAAAGGAAAAGGAAGGAAACAAAATATGTGTACTGATGGGGTGAAGCTCATAGGAAAGGAAATGTAATACGTAAACTGTAAATACATTAAATTTCTCTTGATTTGAAATTCAATCATTTTTACAGGCGAACATTTTGTGTAAAATAATATAAAAGATACTATTTAAACCGTAAATAGTGTCATTATCATTAAACTGTAAATAAACATGCAACTCATGTACAAACTATCATTAAAAAAATTGCCAAAATTCAGCTACAAAGACTGTAAAAAATATTTTACGTTACAATTATATACCTAGTACATCCATAATGTTTAACTTTCACTGGAAGACAAGTTACTGAATTATTGCATTAGCACACCCAACAAATATTGTCATAGTAGGTTCATATATACAGTACCAGAAACAGAAAAAATGTATATTTACATGGAACTTTTTATTTGCAAACTGTTCAAATATTTGACAGGACCGTTTATCAGAATAAACTTTCTTGAAAAAAACATTTGAAGGGCCAGGGGGAAAAACGATGAATGTTCATTCGAGACAATTTGCCAGGAAATGAAAAACAAAGTATTTCTTTTCATAAGTACGTTAATATATGCCAAAATAATAATGCGTTTTTCAGGCACTTCTCATCCTTTCCCAACCAAGGCCGTTCTCATTCTTATAGTACAGCTTCTGAACTATCAGATGGCGTTGCGATCTCAAAATGGGCGAAAAATCGACATTCATCGTTTTTCCCCCTGGCCCTTCATATGTGTATGGTACCAAAAAATAAAATTTAAGAATGTTTTTTTTTTAAAAAAATCAAAAAAATTGATTTAAATCAAGAACATCTGATTTACATTTAAAAAATCATCAATAAAAATCATGATTTTTAGCTTTCCGGGTTCTACATAATTTCAAATTTTGCGTTGCAACCAACCTGGTTACTAAGAGTCATGCTACATAATTAGGTCTTCAAATTTGTTACACGCAGTGGCGGCGATTCGGGAGGGCGCTTTGCCACTGTTCCTCCCACACTATGCTAAACCTTATGTATCAGGGGAAAGTAAACTGCTCTTGTTCCCCCAGTTTTGGAAGCCAATCGCCGCCACTGGCTTACACGTAATTGAATAGAAATCAATTTATCTCCAGCCTTTCCATTATTCGGTTACAACACTGTTTTTGGTTTAACTGGAATATTCCTAACTCATATTTTATAGCTCACGTTGCCTTTATTCGGTTTCCATGTAGTCAGCTAAGTTATGAAATATCGTCTGAAGTAATACCAAAAGAAGTGGTACAGATAGACTGAAGGTCGTGCAAGTGTTGTGTTTTATTACCCAATTACACTCCAAGTCGTGAAAGGAGTTAATTGGAATTAATGTGCATTAAAGGTTTTGTTGCAGCGAAAGCAGATTAGCTTCTCTGTTGAAGGTCGCATTCAATTCGCAAGCTAGGCAATAGCAAGTTAGGAAACAAGCAATAAGCTAAAATAATACAATTTAGACACTTTTTACAATTTATTTGTAAGTAGAATGTTACACAATGCGAACTGAATGTCTGTCAAGGAATTTTCTATTTCGCGTTACATGTGTTACTGGTATAGTTGTATTGGATTGAAGCCATCAAAGTTAGTTTAACGTCTACTCTGTACTCTGATAAGCTAATCAGGACTAGCCGAGACTATGCATTGGAAATCGAACCCAGAACCCATTGATTGCAAGACGATAGCGTTTGGGGAGATTACTCCTTTGATCGAGGAGACACTGGTTCGAGTTTGAATTGTTGTTTTTAAGTCCAGTTTGTGCGCAGAAAGGCTAATCTGGACTGAATGGACCTACAGTTTTAAAGGAGGATCCGAACCACTATATGTGCCTCCATCGGGAATCGAACCCGGGAAGTCTCTGGTTCGAATCTACAACAACAGGAATGGATGGTAATGACGACAAGGTGGGTGGGCAACTATGTTTTTCGAAAAGTTGAATTGAAGTGTGTAAAGTTGGTAAGCAAAGTGCAATCTTTGAACAGACAAATCTCCTCCCTACAGTGAAATAGGCTCTCGGTCCTACAACCATACTCACATTCGTTTTGAAAAAAAAACAAAAACAACAGTGATCCGATCTCATTTCTGTGCGTTGAAGAATGAAGTCAAATGTATAGAATACAAATAGTTGCACATGTATTGGTTATGTCTCAACTCATCTCATCCCTATAGATCGTACGTACAGTCACCGGCAATAAAAATGGTACTCGCTTCCCTGCAAGGCGTTAAGTATGTTGCCTAACTGCACGGCGATAAGTGGATTTTAATAGCGAATTTTCAATGGCAAAGTCTACTACCGCCGTCGAGTTAGGCAACACACACAACGCCTTGCAGGGAAGCTAGTATTCCAGGACCTAGGTGTCCCATTTTTATTGCCTGTGACTGTACATGCCTAAAATTGAAGCAACCCATCATGAGGACAAGAAACCTTCCCCAAAAGGAGTAAATTCAGGGTAATCTGTCTTACTAAGCCTTGGGGGAGAGAACGTATAACGAACAAATCCTCAAGACGTGAATTGCGAAAGACACAGAACACATCAGTTGAAGACAGAAACAAATAGAAAACTGCAACATAGGTAAACAGACCAGATATTAGATCACCTTACCGCAAGTACGAAGGCACGGTATAGTAAAGGACATGGAAAAGGGAATAAGAAATAACATATGAAGCGTCAATTAACGTTATGGGAGGAGCAGATGCATATACCGAATCGAGAAAAGAGAGCTTGAGCAAACCGTACAAGAAATCCTGATTACGCACATTCCAAGAGTATACATGCATGAGAATGATCAAACCATTCAATGGAAAGAACTCTCCTGCAACTGGAACAATTTATTTGACTAAAACATCAGTCCCTCTTATTTACGTTCCCATCCTTCTCTTTGATGTCAACCAGTGATTTACCCAATTTGTCTTCCCCTTCCCTCGTTTCTTTCTCCTCGTTTCTTTGGAGAATAACTCGACGAGGGACGGAGATAATTAATTGGTGGAAAAATGGGGGAAATTCTCTGCTGATTGGTCCGTCTGGAGCCATCCATCCTAATTCCATGCAGCCTGTACATCGCGCTAAGTGATTTATACGGAAACAAAGCAGTGTTGCCTTATGGTGAGATTCTTTTTCATCCACGGGAGGACACTGATAAGTCAATTATGTAGCATGAGGGACGCTTCACTTTCCAACAGCAAGGATTGCATTATAAGGTTTGTAATTTTTCCTGTGCTGCATCAGAAAAGACACTAGAAATGATACCATTAATTGACCACTGAGTGGCAGAGAGAGATGGGGAAGGATAGGGCGAAGAAAAAGATGTAACTTACCAACAGCCTGGCTTCCCCAAAACGTGGGGGTTCACAGTAGCTACCGTTGTTTCTTCTTTATAGATGAAGGTTCGGCAAGGACATAGTTAGGATAATGTGTTTTAGGGTGGTGTGACGGTCATTGGTGTATGTTTTTATCATAATTCCTCCTATTGCCACCGTAAACCGGTCGATTAGATATTAGGAATAAACTGAATCAACAAATAAACCAAAAACCAGTTCTCTCAAGGGGTTTTGATTCGATCCCCCTTTTAACGCATATTGCAAGTTCGGATCAAAATTTCAACTCTAAGTGAAGCTCCGATTAGCGTGCCTTGAACACAAAGCTGACTTAAATAAAACTTTAAAATATATCATCTAGCCTGTTAAAGTTTGTGATAAAAGACAGAATATTTGAGTCTTCAAAAATATTAGACATAATATATCCAAAAGCCTGGTAGTTGGGAGGGTCGATCGCCCCATCGCCTCCCCCTGTGGATCCGCACCTTCATCACTTCAAAATCCAAGAATTTGAACGAAAAAGAGCCTCGCATTAGAACATTACGGTATGAAGAGATAGGCCAGGTTTTGAACCTAGCATACGCCACTGGTGTGTGTGTGTATTTATACAAGTTATATATATATATATATATATATATATATATATATATATATATATATATATATATATATATATATAAATATATATAATAAACTATACATTATTTTCTGTATAAATAATATTCATTGCATAATACACATGTAGGTTAGTGCCATATTAAGTTTTCATATATGCAGTGTTACAAAAACTTGATTTGTTCAACAAAATGCTTTGGATGTATTATAGGTTTTACGAACAAAATTAATCATGCATGTAATTTTTTTTCACATTAATTTCTAATGCATGTATAATTTAGCAAAATATCTCTCTCTTTCTTGTAGACACTGATGATTTCGACTTTTTCACTTAAAGTCCTACTTCGCATTATCGCATTTTCTGCGCGGAAAACAAAGTTTTGCTTTTAATATATGTACACACGCACACATGGAAAATTTTATTTGGATGGGTGTGTGCAAGTTTCGGAGACGCCAGTATCCTCCTTCTCTCCCAGGCCTCCATTAACGAAGTCCCTGATGTTCGGGGAAGAGCAACAGCTTAGACCAAACTTGGTTTAGTTTTCCCCGTGTACGGTGAAGAGTTAAACCAGTTTTGGATGAAATTACAGTGTGTTGGCAACTCTGCCAACAATCCACACGCGGGGAAAACTCTTGACAGTGTATCCACTCACAGAAACAACTCCACCAGCCTGGAAGTCCTTCATCCCCTCCCCTATCGAGAGTATAGGATGAATGCTTAATTGCATCCAGACGCCGCTCATCTCCCTCTTCTGGGCTGTCTTCTTGTCAAAAGGGAGCCAATCCATCACCCGGAAGTATGGACATCGTGTCTAATGTCCGAGATCCCATCAATTTCTGCCAGCTGGATTTGGAAGTCTTCTAGTGTCAGGTCTTCTTCCTTATTTCTTTTAACGTAAGATAGCTAATGTACTGCAATTTATAGCAGCTTGTATTTTGTATGTTTAAATCTTGCTTGAACATGCTAAAACTGCACTTGTCACAGGCTTAACCAGTGAATTCTAATGATGACCTTGGAACTATTCGTCTAAATGAAATGCCTATACCAATATTTTTCTCCGGATACCAGAATAAATCTTATATGACACTGAGGAACAAATATAAACTTTTTCCTTCCATACCTTTGTTAAGTCTTGAATTTATTGTATTATCTTAATATTTGTATACAGCAGGGATTCCCAAACTCTTTTGTTTCACGGCGCCCTTAGTGTTTCAATATTAAGCACATATTTGGAACAATCAAATAATTTCAGTGAAAACATTGGAACATTTCGCGGCGCCCCTCTAAGTCAGCCACAGCGCACACTTTGGGAACCAATGGTATACAGCATATTGTTTTATTAATAACCAGGAATAGTCTTATTATTTCTTACGCCAAATATATTAATATATCATAACAGAATCGAGGTAAAGTCAGATGAAAGTATGTTCTTTACTAATTCAAGGGCACTGAATTCAATTCAATAAAGTTCACAGAATTAGCTTGTCACGTCATAGTACATAGGAATTTGTGCATGTCCTTCGTAACTCCATTATATGTATGGATGTATGTATGTACTATGACGTGACAAGCCAATTCTGTGAACTTTATTGAATTGAATTCAGTGCCCTTGAATTAGTAAAGAACTTACTTTCATCTGACTTTACCTCGATTTTGTTATGATATATTAATATATTTGGCGTAAGAAATAATAATAAATAATAAAACTATACCTGGTTATTAATAAAACAATATGCTGTATACCATTGGTTTCCAAAGTGTGCGCTGTGGCTGACTTAGAGGGGCGCCACGAAATGTAGAGGCACAATATAATTTGAGATTCCCTGCAATAATTATTATTTCTTTAAAATTAACTTGAAAATGTAAGACTGTACAACTCAACACAATAGAAAGGTATACAAATTTCATTCTTGCGTAAAATAATATAAATCTCATGTTACTTGCGTAGGAAGAGGTTTTAGTCGCCTATCAATTCATTTTACGCCTAGGACTGATATAACAGTGAAACCGTATTTTTTATAAAACAAATGTATAACAAATATACATCTTGATTGGTGTGCTTAATGTCATGTTTCTTATGTTGCATAGCTGATGGACTAGCTCTTGGCGTGTGTCGAACGTTGGGTTATTTTGGAGAATCTCATAAGATTCTGATATAACTAACACTTGACGTCATTGTGGTAAGACCAATGAGGGTTTACTACGCAATTATGAACTTACCTATATATAATTCTCCTTGACGAACGTCAAATAAATCGTGCCGAGAATGTATAACGTCGCGTGAAGTTCTTATTACCTGATCATTAACCTTTTCTATTCGTGTTCTTTCATTGCATTTCTCTCGCTCTGTCCCTTTCTCTCCTTTGGATTATTTCTTCTGTTCCTTCTCCTTTTTAGTAGGAAATTTGTCTTCTATTTTTAAGGATAATGGGTGAATGTCTGCCGAGGAATTCCATGTCAAAAGTAAGAGAAGACTGAGTTTTAGATGAAACAAAGAAAAAGGTGAAGGTAAATTGAAGAACAGACGACTTAAATTCTTCTGTATGAAAGAAGAAATTTAAGAAACTAGAGACATGCTGTCTGCCAAAGCATTTCCTTGCTAAATAGGTCCACATGACACAGACCGCTTAAAATTGTACAAAGTTTTAAAATTTTCAGAATCCTGACACATGTAATGTATCTCTCCGGTTGTGAGACTACCACAAAAAAGTAACTTGAAGGAGACCATTGGTATTTTACCAAGTTGTAAAAATACAGAAGACTGCATGCTGTAAGGAGCGACGACCCATGTCGACTGGTAGTGTGTGTGTGTATATATATATATCCTTTCTCGTTGCCCACCTGCGCAAAGAGTTCGTGTTAAAATGGTACAATATAAAGTAAACCATAAGAAACGAGAAAGATGTGCGTCTGAGAAACTGTTTCTTTCGAGGCTGGCGCAGTAGATAATGGGACGCAACGAATCTGGACTCGTCTGTTGGAAATTTATTGCATCCAGATAAGGAATTCAGACTAGGCTTCTTTTGCAGGATGCATGGGAAAGGCAAAGAAGTGGATTTGATGCGTTGCTGTGCGTTCACGCGCACGCACAAAAGTTCGATGTACTTTTGTCAGTTGCAGTGGCTTTTTGTTTCGCGGGCAGCTTTCCATAAGAAAGATATATCTGTAATTTTCAGAATAGAGTGTTGTAGGGTTAATTGGTTTCAAATTGCATTCAGGGTCTCACCTAATCTGTGCCCAGACAGACATAGTTCATCGAGAGATTCTTGAAAAGATCGAGACCTTAATGTCTACATCTTGGAAACTCTCATATGTTGAACTACAATTTCATCGCTTCACATATTGTTCTTCAAATTATTCATTTATGTTAACTGCATCTTTAAAATCAAGATAATCGTTGTGTTACGTATTTCTTAGGTATCTTAGATTAAAAAAAATCAAAATAATATGAAAGCTAAAGTTAACAAACTTACCTTGAAGGTGTTATCTGTGACATTCCACCATTCAGAACCAGGTTGTAGGTAACAGCCAAACCTATAAAAAGTGGAAATATAATTTACCTTCTATAACGCGAACAGAGTGATTATAACTAAGGCATTTTGAATGATATAGACATTGGTTTCAGATTATGCACAGATATGCTAAATCGGGACTGGACCTATAGTTTTGAGTGGGTTCCGAAACACTATGTGCCTCCAGCGATTATCTAACGATGATTGAAGATTGTGAATATAATGTGAATTTTCTCCAAAGAAGAACAAATTATTATTAGAAATAATTGAAAAGCTCTTTTTTAATTATTTTTAGTGAATTACATTCAAACGCTTTTAAAGCCTTCTTATCAATCTATGTCAAATTAAAAATCCACATGAGAAGAATGTATGTTTAAAGATGCAATAACAAAAAACATAAAATTTTGTGGACATCTCGTAAACCCATTATGGCGCCCTATGTCACGGATAAACACCTTAAAATAAATGTAAGCTTCAACTGTGATCTGTTCTACGTGGTTGCCAACATCCAGATTTAAAAAATGCCTCCCAAAAACTCGCAAAGACGAAATTGAACACCAAAGAGAGAGATTTATTATCAAGAAATATAGACGGAGTGGACAAGCGGTGAAACGTCATTGAATGGAATATATGAAATGAAGTGCAAGCTAGCTCACAGAGGCAAAAAGCGCGGAGAACGAGTGAGCGAACTTGCACTTGATTGTATGTATTTTTCTCAAAGACGTTTCGCCGTGTCTGCACCCCAGTATTAGTCTAGCTCCACTTTCGTGTGCACTGAAATGAACCCTCAGTTTGACTTCACAGGCTTTTAATAGGTGGTCCTAGTATGTATAAAAAATTGGTCATATTACTTGAGCAATTGATCGGGGTCATATTACATCGTATTTCCACTAAACTTAATGCATCGAAATAAAATAAGGGCCATATAAGAGGTAACGGCAAACCCGATATGAACCGCGAGCTGTAGTTTGGGCGGTCCTGGTATACAGTACATAACCTAATCCCAAATTCATTTTCATTTGTGCCTACTGGTACGAACTGAAAGCGTCCGATTCCGTCATAGTTACCACCGAAACGGCCGATGTCCGGAATCGCGTTACTTTCGAGGCACCCTGCACCATAAATGGGCTTCCTCCGGCGTAAAGTTTGACAAAAAGTATTTCCCACATCTAAGAAGCTAGATAACCTCGCTCAATATGTGACTTTCTGTCATAAACCATAATTAGGCTATATTATTGTAAATTTTGTACGTAATTTACATTTTTCAAATTTCTAGTATTATTGTTGATTTTAACGAAAACATGATAAGAACAAAAAATTAAGGTCTTATTTAGAGGATTTAAACGAAAAAAGAAAAATTGAAATCGGTTGGGAGATAGCCGAGAAACAAGCGATTTAACAATTCGAATTCCGCCATCTTGAATCCAATATGGCGGCTAAGCTGTCAAAAATCAAGTCATGTGATCAATTTTTTTCTCCATACTAGGAAAACCTATTAAAAGCCTGTGAAGTCAAACTGAGGGTACATTTCAGTGCACACGAAAGTGGAGCTAGCTCCTAGATGTGCCCAGTTTTAGATGCTCGAAATTTTTTCTGGGTATGGGAAGGCAATAAGTGAAAATTTGAGGCGAAGAGTGAGAGTTTCGCGCAAGGTGTGCATTAATTCCAATGTCACCGGAACGGGCAATGACACTGTAAAAAAAAGGGGAAGAAAATATTGTACAAAAGAGTATAAATTTCTTCCTACGTTGCAAGTGGAAGCGGTTTTTGAAGTTGATCATTAAGCTAGATACTATCTGTAAAAAAATATGATGAATAAGTATTTGCAGAATGCCATATATTTCTTCTGGAGAAGCAACTTCAAGTTACGGCTAATGAAATGAAAGTTTCTACTTCTCCCCTCCCCCTCCAAAAAATCTTCAACTGGTCCTCTTCCCTTTCATGTGTTTTTCTACATCGGAAGAGAAAAATAGGATTCCAAAATATTAAAAAATTATTTTCCAATTAGACCTTAATATATTATATTCCCAAGAGAACAAGTAAATTAATACTCCCATAAGCGTTTCTCCCCATTCTAAAACCATCCAACACCCAGACCTCTCTTTGTCCAGCTCGCCGTGAGGAAAGATCGGTGGGGGATGGGTGGTTTAAGGTCTTTCCAGAACCTCGCGCCCGGCTAGATACTGAAACTATTCCTTGTCGAAATGCTTCGCGAGAAAATGTCTTTGTCAGCGTTCATGAAAAATTATTTCATTGCAGAAGTTCTCTACGTAATCTTGTTTTTGCCCATATGTGTTTACATAGACCTCCTTTCATACAAGATAAACAGTGTTTCTAACCGAGAGACTTGTGTTGTATTTGCGCTGAACCTTTTGGTTCAATATGGTACAAAGGTAATGAAATAGACTTTTCTAACATCCTTCACCCAGTTGAACAGTCGCACTCGGTACCTCTAGAAAAATCTTTAAAAAATCTTGTAACATTTCTCTGGAACATTTTAAGAAGAAAAAGAGGTTGGAATTCTTCTTTGAAGCGGCGTCGTGAAATGCTTATGTTTTAGTCTGTGTTTATGTAATGTGTTCAGAGCATACGCGACATTCCCCTGTCACTTACAAAGACAAATGAGAGTCGTGGAAGAAAGTGTTGCTTTAACTGATGACTGCTCGGCGACACTGTGTGGGAGTGCTTCTTTCTTTGTGCGTGTGTCAATGTCTTAACCCTCAAACCACTAAGAGTTCAAGCAGGAAGCGCGTCCATCAATCTCCTCTACGGATTCTCCATAAGGAGTCACCACAAACATAAAGTGAATACGAACGTCGCATACCACATTCTTCAGTTTTTCTCTTTTTCTCATTGTCAGGTCGGTTGGAGACGAGTTTCTTGCTCCGAGGCATGGCATTTGGCGTCCTGAGTACATTATTCTTTAACCTCCTCACCCCTCACGTGATGTGGTCCATCCTCGTCCTCATAAGCCCTCTCATTATGACACAAACTCCAACATCACATCACGAAATCCACCCTCAAGTAACGAAGTCCATCCTTGTGTCACCAACTTTATACTCTAGTCACGAACTCACCTTCACGTTAGAAATTCTACCCTCGTGTCACGAACTCACCTTTAAGTTACGAATTCCACCCTCATGTTACGATATCACCTTTACGTTACGAATTCCACCCTCGTTTCACAATCTCACCTTCACGTTACGAATTCCACCCTCATGTCACGAACTCACCTTCACGTTACGAATTCCACATTCGTGTCACGAACTCACTTTAAAGTTACGAATTCCACCCTCGTGTCACGAACTCACCTTCAAATTTCACCCTCATGTCACGAAGTCCAGCCTCACGTCACGAATATGTTTCACAGTGAAGCTCAGAGCAAACAAACACAGTTGATCTTTGTAAAAACTTAACGGAGCGTACCTGCAAAGAAGCAACCACACTTTGCAATATTATATCAGATTTAATATTTGGCTGCTTATTTGATCAGTGACTTTGTAGAAGGGATATTTCGACAAACGTGAAATATATCAGACGGGTTTTTAAAATCTTCGATTTAGTACATTGATCACTTGTAAGTTTGTTTGAAGGGTATTTGTTTTAATAGGCTCTGTTTCCCTGTGAAATAAAAATTGAAAACCATTGAAAATTTTCAAAACCGCTTTGTAAATAGGATTTCTAAGAAAAATTTCGAGTACAACACACTTCCGCACAGAACCTCCCCCACCCTAACTTCCCCCGTTATTGAATATTACATCAGATTAGCACATTTTAACTTTCACTTTTCTGATTGATTGTTCTGTTATGCAATTTATGTAAACAAAGATTTATTCCTTCCATGTGGTCACGTGTGGGTGCAGAAGAATAGCAAACAAGGAATGGCGTTGAATATTTTCATAAGTAGTACAATGATCAATTTTACTACAAGTATTCACAACGTAATTCTGGTGTTGAAAAAAAATACTGGCCGAATCAAAGACGAACGTAGTCTCAATTGTGAAGACACCTATTAACTATCAACGCACAAGAGATTCTACATGTTATTTCCTAAAAGTAATGGGATGCGAAAAATAAGGCATAAATGTAATGTGTAAATCTAGTAATTGTAGCTTAAATTACTTGTACGTAGTGCATCTGATAGTGATTATCCAACCTAATAATTGTAGAATAATTTAATATTTAAAATATTTATCTAAAATAAATTATAATAAATTATAAATAAAAATACAAATATAAATAAATATTATTGTATTATAATTAAATTATAATAAAATAAAATAAATTTATTTGAGTTTTGCACAGATTTATTCTCTCCTTCAGTTGAAATAAGTACATCTCTGAAGAATCATATGCGCGTGTGTACTACAATAGATGTGTCAACGCCGAAAGATAATTTTAGCGAAGTGTCACATTTTCCTTTACATTTTAACATACTTCTAAAGGACTGTGCGACACTCCCATATAATAAAACTACCGAAGGAATAACGATTAATTGCATTTTGTTTTGATGCGGGATTAATAAAATAAGTGAACTTTTGAGTAACCCTCAAATCCGAAACGTTCCTATGCCACTGACTATAATTACAATATATATTTAGCCTTAAACTTTCTTTAATTAATACATTTAGTTTAACATTTTCAAACGCATAAACACCGTCAGTTTATTCCTTCTTTCTTGCAAATGATTGCGTGGTTATTTTTAATTATAAACTCACTTATTTCTGTTTTACGTCAACCAATACCCGTTCAGTACACTTAATGGATTAACCTTAATTTAGTTCCCAAGTAACTCCACGATAGTTAGCATCTGCTTGGAAAGCTTGTGATGAGGATGAAGGTGGATTTTCATGGTGGTATCGTTTGGATTCTGTGTGAATAGCGTGTTGAATTGTTTGTTTTTCTAGTTTGAGATCTAATTAATTGAAGTTTGATTTGAGAATAATAGTTCTAGAGTTACAAGATTAAATCTCTCTATACATTTTACATTTGATATGTGAAAGAGAAAAGCGAAATAAAAACGCTTGTGATTTCCCAACATGGCTCAGGATGTGAAGATTAATGAGGAAAATTTAATGCAAGCAATCCAGAGTGATATGAATGTGATTGTACCTGAACAATTAGCGGAAATGGAAGTTAGTGATAAGACTTCTTTCAAAAGAGGCCGATCTAGGGAAGAATGCACGGAACCTGAAGTGGAGAAAAACCCAAAAAATCCGAAAGTAAGTGCAAGTACAAAGGTTGGTGTTGCTAAATATAGAAATGAGGCATATGATATGTCTTTATATTATGAGGGACATCAAGGCCCATACATCGTGTTGGTGGACAGTACATTACCTGGATCACAGAGCTTGAATACGGTAAAATTAGGTTATAATTTGTGTAAGGAGAAGGTTGATGTTGAATTCGTTAAACACAGTGGTTTGAAGCAGGCAAAATTGACATTTCGCACAGCATATGATGCAAATAAATTTGCTAAAAATGAATTCATCAAGGAAAAATACCATTTAGAAGCCAGAATTCCTAAAGGTCTTTTAGTGAGAGAAGGATTAATATATGGTGTACCTACCGACATCCCAGTAGACGAGATAATCGAAGACATTAGAGCTGAAGTTCCAATAATAGATGTAATAAGGATGAAGAAAACTTTTTTCAATGAAGAGGGGGAAGTAAGGCAAGAACCTACTAAACTGATTAGTGTAACATTTCAATCTCAACAGTTACCAAAAGAAGTGAAGTTGTGGAGACAAATATTTGAAGTGAAGCCAAAAGTAAAATCTGTGATTTTATGCAAGAAATGTTTCCGTTTCTCACATACACAAACACAGTGTAAATCCTCTCCCGTGTGTTATAGATGCGGTCAAGCGGAACATGGAATCTGCAATGCCAGTCCTAAATGTATTAATTGCAAAGGAAACCACTTATCTACCGATAAGTCATGTGTAAGATGGGAGCAAGAGAGAGAAATACAAAGTCTGATTGCTTATAACAACATCTCCTATCAAGATGCAAGGAAACAAGTACTTTTTGGAATTGATCCACAAAATGAACAGCGAACATATGCGACCTCTGCTAAAGACTTTCCTAAATTGCTAGAGATAAGAAAGAAATCAATAAACAAGGAAAGTCCTTGCACATCAGAAAGTCCTACTACGATCAGATTAAATTCTGTTACAGATTGGGAAAATAGAAGAAATGACACATATCTGAGTAACCTCTGTTGGAAGAAAGTGCCACCAGAATCTGACCGGTCTTATGAAAGTTTTAAAAAACAACACGGGGAAAATTTTAGACTGCATTCTGCTTCACAATTGAGGAAAACAATTAAACCTGTTTTGATAAAGGACAAAAATAAACACAAGGATCCACAAATTGCGTCAACATCATCAGCAGTGGCTAATTCAAGTGAGCCTGTGAGCACGACGTGTTCCTCTAAGGAACAGGATAGAAAATCAGATTCGATTGGACGCCGGACAACAGCGGAGAGTCCTTCTCAGAAAGAATCGCTAGTAAATCTGCTACATCTAATAGCTGAACTTACCACAACAATTTCAGTGAGTGATGATTTATTATATATTAGGAAAATAATCTTAAAATGTAACGAAATTTCTGTACAAATTTTAAAACTAATTCAAGACTTACAAGATTTCGGGAACACCCCTTAATTTAAAACAACAATGTGTTACCAGCAAAGAAAATACTTGCCATTAATAATACAATGGAATTTAAGATCCTTCTCTGCAAGCAAACTTCAATTAATTAAATTAATAGATGAGTGTCACCCGTTAATTATTTGCG
This sequence comes from Lepisma saccharinum, assembly GCF_977018435.1. NCBI lineage: Eukaryota > Metazoa > Arthropoda > Insecta > Zygentoma > Lepismatidae > Lepisma > Lepisma saccharinum. The sequence continues at coordinate 54,142,062 of NC_139232.1, read as the reverse complement.
TTAGTGAGGTACGGGGTTTAAAATCAGAAAATATTCATATTGCTCACTATCATAGTATATTAAATGATTATAATGTGCGAAATAAGGGTGTGGGAATTTTTGTTCATGAAAGTGTACCATTTCAACAAATTCAGTTTAATTCAACACATGATTTATTTTCCAAATATAATGTAGAAGTGGTCGGTATAAAAATTCAGTTAAACAACTTACTTTATAATATTATTAGCTTGTATATTCCATCTCATTATACTTTGCAACAAATACAGAGCTCTCATCTAAATTCTCTTATATCTGGCTTTCAACATCCCTTTATCATAACAGGAGATTTTAATTGTCATAATACATTGTGGGGTGATCATAGAATTGATACTTTGGGAAAGACAGTTGAAGATTGGATGGATTATAATAACTTGACAGTTATAAATGATGGATCTCCAACACATGTTCCACCAAATGGAAATAATATGTCCTCTATTGATCTAACTTTAATATCTGATAATCAGTGTTTTGATTTTGTGTGGGAAATAGACTTTGATTTACGAACTAGTGATCATTTTCCATGTTTCATCACGCTAACATTATCTCAAAAATTTCCAAAATTAATAAAACAAAAAACAATTCGTAAGTGGAGCGTAAAGAGGGCAGATTGGATGAAATATAATTCAGTTTTAGACTTAAAATTTTCAGCTAAAGAATATCAAAGCCAATATACTGTACAATATGATAAATTTGTGGATATAATAACTCAAGTTATGGATTATGCATGTCCCCGACTAAAACCGCAATATGATCGAAATTTTCCTAAAATAGATTGGTGGAATGAAGAATGTTTTCAAGCAAAAAGGAAGCGAATACAAGCATTGAAACAATTTGTAAGTGCTCCTTCACCTGCAACTTTGATAAATTTGAAACGAACTACTGCAAAATCTAGAAAAGTATATATAAAGGCTAAGAGATTTTCATGGCAAAAATATTGCGAAGAAATAAACCCTAACACAAAATTAGACGTCATATGGCGCAAGTTCAGATCACTTAGAAAAGCACATGTAAGTCGGACTTTACCTTTGTCCACTGAATGGAAAACCGATTTTATTAATAAAGTCATTCCTACACCCTTTACATCAGCCTGTGAACCTCCTAATATATTCTACACGTTCTCATCTACATCAAAATACTCAAAGGGGTTCACATCCTCTATCACTGTAAATGAAATTCATGAAATTCTTCAAGGGTCTAAAGATTCTGCTCCTGGCATTGATGGAATTACGTATTCTATGGTACGAAATCTTCCACAGAATGCACTAAGCATGTTATGTAAAATTTTCAATCAAATATTCCTATCGGGTAAAATTCCCGTTGCATGGACCTCTCAAATTATTATACCAATTCTAAAACCAGGGAAAAACCCTTCGTTGGGTCAGTCATATCGCCCAATAGCTCTAAGTTCCGTACTGGCAAAAATTTTCAAGAAGCTTTTATTAAAAAGATTAGAGTGGTTTATGGAAGGTCAAAAGGTATTTTCTCACAGACAAATGGGATTTCGTAAATGTTATGGAACCCAGGATGCATTAGTAACATTATCTTCTCATATTTATAGCGTTATTAAAAGAAACCAATCAGTACTTTCAGCCTTTATTGATATTCAAAGTGCATATGACAACGTAGATATTACTGTTCTATTGAGACAACTACAATTACTAAAAGTGCCACATTGTATACTCATAATGACATGGAAATTGTTATCTAAAAGACAACTTTATTTTCATTTTGGTTCAGAAATGGTAGGTCCAATATATATTGGACAAGGACTACCACAGGGAAGTCCTCTTAGCCCATTATTATTTAATGTTTATTTATCAGATATTAAAACAATAATAGATTCCCCATTTCAGTTTCTACAATATGCTGATGATGTATGTATATATTTAGACTCAAACAATCACTTAAAAGACTTTTCAATGTTTGAATATAAATTAATAGAATTTAACGAATGGTTAAAGCAGAAAAAATTATCAATATCTTTAGAAAAGTCCAAAATAGTAGTATTTAAACATAAGGGTCTTCAAAATATTTTCAACATTATTCCTAGGAGATTTCAAATTCCAATTGTTTCACAAGTAAAATATCTAGGTGTATACTTTGATGCTTCATTATCATGGCAGTATCAAATGAATATGATTAAAAATAGATCCGATAAAATATTTCATTTATTTAAAGCTATGGCGAATACCAAATGGGGAGCACATCCTACCAGCATGCTTATGTTTTATAAGAATTATTATCGAGCAGTATTAGATTATGGATTAATGGTCTTGTGTAATCTTCCAGTAACAAAACTTTCTCCACTATAAGTCCAGCAACGAAAAATTCTAAAAAGATGTTTGGGATTAATGAACAGTACTCCTAATGTAGTGGTATATATGGAGTCAGTAGAATGTTCGGTTTCTGTGAGGATAAAGTTAATTGCTATAAAAATGTTATTTAAAATTCAACATTCACCATGGCATCCTTTCAATGATGTTTTATTAAATCTTTTAGAGCTGCATGATTCAGGAATAACCAATGATAAATCAGCTACGCTTTGGGTACAACTATTTAGTAAATATCATCATGAATTTAGTCAAGTACTCATAGCAAGAACATTGCCAGTATACTCGTTAGAATTTCCCACACAACCAATTCAAAATATATATTTCCCGAAATATAATCATTCAGCTGAGTTTAGAGAATCTTGGGAAGACTTTTATCATATATATACAGATGGGTCTAAAACTGAAAGTGGAGTAGGAGCAGCTCTTTATGATACTGAAAGAAATATATCAAAAATGTTTAGGTTACCAGTGGAGGCATCCATATTTACAGCAGAAATATATGCGGTATATCAAGCTTTGATTTATATTGGTACAGTTCCTGAACAGAAATTTCTAATACTAGTTGATTCGCAAAGTGTTTTACAAGCAATACAATCTAATTATAAACATTTATTTAAAATATCACCATATGTCATCAATTGTATTCGTGCAACTAATAGCTTAATTAGCAATGGAAAGGTAGTTCATTATGTGTGGGTAAAATCACACATTAATATTTACGGAAATGAACAAGCAGACAGATATGCAAAACAAGCTGCTCAGATGAATGAAACAATCCAGTTACCATTGCATTACACAGATCTTCTGCCGAGGGTTAAGAAGAAAATTTTTGAAGAATGGAACTTATGGTGTAATAATGCATTAGAAAGCGTTGGTGAAAGTTATCGTCCTTATGTTGATTACACTAGGAAAAAACCTTGGTTTTATAATTGTAAAGGTTCAAGAAATGCAATTGTTTTAATAAATAGACTAAGAAGTGGTCACGCGAGAACATATCATCATTTATTTAAAATACACATTTTAAAATCTCCGAATTGTGACTGTGGTGATTTAAGGGGTGATGCTCATCATATTATTTTGGAATGTCCAATTCACTCAGAGAGAAGAAAGACTTTACACAAAACATTGTCAAAAATTAATGTTCCTTTCCCTATTAATATGACTTCAATGTTGTATGCTCCAGATATTAGAATTGGATATGTTATACTTGCTTTTTTGAGAAAAGCTGATATAAAATTATAATATATTTTTGTTACTGAATGAGTTAATGTAGTTATATAAAATTGTATTTAAGAGCGTTTATGAACTTTGTGTGTAAAATTTATATTAAAAATGTATCTTATGTACTTATAATGTATGCTGGGCATAAACAGCCACATGTAAGCTGTAAGTCCAATAAATAGTAGTTGAGTTGAGTTGGAAAGCTTGCTCGCGAATGATATTCAACAACAGTTTGGAACATAGATATTAACGTTAGAACCTGAACTCGGCAACTTTGGCTAGAAACTGCAAACGCGGTGTGAGCCATAAAATAAAGATGAAGAAGAAGCTTGCTCGTTTCCGAAATAAAGTTTGAGTATTAGACGCAATAGTAACTAACTTCCTCTCATTTGCTGGTATTTTTCTTGATTTGGTCTCTCATTGTTTTACGAGAATTCCTCACATCCTTCCCGCTGTCACGTACATCCTCGTAAACGCAAATATGGTCAATTGAGGCGAAGCTGAATTCCTTATATGCTACCAAGGTCAAGAACGTTGCCTTGTGGATCCACATTTTACTGCCTTTTTCTATTTAAGCACAAAAAGAGTGACTGGCGGCATCTGTTTGAGGCAATATTTGTGAAATAGTAAGAACAGTTTTTACAGGCTATTATGCAATTTATTTATAATTGTTATTGCCTCACACGTGCTGTTATGGGAGGAAAAATGTCACTTTTGCTCCTTGAAAATCATACCTTCATCATATGTTTTAGTGTTGCTTACAAAAGAGGGTACATCATGTACACAAATAAGCAAAAGTACATGTATTGTAAGTAGCAATAAGGAAATGATTTTCTGTGCTCTCTTATTTCGAACGAGGATATCTTAATAAGTAGGCAAAGTTATGAATATTAATGTAAACTTTGACTTAGGACAAACATGTTAAGTACAATAATTCGGAAAGAGTTAACAGAATCTTGAATGGACAATCCGACATCGCTTTAAACCATTCCACGTGTAATCACCTCAGTAGCGAATAGCCTACCTGAGCATAAAATAGACTTGAAAACCATTTTTATTATTATTATTATTATTATTGCTATGCATTTGAACTTATACGTGGACGTAAATTCTACCAATCATATTCGTTTACAATCAAAGCGTTTGTATCTGATGGTTTCGGAGTGTAAAGGTAACCTTTATCAAGATAACCTCACTTCCACGTAGTACACCTTGGACTGCATTGATGCAGACTAACGAGGCTCTGGGATGGCGGCTGGCCTCACGGACAATATAATCTTCCGTACAGCCTGTGTTGTGTGCTGTCCATCGCAGTCACAAACTGAGATTTTCTGTTGGTCTAAGTTAGACTGAATCAATTAATGAAAAGTGGAATTTTATGTTGGGCATGTGTAAAGATCCTAAACAGCGATCATCAAACATATATATCATGTCTGTAATGTTTGCTCTTAAAATCATGATTTTTATTTAAAACATAATTTTGTTGAGTTTTTTTATTTAAAAAACATGCTTAAAATTGCTTGAACGGTTTTTAGCAACATACATATAGATATATGTTTTTTTTTATATAGAAAGGCTTTTTCTACTAAACGATCCTGTAAAATATTTGAACAGTTTGATTAAAGCAAATAAAAAATATACCTAAATATACATTATTCTGTTTCTGATACTGTACCTACTATGGAAATATTGTTGAATGTGTTATTGAAACTAATAATAATTTCAGTAACTTTCCTTCCAGTGAAAATAAAACATTCTGGATGCACTCTATAATTGTAACTTAAAATATTAACTTTAATATTTTTATAGTCTTTGTAGCTGAATTTTGGAGATTTTTTAATAATAGCTTGAAGAATATCAGATACCATGTTTATCTACAGTTTAATGGGAATGACACTATTTATGGTTGAACATGATTAGTATTTTGTATATTTATCTACACGAATTGTTTGCTACTTTTGCCTATAAAAATTATTGAATTTTAATTATAAAAATGTGTTTACATTTCCTTTCATATGAGTACAACATCAGTACATATATTTTGTTTCCTTTATTTTCCTTTCTTAGAGCCTAATAAACACCATTAAATGATTACGAGATGAATGTACTTTTACCAAAAGTGATTCTCATATCTTCAAAATCCTTATGTAAAGTTATTTAAAGGGCGATTTAAATCAACCTGATTTATATCAATTCACCTTGTATGCAGTAATTGTTTCACACACGTTGTGCGAGTCATGACTTACACAAGACAACTTTTTGTCCTGACTTTTGTCTTGGTAACCAAGTAGTCGCAAATTCTTATGAGTGCTTTGAGACTGTAAAACTCTGCAACAGTACGCTTGGTTAACTATCTCGAAAAAAAAAATGGAAAAAAGAAAAATTGTGGCCGATCTGGAGGGAAATACCTAGAAAGTCGACAAGGAATGCGAGGAGTTTACCTTTTGTTCCCTCGACCGCACGGTCCAGGATGAAGGAACGACCTTCACATCAAAAAAACATCGTTTTTTTTTTATCTCCGCTTCCCCTCTTGAGTTTTTCTGACGTGTTCTCCCTCTTCCCGTGACAGGGCTGCTTCTCCCCCCGGGGGGAAACCAATACACGGAACCTCAAGGTAACACAAGGTCGTCTGGACACGTGGAAATTCCAACCGCCAGACGGAGCCACCGTAATGGCTCCCACAAGGCAGCTGTGCCTTTTGGAAATATTTAATTCTCACCTGTCAGGCTGCCGATTCGTTCTCAGAAGTCAGACGGTCGGCCGGTGAAAGCAGGATTTGTAAACTCGCTTCCCCCGCCATCACGACAAGGGTTTGACTGGTAGCGAACCTATCTTTAGACACATGATCTTTCGGCATTGAAATTTTGGAAGTGGTAGTATTAGAAACGTGCGCTCTAGAATAACATGAAAACAGAAAGTTTTAAGTTGTTAATAAAACTATATTTGTAATTTTATGGCAGGATTGCTAATAGGTCCAGGAATTCGAAATAAAATCAATTCCGGTCCGGGAGAGAAAATCAGCTAGCGTAATGGGTTCTGGACCGTAAAGAACCTTTTTATCTGTGAAGTATTTCAATTCGGTACAGGAACAATTTTTTTTAGGATCAATTTAAATACGGTTTTGAAATTAAACATTAAGCAACTTGCACCGAATTTAAATTGTGCGAGAAAAGAGGTTCCGATCCTGTAACGGAATCCATTACAATGTATGGGTTCGTGGACCTCTTTAACAATCCTGTTAATGGTTACTCTTTCTGTCAACCTCACTTCCACGTAGTACACCCTTGACTGCTTATTTTGCTTCTTGCAGACTAACGAGTTTCTGGCGTCTGAATCTGCAGCCGGGATAATCTTCTTTGGGACTTCTGTTATGGCGTCCATCTGGGTTTGTGACTGTCCCTTCGCCCATCTTATCATATCACAATTCATCCTCATCGTCGCGATTAGCAAAGCATTTCAGAAAAGCGATGTAAAATAAACTAAATCATATATATTTTGAATTTTGATTGTGAATCAAAACTTGTTTTTTTTTTTCAGCTAAAACATAACCTCATAAGTATCCTGTTCTTACCCAGACATTGTATCACCCAACTTGGATGACGGGGAGCTGATAAAGAGGAAATATTGTCTGATGACAACAAATTAAACAATAACGAGTCCCAGGTTCGATACCCGGTGGACCACACAGGGGTTCAGATCTCACTTTATACTGTATAGGTCCAGTCTCGATTAGCCTATCTGTGCATAAAGTAGACTAAAAAAACTCAAACTCAACAACATTATGCCGCACAGTAACAATCATGTTACATGTCGAACATATTGGAAATATTTTACTTTGACGTAATTTATTGTATTTGTCTAATATGTGCAAATATAATTTAATTCCCCGTAACGTATTTATTTAGACTTTTATTTGAATCACAGCTATTTTTAAAGTTCAGTGGCAAATGGTCCATCCCCTGTTAGACGTACAAGTCCTATTTTTTAATATTATTATTCTTATTTTGTGATGCTTTTACGCTATTCTTACCACTAATCGCGACGATGAGGATGAATGAGGGTTATATGAAATTAATGCAGGGAAGCAAGCATCTTTGTACATATTTTTTTTGCATTTAAAAATGTGAAGATTTCATGTAAAATTACAAATTTTCTATCCTTTATCACATTTTACAAGACATTTAGTGTTTTGTAGTATTTTAGAAATACACTTTTCAAATGTACGGTACGTGTGGTGTAGATTCCCTCATCAGAGTTCCTCTCAACAGAGAAGTTTTTATTAACTCTCTCATGATATCTCTTTAACGCTGTTTATATTATATGGCCAATTGCATTAGAACAAATCTTACCTGTTACTACACACACATCTATTCCAATTTTTCTATATACACTCTTTGAACTTGCCGTAAATTTCGGAATAATGTACCGGTAAAATGTAACATTCTTACTGTTGGTTAACAAATTAATATTCATTATTAAATAAAATCCTTATTCTTCTTAAAATGAAGAAACAATCTTTTGTATACAGTGGACTAATCTCAGCAAAAGTAAAAATGTTAATACATAATATACAGCGCCATCTCTACTAGAAATACGAAATTGTGGGTCCATACTTATTTTCTGTAGTTATTTAACAACGGTTGTGCCACAGTATAATTTATTTTGATTATGCCTTTTTGAAAGTAGATTTTAAAAATTTTTCCTTTTGAATTCAACATGCCTATGACAACAATTTCGTATCAGTTTCACTGCAATTTCTTTATTTTAAAAAAAAAAAATTCCTATGGATATCTTTACATTGGAAAAAGGCATATTATTTTTATATTCTTGGACAAGTCGTGTACATTTAATGCTAAGAAAAAATAAAAAGAGGACCAAATGAATGCATTCATAGCTGGCATTTCCCACACTCAAAATTAACTCACCCCAATGAAAAAATAATGATGATAATTTCCAACGATTCGTAAACTCTGTTACATCAGGTCTTAGAATTTGGAACAACATGCAGTAAAACCTCGTTAATCCGGACTAATGGGGGGGGGGTAAGTTGACGGGTTTAACGAAAGTCCGGATTAACTGAAATGACCTAAAAGAACAGTAGAAAGTGCATTAAAACTCCGTTTATAGGAACAAAACATGTTTATTATGGTGTATTTAAAGTGCATAGTTCTAAATACAGTACAGTACAAAGTCTGCGGGAAACAGAAGTTCATCAGTGGTTGACTGCCTTTTCTTTGGGAAGTTTTCTTGTTGACTTCTAACCACATTTAAAACCTTGCATTCTGCTTTTTTTTTTGCCTGTCTGGATTAAGCGCAGTCCGGGTTATCGGGGTACGGATTAACGAGGTTTTACTGTACTTGAATTTTTTTTACTTACAACCACGGGAAATTTCTGTATTAGAAAGTAGAATACGTGCACTATTCTTTTTTGTATGACATTAATGATGATTTTGTTTTGTTAATTTTTACATTATTTCAGCATTATAATGGCCAAGAGACTCTTTTCGTTAGTGCGTTTCTCATTTTCTCTGTCTGTCTGTCTGCTTCTATTCTTTTCTCTATTTTTGCCTTGCTTTCTCCTCCCTCTCTCTGTCTGACATTTCTTATAGCCAATCAACAATTCTGTAACCTAACCACTTACAAGAAATGAAATCTTGTAATGAAATCAGACTTCGTACCTAAAAATATCCTAAGTAAAAAAAAAGTAAAGTGCTCCCCTGTGCTTTTTTGCACGACGCCATTAAGGCGTATAGGGGGTGTGGAGTTAGGACCCCACACTTTCTTGATCACGGCCGAAGGTGGAGGTGATGTGATCAGCACCACGCCCCTGGCCGACTTTAGCCACGGAGTTTCCTCCAGGTACCCACTTTATACGACACAGGGTGGGCGCCGGAGCCGCTTGAACAGGTGGAAAAAATCCCGGTTCTCCCCCGCCGGGATCGAACCCGGGTTCCTCGCATGGTAGTCAGACGCCCTAACGACTTTTTTTTTTATTAAAGCGGAATGGGGGATCACACTTCATTCACTGATATCGTTTTCACTCAAATTTCTATTTCAGGACTTTTCAGGACAGACAATCACAAACATCCATATCCGAGCCAGGAGCTCCGTCACAGGAGCCCACTTACGACTGAGCTAACGCGTAAGAATACATAACCACCTAATTAAGAATACATCAATTTCAAATTGGCAGTAATGATTATTATTTTTAACCCATGTACTGATATGTTACTAAGAATCTCTGTAATTCTAATATATTTTACTAATTTTCTATTTTTATTACTAAATAATATATTTGTTTTTACACTAAAACGTGTAATACACGTCGTATATACAAATATATTAATCTCCAGTACAACACATTGTAAGTCTATACTCTTGAAAATTAGGGTTTCGCTCTGAACCCCAGAATAAACTTGGTAGCATCAATATATAATTTACATTTATTTATTTCTTTATAAATCAAGTACAAAGTTGTAAAATGTAATTAATTAATAAATTGCTCAACACTCAAAAACGGGGAAACCGAAATTCTCCCTTTCTCTCTTTCTTTTATTAGTTATTTATTAATTTCCGTGTTGTTACATGGCGAAGTTAAGGCTGTGGAGTCAATATAAACATTTATTTTCTCTTCCTCTCTCTCTCTCATTCTCTCTCTCTCGCTCACCATGTCTCTGTCTCTCTCACTCCATATTTCTCTCCTTCTTTGCAATGAACTCTCTCTCTCTCTCTCTCTCTTTCCCCCCTTTTCTCTCTCCATCTATATCTGTCTCACTCTCTTCCTTGCGCTCTTTCCTTCAGCTACCTCCCTTTCTTTCCCTCTCTACACCTGTCGCTCGTTCTCTCTCTCTCTCTCTCCCTCTTTTCCTCTCCAGTTATTTATTAATTTCCGTCTTGTTACATGGCGAAGTTAAGGCTGTGCCAATATAAACATTTATTTTCTCTTCCTCTCTCTCTCTCTCATTCTCTCCCTCTCGCTCACCATGTCTCTGTCTCTCTCACTCCATATTTCTCTCCTTCTTTGCAATGAACTCTCTCTCTCTCTCTCTCTCTCTTTCCCCCCTTTTCTCTCTCCATCTATATCTGTCTCACTCTCTTCCTTGCCCTCTTTCCTTCAGCTACCTGTTTCCCTCTCTACATCTGTCGCTCACTCTCTCTATCTCTTTTCCTCTCCACTACATCTCAAGAGATGCTTGCCACATCCTCGTCAGCATCCATCAGCAAGAACAACAAATCAACGAACCCTTGCAACTCTCTGTTACCGAAGGACTACAGAGATACAGTTTCACCTTCTCCCTCATGCATTCCGAGGGCAAGTGCAGCTCTTTCTCCAAGAGACGAGGCAAAAACCTCACATGTTTGCAAAGCGTTTGTCGACAGCTCATAAGCCATACTCTCACTTCCTACTCCTTCAAACTTTTCTCCAATGGCAGTTACCGTTGAAGTACCATATTTAATAAGAGCCATAAAAAAAATGGCAGTAGGTGGGGATTATGGTGTGAAAACACTTAACTTATTGACATGGAGAAATTCGAGACAATTACGACTAAACGTAACTGTACGCTGACACGACGGGAAAAGATGGTTTTATTTTACCGAAGAAATACTCCCCCCCATTTTTATTATTACTGTTAACAAGGTGCGGGCGTGTCTGGATCAACTCGTGCGGAAAAACAAGCTGGAAGTAATGAATTACAGGAAATCGCTTACGTGTGTTATGATACATTTCGCAATATCCTTCAACACGCGTGGGGAGAGTCTTTTGTTTTGTTTCGCGGCAATAAGGAAGCGTAAGTGTATGCGTGTGTGTTAAGTATTTGAACTACATTTTGATTGGTGTGGTAATTTCGAAGATAGTGTAATATTTTGAAGAGCTTACAGGATTCTTGTCGGAAAACCCAGTGTGCGAAATACCCGGGTGGAGGATTTCCTCTCGCAAAAGAATATATCCCCGGCAAAATAAAATTTGTTTTATCCCTGCCAGGGAGGTTTTTATCCCCTTCAAAGAAAATTGGATTGAAAACATACAGGGTGATTCAGAATTCCTATTATACACTTCTATAGGGGTTGTAGAGGGGACATAGTAGATCAAGTTTTGATAAGCAGCCCATGTCCGGAAACGTACCGTTTTGGTACTACACAGATGACAAGATCACATAATTTCATATCTCCATCCTCATCTAGACAAGGATGGTATGTGATGGAGTGACACGATGCGGAAAACGCTCTGCATACAGACGTTGCGCAGCTCTCCAGTACGTCTAGCTTCGTCGTAAATTAACAACATGTCGGTGTTCTCGGCAAATGTGTATTCAACCATACTGTACTGTCTTCCGCAACAACTGAATAGCAACTGACGTGAAGGTCGAAGCACACCGGATTGATTTTGATCTATTTTTTTGTGCGAGCCATAGGCTGTACGCACTACATAGTTTTGATTTTTCTACGATATTTTCTTACATTTAGTTTTATTTTAAGCTGTCTCTTACTTTGTCCCCTATATACACATTCTTCCCCTCCCTCAACAGTTCTTCTTCCAGTCTTTCTTCCTTCTTCCTCGCCCCACTTCTCTTTTCCTGCACTCTCACCAAAAAACGCATACATTTTACTTTACACACACTTACTTCTCTACTTGCTGTCCCGCTTCCTTTATCTTTATTCTGTTGTCTACCACTTCTATTACCTCCCTCCCTGTTAAGTTTTTCATCCATTTGTCCCTTAGGTCACGTGTAGAAGGGCAGTTCAGTGGGATATGCTTGTCCGTCTCCTCCCCATCGCACAAAGGACATATCGTTTCCCCTGCTTCGTCTCTCTTTCTTAGTTGCTTCCATCCCCCTAATCTGAACCATGCCAGTGTCACGGTATCTAGTGACATGTGAAACGCAGTTCGATATAAATTATTTTTTGTTTATTGATTCATTTTATGCACAAACATGAAAGTGTGAGGTTTGATTTATTTTGTGAATAAACTTGTATCCGAGCCAGACGTCGGGAGTGGGGGACGAGTTTTTCTTGAGTGACAGCGGAACTGCCTTTTTCGGCTTAGAACATGACATATTTGCACCAACGCGGAGATAAGGGAAGATTATTTTCGCCGCTACCGGTCTCGAGTCGCAGCAGGCGTTCGAACCCATGTTCACGGATGACCAGGAACACCAGCTGGAGCCCAACTCTGCAAGGATCCAGGACGCGTCGCCGACCGCGCCTTTCAAGACAATGGACAGAGGTCATTTCCATCCCCTGAGAAAGCGAAGCCAAGCCACTAGAGCGTCCTGTTCAACGGAAGAATTCGAATCTCTTATATATAGGCAGTACTATGATTCCAGACACAGTTTTTACCCGGATTTCATAGAGAGAGCATCTCCGCGCTACACTCTCGCGTGATCATTGCTTTGTGTCCGTGAACTTTGTTTCCTTACGTACTGTGAGCAACTTGCAGATAGAGAGTTACCAGTGTGCGCCTTATTTTGGTGAAGATTACGCGGTGATTTGTTTTTGCCAAGCGTGGACTACATAAGGATGGAGGGCTAAAGAAGATAGAGAAGGGAGGCCGTCGCTTCCCTGACACCCGCAACGATGCATCGCCATCTTCCGACGAAGCCAGTCAGCCAACGCCAAAGACGACACCAAAGCCAACACTGCCCAAAGCCCGAAGGACGTTTTCAGAACGACGCCGATCGAAGCCAGAGGGAGAGATTGAAGGACGACTCCAGAACGACGCCGATCGAAGCCAGAGGGAGAGATTGAAGGACGACTCCAGAACGACGCTTCCAGAACGACGCCGAATCGAAGCCCGCCACCAGAGAGATTCCTGACCGGCGCGTGACCACGTACACCCGACGCTAGTGACGAGATGAACGCCCGAAGTTCTGAGGAGGTGCAAGTGCAACAGATCTTCGCAATTATTCTTCGTCGCGATCGACCTTGGAGGACAATTTCGCCACAAAGGAACCGTGTGCAAGTCCCGCGTCCAGGAGAGATGAATAACCACGCCATGTAGCAGAGTCTGGTACAGTATACTTCAGAGGGTCTCATGTACATGTAAACGTGCGTCGTTAGTATCAACACCGTACAGTTAACGCCGAAGTCTCACTTATTTGCAAAGTTACTCAGGAAAACCCAAACCTAACTTCCGCGTCTAAAAATTGCTTTGGTATTGTTATAAAAAAGGGTAATTTCATGTTCAGATGTTCTAATTTAATTGTCTGCATTCAGCGTTAGAAGCTCCATTTCATTTCTTTAATATTTAGTGTAAATTGTCAAAGTGTGCTCCATTTTTGTGTAACCGACCGCCCCGTCGCGCCATTTAATTTGTCAATACTTGACTGATGAGTCCTTTTTAATTGTGGAAAGCGTAGTTGTTTTTATTGCAAGGTCGTGCGCATGAAGTAGTATTATTTGTTGCATAGTGGTTTTTGATGTAAATTTTGCTCGCGCCGACGATTGATTAGTGTATTTCCGGCAGCTGGAGCCAATTAAGTTTTTGCATCACTATGTAATTGAGTAGTTGTTCTCGTTGGACGAGGGAGGCTTGTGTGTAATACCCCCGTCCGAGAAACTTGTAATGTCGTGCTTACGACTCGATGCACACGTTCATTCGAACGAAAGATTTAACCACGCCGACCCAATTGTCTTAGTTAACCGCTTTCCGAGGGCTGGCACTTAAGTTAATTTAAAAGAGCACGGGAGCTGGCAGACAAATGCCCTAAATTCGCATAAAGGCTTAGAAATTAAAAGGAATGATATGTTAATGAGATCCATGATTTGTATCCATACTTCACATGTAAAAATACCTCATGTGTGTGAAAGAGAGATAGAGTGAATGTTGTGAGAGTGAGGAGGCTTTGTAAACAGTTGTTGATTGCAATATTATTTTGTTGTTACAATATATATTCACTTTTTACCGTTCGTCAGTGTTGTTATTTGACGTTTTTTCAGGTACCAGATATTATGCTATTAGTGTTTTATGATTGTTCGAATCTACATATCAAAGGTAAACAAAACAGTGTAACTTTCCAAGGTATTAATCTCCGCCTCGCAATAGTATGACAATAAACGACCGTCTCAGTACCGAACTTGATAACTGGACCGTGAGTCACGACCGGTTTCCCGTACACATAACGACGTTTGGCCCCGTGCCGGGGTATGATTGACACGTCATTTCGGGGACCGTGAGTGCACTCGTTACATTTGGCGCCGCGAACATGGGACGGCAACTTTTGTCATGTCTTTCCAGGAAAGCCAGGTTGCGAGAGCGGTAGAAATTTCATTGTTGTATACGTCACGCATAAAATTCTTGTGTTAGGTTCCTGGTTATTTGTGTGTTTTTCATATTGTATTTCGAGGGTTATTTTGATGTATTTGTCGTAGGTTCACGTGTAAGGACACGTTATTGGGCGTAATTGGTAACAATAGGGCAGATATTTTTTCGGCGAAAGCAGCAAGGGCAGCTGCATAGGGCATTTTTTATGTACTTTTTGTGTACTTTTTTTGGTTGTTGGCATAATTTATGGCATCAGGCTGAGTTGCGGGATAAGGGATTCCCGACGGACCTCCTTTTTCTTTTTATGTATCGATTCGATTTGTAATTCACATTTTGTGTGAGCTCGCGTAAGTTTGCGTAACTGTTCCAAAGTGCGACAGAAACTCGAGCAGATATTTAGCGAAAGGCATTCATGAGATTAAGAAATCGTCGTATAGACTGTTTGAACAAGAGTGACGTCATGATGGTTTGCGAGGCTTGTGGAAAGGAATTTGCTGATTTCGAAATCGACAGCGAGGGGGCCAGACCTTTTTGTCTTCAGTGCAAGGGCCCGTTGGAAATGGAAAGGGAGATACCAAGTGCCCAAGGGGGTACATCGTCACGTGCGGACAGCGACCACAGCAAGGAAGAAGATGACGTAGGAAGTGGCAGTGGTGCCAACCAATTCCAGCTGGTTCTCCAGATGCTCCAGGGAATGCAGACCAACATGCAAGGAATGGAAACCAGGATGCAAGCCAACATCCAGGGATTGGAAACCAGATTGCAGACCGAGGTCCAGACGAACATCCAGGGGTTGCAGGCTGAAATGCAAGGGGTCCAGACCAACATCCAGGGATTGGAAACCAGAGTCCAAACCAACATCCAGGGAATGCAGGCTGAGGTGCAAGGGATGCAGACCGACGTACGAGGGATGGAAGAACGCCTCCAAGGGACGGTTCGCGCCTCCGGAGAAGAAGTGACGCAACAACTCCTTCAGACGATCCAAGAATCCGAGGCTCGAATCGAATCCAGGATCGCCAGGACCGATGCTCGCATCAATGAACAGGAAGCCAAGGTGGCAACACTGGCGCAGAGCGTGCGTGAACAGGAAGGAGCTTTGCAACACATCGGCCAGCAGTGTGCACAGCTGGAGACGGCCTGCAATCGGAGCAACGATGCCCTCGAGCGACAAGTGCGGCGAGCAGCGAGCATAGCGGAAGGGAATTCCGACAAGATAAAGGAAATCGAGGATAAACTGCAACAATTGAACGTAGCTGACGTCCCGGGATCATCGCGAGAGCCGGCAGCTATGACGTCACCACAGCCAGCTGCGGTCCCCTCGTCTTCAAGGCGCGCGAGTGACGCAAGACCGACTACGCTTGTCAATGGGGGAAGCGAAGCGGAACCTGGACTACATCTTCCATCGCCGCGACCGTTCGAAGCCCAAACTTCAAACAGGGAAGATATACGGTCTGAACCAGCACCGACGAGAAGGGCTCTGTTCCCGCCTGAATATAAGAAACATTTCAAGAAGTTCTCCGGGGCCGACAGGATATTGCCGTCTGCCTTCATCGAGGAATTTGAAGCAACAGCCCGGGAGTTAGGACTTGCGGATGGGGAGCGATTACTCGTGCTGAAAGGCCTAATGCAAGATCGGGCAAAGAACTGGCTGGATCGGAATGAAAGACACTTTCATTCATACTCGGAGTTTAGGGAAGCGTTCCTGACACACTTTCAGCGCCCTATGCAAGTGGAAAGAATGCTCATCCAGCTGAGGAACGAGAGGTACGACAGGAACGGGGGGCTTACTTTTTCACAATATTTCTGGCGTAAGTTCAATGAGTTCCAGGCTCTCCAGCCACAGATGACCACGTCGGAGATAATTGCGGCCTTAATTTACCATTACCCGCAAAAGATAAGACGGCATCTCAACGGGGCGTGCGTTTTCGATGCAGAAGCCATGTCGCTCACGCTCGAGAACCTAAACCAGTGCGAAGAAGAACGCGAGAGGACGCGGAGTGACAGATGGAACAAAAGGAGACGACCGGAGGATGAAGGAAGCCGAGGAAACAAGCACCCACGCGTCCATTTCGTCCAGAGGAGGTACGATGGGCAGCAACGCGCTCCAGGAGCCGAAGTTCGCCAGTTTCGAGATGATCCGCCTTCGCCACGACAGAGACGCCAGTATCGGGGACAGAGACGTCGAGGTGGTCAAACTCCTAGGTCACCGGGTCACCATGGCAACAGCAACGACAGCAACTTTTCCAACGGCCGAGTGAACAATGGTTATTATCAGCGTCACCCCGACAGTAGACCGGAGAGCCCGCGTTCTGACAACGGGCACACAAGGCGCAGCCCGCCGAGGGTTCAAAGGAGCCCGACGCGAAACGCGAACGGGCCGAATCCCAGCAACACATCTCCACAGCCGGGGCCGTCAGGTCGTCAACGCCGAAGGGAGGAATGGAATGGCGAAACCTGGTTAAGCGACATCGCGCCATTTTAGAAGTATAAAATAACATTGCGCCATACCCAGAGTGTATAAACTGTATATTTATCATGCAAATTGGAGGTATCATTTATATCATGTGTTTTGTGTTATCGAACTGGTTTACTTTTCTTGTACAGGGTGTTAAAAAATTTGTAGTCAAAATTTCATGCCCCTGAGTAGTGAAAAATTTTATTCGCCTACAGAATTTTTTGATCGGAAGGAGGGCGAGATGTCACGGTATCTAGTGACATGTGAAACGCAGTTCGATATAAATTATTTTTTGTTTATTGATTCATTTTATGCACAAACATGAAAGTGTGAGGTTTGATTTATTTTGTGAATAAACTTGTATCCGAGCCAGACGTCGGGAGTGGGGGACGAGTTTTTCTTGAGTGACAGCGGAACTGCCTTTTTCGGCTTAGAACATGACATATTTGCACCAACGCGGGGATAAGGGAAGATTATTTTCGCCGCTACCGGGCTCGAGTCGCAGCAGGCGTTCGAACCCATGTTCACGGATGACCAGGAACACCAGCTGGAGCCCAACTCTGCAAGGATCCAGGACGCGTCGCCGACCGCGCCTTTCAAGACAATGGACAGAGGTCATTTCCATCCCCTGAGAAAGCGAAGCCAAGCCACTAGAGCGTCCTGTTCAACGGAAGAATTCGAATCTCTTATATATAGGCAGTACTATGATTCCAGACACAGTTTTTACCCGGATTTCATAGAGAGAGCATCTCCGCGCTACACTCTCGCGTGATCATTGCTTTGTGTCCGTGAACTTTGTTTCCTTACGTACTGTGAGCAACTTGCAGATAGAGAGTTACCAGTGTGCGCCTTATTTTGGTGAAGATTACGCGGTGATTTGTTTTTGCCAAGCGTGGACTACATAAGGATGGAGGGCTAAAGAAGATAGAGAAGGGAGGCCGTCGCTTCCCTGACACCCGCAACGATGCATCGCCATCTTCCGACGAAGCCAGTCAGCCAACGCCAAAGACGACACCAAAGCCAACACTGCCCAAAGCCCGAAGGACGTTTTCAGAACGACGCCGATCGAAGCCAGAGGGAGAGATTGAAGGACGACTCCAGAACGACGCCGATCGAAGCCAGAGGGAGAGATTGAAGGACGACTCCAGAACCACGCTTCCAGAACGACGCCGAATCGAAGCCCGCCACCAGAGAGATTCCTGACCGGCGCGTGACCACGTACACCCGACGCTAGTGACGAGATGAACGCCCGAAGTTCTGAGGAGGTGCAAGTGCAACAGATCTTCGCAATTATTCTTCGTCGCGATCGACCTTGGAGGACAATTTCGCCACAAAGGAACCGTGTGCAAGTCCCGCGTCCAGGAGAGATGAATAACCACGCCATGTAGCAGAGTCTGGTACAGTATACTTCAGAGGGTCTCATGTACATGTAAACGTGCGTCGTTAGTATCAACACCGTACAGTTAACGCCGAAGTCTCACTTATTTGCAAAGTTACTCAGGAAAACCCAAACCTAACTTCCGCGTCTAAAAATTGCTTTGGTATTGTTATAAAAAAGGGTAATTTCATGTTCAGATGTTCTAATTTAATTGTCTGCATTCAGCGTTAGAAGCTCCATTTCATTTCTTTAATATTTAGTGTAAATTGTCAAAGTGTGCTCCATTTTTTGTGTAACCGACCGCCCCGTCGCGCCATTTAATTTGTCAATACTTGACTGATGAGTCCTTTTTAATTGTGGAAAGCGTAGTTGTTTTTATTGCAAGGTCGTGCGCATGAAGTAGTATTATTTGTTGCATAGTGGTTTTTGATGTAAATTTTGCTCGCGCCGACGATTGATTAGTGTATTTCCGGCAGCTGGAGCCAATTAAGTTTTTGCATCACTATGTAATTGAGTAGTTGTTCTCGTTGGACGAGGGAGGCTTGTGTGTAATACCCCCGTCCGAGAAACTTGTAATGTCGTGCTTACGACTCGATGCACACGTTCATTCGAACGAAAGATTTAACCACGCCGACCCAATTGTCTTAGTTAACCGCTTTCCGAGGGCTGGCACTTAAGTTAATTTAAAAGAGCACGGGAGCTGGCAGACAAATGCCCTAAATTCGCATAAAGGCTTAGAAATTAAAAGGAATGATATGTTAATGAGATCCATGATTTGTATCCATACTTCACATGTAAAAATACCTCATGTGTGTGAAAGAGAGATAGAGTGAATGTTGTGAGAGTGAGGAGGCTTTGTAAACAGTTGTTGATTGCAATATTATTTTGTTGTTACAATATATATTCACTTTTTACCGTTCGTCAGTGTTGTTATTTGACGTTTTTTCAGGTACCAGATATTATGCTATTAGTGTTTTATGATTGTTCGAATCTACATATCAAAGGTAAACAAAACAGTGTAACTTTCCAAGGTATTAATCTCCGCCTCGCAATAGTATGACAATAAACGACCGTCTCAGTACCGAACTTGATAACTGGACCGTGAGTCACGACCGGTTTCCCGTACACATAACGACGTTTGGCCCCGTGCCGGGGTATGATTGACACGTCATTTCGGGGACCGTGAGTGCACTCGTTACACCAGCGTGCCTCTTTCATTTTTTCTCACAACCTGGATATATTTCGCTTTCCCCCATTCTCTTACTCTTAGCTGTTCCCTGATTGAGGTCTTTGTTTGGCAGTCTGCTATTATTTCTTGTCTGTCTATGTCGAGTAACCTGTCTCTGATTTGATATTCTGTTGAGATGCCCCCCCTTCCTCCCTCTTCCCATACTCAACCCATTCCACTATTATATAAGATATTTTTCACTTCCAGACCCCAGCTGTAAACGTTTTCCTCCTTTTTCTGTATTTCCAAACATTGTCCCCTCAGCGTAGTTTTGCCCTTTTGTGATAATCGCATCCAATATTTAACAACCCTCATCCGTTCTTGTACCGCGTCTCTGTTCAGGTCCAATTCCTTGAGAATCCCACAGTTGGCCGTGCCTCTGCTTACGCCCATTACTCTCTTATAAAATTCTGTTTGTATGCCAATTATTGTGTTGTCCCCCCTTAACCCCCACAGTTCTACTCCATAGTTTAATGTACCTAATTCTATTCCGGATTGCAAGCAGAGGACGTTGGAAGCAGCACACATGACATCAGGTGAAGAAGTCGCCTTCCGTCAATGTGGATTCCCTACCGTTAAGTGGGAGATGTGAAATTATGTGACCTTGTCATCTGTGTAGTACCAAAACGGTACGTTTCCGGACATGGGTACCTTATTAAAATTTGATCTACTATGTCTCCTCTACAACCCCTAGAAGTGTGTTATAGGAATTCGGAATCACCCTGTATAGTAGTGTGTCTATACCAGCCTTGTGAATTGAACAGGGACACCATTCTGCAACTGACCAACCTCACCAAGACAACAGCAGGCTGTTTTACACTTAAGTTTTCATGGCATAGTACTGATATTTTACACGTATTGAAGTGTTCACATGAAACTTTATAGGTAGGTTAATTGGACGTTAAGTTTGAGGGGCAATAGAAATTTGGTGAAATTTTCGATGCTATTAATTCCATAGCTCTTTTAGTGTATGAGTTTTGGTCGTCTTAGAATGTAAATATAGTATGTGAATAGAATATACATAGTAGCCTTTGCGGTTGTACTGTAATTGTTATCAGAAAATTTAATGACCTAGACATTGGGAGCGATTAGGGGAGCCAGTTCTCCTCCCCCAACACACACACACACTTTTTGTCACTCTTGCCCCCACACTATGCTAAACCTTATCTACAAAGGGAAAGTAACATGTCCTCCCCCTTCCCCCTCAGTTTTGGAACCCAATCGCCGCCACTGGACCTAGGTTAGAACCAATGTTTGTAAGGTACTTGGATCCGCAAGGGAATTGTTTCGATTACTGATTGGTAACTACAAATTTGCATACCCACAAAACACTACCTCCAAAAATGAACTTTCAAATACGCCACTGAATGGGCATATCCCTCCCAGCAAAAACGTAATTCGTACAGTGGGGAAACCTGATGGTAAGTGACCTGCAGGAAGGCCATGATGAAAGTAGATTGATTGATTGATTTGCTTTATTTTTACTTCGCTTTTTGTGCCACTTTTGGCTACTTTTCGAAGATGGGGATGAGTGATGATATGATGAAATTGATGAATGGACACAGACACAAACATTCACGCCCAGGCCGGGATTCGAACCCGGGACCCCTGGTGTCGTAGCGCGATGTGCCAACCACTCCGTCACGGGGGCCGGCATGATGAAAGTAGAATTTGATGGGTTTTATCCAGGTTCCGTAAAGATTGAAAACTAACGTTACTGCGGCAGTAAACATTTGAAATAGCACAGTCAGTGTATTTTGAACCACTAACGTTTTCTGGAAGAAATGTGTTACGTACACACATGAAAGTACATAAATGCATCAGTTGAAACATAAAATTGCATAAAATCTGCAGCTCAAACCAAATCCTTACTTAAGAGCCCATATCAGCGTCACTCGAAAAAAGCACCGGACAGATGTCAAATTTTCTTCCTAGTCTTACCAATATTGATTCTATTTCCCCCTTCGAACGCAAATCCATTGCATGGTAGACCGTTTGAGACTTTACTGGTGGGAGGCTTGCTTTGTCGAAAGAAACAGAAGACAAGGTTCCCTGTCCGCTACTCACCACCCCCCCCCCCGCCTGGAAGGTCAGGCTCTGACCATAAAAGACCTTTCTTTTGAGCCCGCACGTTTATAACTCCGAGCCGAGAGGGTTTCTGTGACAGGACAACGCTTTTTCCGAGTGTCTGAAAGAAGAAAAACACACATTGACGAACTTCGCAATACAACTTACATGTAATAGAGCCAAGGAATATTTAGGGGAGGCGGGGTGTCCAGGGAGTCCGAATCTTCCGCGAGAGACTTACGAAGTACTAAAATTAAATTATGTAAATATGCTTGTTTTGTTTAGCATCTGTCGTATTATGGAGAGAGCTGTAATTCCGTCAAACTTATTGTAAGGGAAGGATTACATTGGGGTCATACAACTTTGGATGACTGTATGAAAGAAGATTTATACACACCACTACCTAAGTAATATGCTTAAATATTAAATTAAGAGCTTTACTTTTCGTCAAATGGATCTAACATCCTTTTTCGTTATTCAATAAATATTCAATTCCTTATCTGTTTCACAATCACCTTGCCAGGGCAGTTGTTTTTATACAAATTGAAGCGATCTTAACTATTCATGAGCTAGATAATGAATACGTGCTGTTATATTCCTATTCTTATACCATCTTTTCCCATTCATGTGATAACAATATTAATTAATATTTTAATATTATTAATTTAATATTACTGTTATTTTAACTTGTTTTTATTATTAGAAGAAGGTACCAACATCATAGGCGTGCGCAGACCCTCTGATAAGAGGGGGGGCAAAAACCTTGAAAATTAAGTCAGATCGGCAAAGAAAAACCTCATTTTATCTCCCTGTTTTAGTTTTTTCCATTGATGTGATATATATATGTGTGTGTGTTCGCGCGCGCGAGTGTGTATATTATATATATATATATATATTTACCTAGGTATTAACATATTATTTAAATACATTACGTAATCTATTCATCCGCCCCTTAACAAACCTACAGCAAAAATTATATAGATTGTCTCTGAAATGTGAGCGCTCGTTTTCCTCCAAATCAAACTGTTATAGCAGCAACTGTCTGAATTACTTATTCGTTCTTACTTTCTTTCTGGTAATTTACAATGTATTGGAGAAAAGAAACTGCGAGCGAAGCGAGCAAGAAAATTTTTCGATCCAAATTTTTGAAAGTTGAAAACAGTATTGATTTAATAGGGCGCAAAAAAAATCATGGGACGGCATGGCATTCTCTTTTACAATTTTTCTCAATCAGATTGTTCGGCGCCCAGGGCCAACTCCCGCTACTTCCTAGCTACGGCTCGGAAGTTGACAAGACTGCAAGAAAAGCAGGTACCCCGAGCGAAGCGAGAAAGAAAATTTTACGAAATGTATTTTTATTTGTATAAAATTTAAAGTCGAGGGGACAATTGTCCCTCTGTAACCCCCTGCAAGTGATCCTGACCGTCTGGAAGAAATAATTGAAGATGGACGTGAAAACTAATTCCGTCTTGAGTATCCTTTTGTCCTGCTACTAGTAGATTCTGCTAGTCTTGCTTTCTTTTACTTCAATGATTTCCGTCCAAGGTTGGAAAAAGGCATAAGGCAATGGCCCCCTGTCCCATTGTGGTTGCGCCATTTCCTTTTAGAGTATAATAGTGTTTAATAACAGCGACAATATTGCTCTCCACTAAATTTCTAGGTGAAAGTATAATAATATAGGGGCATGGAACGTCTGGAAGGGGGGCAAGGATGACCATACCTTGAAAACGAAGGTCAACCTAAAAGTATATATTTCACAAGTATAATTAGATTTCAGTCATAGTAATTTACATTAATTATTATGTAATGGGGACGCAGGAATGCGATAATTTCAAATTCAAGTGGTGTTTTTTGAGGGGACAGCACTAGTATCGGGGTAATATGACCCATGAAAAAAATACCTTTCTTGTCCCTTTGTGGAAAAATCTGCGAACGTCCGTGATTAGGTGGCAATCCCCCCCCCCCCCGCCCGTGCGCACGCCTCTGACCAACATATATGGAATAGTGTATAACATCGAGTAGCAGGATATCTCTCCTGTATGGTGCAGTAAACTAGGGAAATAATGACGATGTTTTGTAGTAGTGCATAGCTATTCAGCCTGTTGCGACACATGTGCAGAACAGGAGGAAGTCATTCTTGTGTATTTTCTGCAGTTGGTGGATTATCCTAAGTGAGATGATTTTGATGTTCTTTCTTTTCTTAACGTAATAAAAACGTGTCTTGCAACCTAAGGCGTCGTGCTTTGTGCTCCGCCTGAGGATGAATTGTATGATGAAACTGATGAACGGACACTCACAAAGAGCATCCATGCCTGGATTCGAACTCCCGGATGTGCTAACCACTTCATCACGGAGGCCAGTGCTAATGCACATGAATATCAATCCAAGTTAGCCATTTGGAATCATTGGGAAAGTCGTGTAGTTAGTAAAATGTGTACTTTTAGCATTTTTGATACAATTAAAACTATCTACAGCCAATGCATATTACTCGTATAGAACCGGAACGACGAATTTGTGAATTTACTACAGGACTTTTCAAACATCCGCAGATAAGGCTAATACAGTTTCTTGTTCATATCTATCATAGTTATCCTGAAATACACGTATGTCAGTTTTCACGCAGCTTACTATATTCCTTTCCCGGATTCTCTGGAGTAAGAGAACGCGAACGCGTTCTGTGCGCATGTTGAAGGGTGTGCGCCTCGTCCAATGAACGCGCGGAGGGGAGGGGCATCCACGGGAGGGGGCGACTCGACTGCTCATTCGCGGTCCAGTAGTTCTGTAGTAAACATGTCAGCTCGGAAGTCTAGGGGAACTCTGCATTTAGGAGAGTGCCTCATAGTGTTGAATGTGTTCGAGAACAACTTGTTTGAAAAGTTTAAAACACATGGCTTTGTTTTTTTTTCAAATGTTTAAAACAAAGTGTTTTAAACATGTTTTTCAGACTTGTTTAAAACACATTTTGATACATGATGTTTCATAGTTTGTGGTTATTTGCATGTTTTTTTGAAAATGTATGTTTAAATTTGTTTTAAATTTTTTTCTGTTCTTCGTAGTATCAAAAGACAAATAAACGTGCAATATTATTTGTTATTTGTGTAAAACAATACACTGGCCATTGTTAAGAATAAAAGAAGAAATTGGCAGCAGAAAGTGTTTTGCTTTACGGCCGTTACACCGCGCAGCACTTCGTTGCTTTCATCAGGCACCCTTCCCCACCTAGTCTGGCCCCGCCCACAAGCTTTCCCCTCTGCGCGTCGCTACTCCAGAGAATCCGGAAAAGCAGTATAGTTTCCAGATATGCTTGATTCTGTTAACTGTACACTCCTCTTATTCATAGTTGCGAACTATCTCTCCGGATCCGAGCATGCATGTGAAAAAGAACTGAATCACTCCGCCACGGGGGGCAGCTTTTCTGATTGTAGTTTGTCATTCGAGTATTTGCAATGAACATAATTGTCAGCGATGTTTTCTCAATCCTTTCATCGTTACATCGTTCTTGAAAACATCCGAGAGGCAAAAATACGACATTAAGGAATTAAAAGACTAAAGAAACTAACTAACTCTTAAATGTTAATAATTAGAAAGATTATAAGTGAACCTTCCCGCCTCGGTTAGCGGTAATAATGATGCTTTGTAATCGACGGGTCACGAGTTCGATCCACGGTTAGGGACATTTAATTAAGTGGCTCGGATTCCACTATAGGCTGTAGGTTTTGTCCCGATTAGCCTTTGTGCAACTAAACATTGCAATTTAGTGCAAAAATCAGCAAGCTTGGGCAGTTTTATTCCTTGTAAGCCTAGGTCTTCACGTTAATAAATTATTATTTATGACGTTGGAAAATAATTTATGCCGAGTGGCCAATTTCTATTCCATGGAGAAGAATCAGATGTGAAACATATATAAAACTATTGGTAGTTATTTTCACTACTAATCAAATCTGCCCAGTGCGAGAGCTGCAACTGTATCCATTGATTTATGTCAATGATATTGATAGTCAATGCTTTTGTCTCCTAGTGTAGGTGAATTTGCAGTGAAAATATGTTTGTTCTCTCAGTGTTACCTTCAGAATACAATTGGTAACATCCTCCAACTTATGAAAATTAATTTTTAACACTCGTTCCAAAAATAGTGACATGATTTACATAGGATAATAATTGTTATCATTTAACTTCGTAGGCATCGTATTATCATCGTTTGACCCTCCAACAACCAAACAGCAATCCCACAGCCTCTGAACACATCCACCTACCAGATAGGCAGCAGAGTATCTGTAAATTTTTTTGGCAAGTTTGGAGACTTGTGATTTAACAATTACTTAGTACGTATTAAATAATCAATGTCCGTTGTTGATCCATGCAGATCTGCAGCTGCCACCTCCAACCACGATTTTACTTACAACACGTTGCAATAATCTTGCGATCTTATAAAAGCAGGAAATGTACTTGAACATAGCAATGGTCTTGCCCTAAGGGAAGTTTTATAATGGAAAATATTACGTAAGATAGCTTCTACTTCTTTAATTTTCGATCGAAAGGCGTCTACCGTACTATAAAAATCTGGGGTCTACAGGGAGCTTAGATATGTTGTTGGGGTTTCATCCCTCCTGACCTCCTTGTAGCGCCGTCCCTGGCTGTATGTATTTCGCCCAATGAGTACAAGCTAGCAAAACTGTGAATTTCAACAAGTTTGTAGGTAATTCTGCAGCTGTTCATAAAAACAGACGTATATTATTAGCTTCATGCTGTGGTTCATTTTCCCATTTCAGCAAAAAAGTATTCACACTCTTTGCATACGGTGAGTAAATGGGGGGGAAGGGAGAAGTTGCCCCTTAATAGCCTCACTTAGAAATTTAGTGCAGAAGAATCTAATAACGGTTCTTAAACAACATTATGCTTTTATAGAAATAAAAGTAAATACAATTTTCAAACCTACGAAAGTTCCAAGTAACTACGTAAGGAAAGGGTAGTGTATTACTTCCTATGTAATTGAACTCTCCCACTAGCAAATTTCTTATTAACACCTCCACATATTTTATTCTTTAGTTGTATTATCTGTATGTGTCTGCAGAATAAATTGCCCATATATTGCACATGAATAAATTATGTGTAGTTCTTTTGAATTTGCGGTACTAAACCACGTTTATACGTACAATAGTCTTTGAACGGCAGAGATGGAAAATAAAGCGCCAGCAGAGAACAATGGTGCCACTGAAGTTGAAATTCATCTAATAAAGTGATTTTAGATGCGTCGGGACACACACGACCCTGTTTTGTTCCCATCAATGTAATAAAAACTGTGAGATGGAATGAAGGCTTTATTTCGTCAGCTGAACTCTTATCAAGGCCCTTGCTCCCCATAATCGGAGGATCTGAGCACGCCTAAAATTCCTTATACAGAAATAGTGTTATTTGTCGTATATCCAGAAAGTTGATTGATTTGCTTTATTTTACTTCGCTTTTTGTGCCACTTTTGGCCAATTTGCGAAGAAGGGAATAAGTGATGATATGATGAAATTGATGAATGGACACTCACAAACATCCGCGGCCAAGCCGGAATTCGAACCCGGGACCCCTGGCGTCGTAGCGCGATGTGCTAACCACTCCCCCACGGTGGCCGGCCCCAGAAAGTTGAAAGTGAATGAAATTTCTATGGTGTGTTTTGTATGGTCATTATCAATAGTAAGTCTGTCATATTATTCAACTAAATAATGTCTTTGGAAAAGAAAAAACAACATATAATTAATGTATTTTATTTTACATAAGACCTATGCCTAAAAGTATTTTTGTATATGATGACACAGAACTATCTTATGTTGTGACTTCTTTGGGTCTGACTGTAATATATATATATATATATATATATGTAAATATGTAATTGGTGATAAAATAACGCAGTAAAGTATTAAGTAAATATATTTTATCCCCCTACTTACAAATCATGGAAGGAGCCAAATTCGAAATTAAGTTGAACGGACGTTCAAAATGTTTAAAAATAGCACTATTTCCATCAAGTATTTTTTACCATTGACCCTCAGAAATATCTCAAACTGACAATGAACGTTCATTGAACTTATTTATGATCGACAGCTAAAAAGTCATTCATTTGCGTGGCTGGTTGATAATCCACCACCAGATAGAATTTACACAATATTTACCTAAAAACTTTGAGTAAAGTCACCTTCCCCCTAAAAAAATCCCTTGGTAATGGACTTTCGTGTTCTCACAAAAAAAAAAGTTATAATTTGGCACAATTTTTCTTTTGCAGGCAAACCTTTTGTAAAGGTGTACTTGAGTCTGTGCAACCAGCCCTTCTCATTTGTGAACAATATACTGGAGAAATCCCCCGTTCTTCACTGTTGTCATTGCACTACAACCCCATCGTGATTTAGTATTAGGATATAGCGTAGTGAAGAACTGTTTACAAGCATCGCCCAAACCATTGATTCTCCCCCAAAACCTTTCCCTGCATTCTTTTTTCTTTTCCTAGCTCTCAGCATGCGGTTTTCTTGGAAGACCGGTCGATTGTGAAAGAAAAAAGGCCCTGGAGGGAGGGGGGGGGGGGTCGGGGTTGAGCGCGAGCGGTACAGAGGGGGAAACGGCTAGCGCGACCAGCTTAGAAACGTCAAAGTTAAAATTTACATACTTTGCTCTGTACGTCGACAAACTACAGACATTCTAAAGAAAATTATGTAAGATCAGTTTCATTTCCTTGCTGTAGAAGAACAGTTGAAGCTTTCTTGCGCTTTAAAATGTTGATTTAAGTTATTACATACAATTGGCGAGCAAGTGAATTTTACGAAATTGAGATAAGGAAAACTACGTAATAAATAATATATTTAAAAAAAGGCTGCGCGACATAACTAACTTCATATTTGATCTTTAACTCAGTAAAATTTAAATGCCACACACTTGACTGTTCGAGCACAGAACGTCGACGCAAGAACCTATTTTTTAGGTATCGTCACCAGCGGTGATACGGGCTCTTAAGTGCATCATCGAGAAAGATGCATCAAAAAACGCATCAATTGCTGCATTAAAGTAAAAAATACTCACTTGCATCATATCATATACTTTGGCGTTACTTTTATAAACAGTGTAAAATAGGCATCCAGCTGGAAATCTGATTCTTGGCAAAGGCCAAAAATACACACTTTAGTTCATCAATCGATGCATTTATGGTGCTACAAAGAGATTTCATCCATTTACTTTAGGATTCTATGAGACTGAAGTGATAATTTAGTAGGCAGATTATACGTATATTTCTGTAACACCCTATCTGGTAATGGCTTAAAAACATCCTCCATGATGCAAGTAGCAAAGAAGTTTCACAATGCCTTGATTCCTGGTGCCGAAGAAGGCGATGTGACATTAAAAAATCACAAGCCGTAAAATGAAGGGTTGCTGCCCTTTCTGATGAGTGTAGGGGTTGGAGTTGGGGTCCCGAGTTGAAACATTTCCCAGTTGGGGCGAACTAAATGCCATTCCATCATCTAACAATGTAACAATATAATTCTTTTCGACATTCACAAGATTGCCAACTCACGTGTTTTCCGAACTGAGGGACTGAGTGTAACGTAATAGAGAGATTTTTCTTTTGTGATATGTATCCTTATTTCACGTCCAACGTTGTTAATTTGTATGAGGAGGGTTACAGGCCGGGATTCGAACCCGGGACCCAAGGCATCGCAGCGCGCTGTGATAACCATTCCGCCAGGAGGGCCGGTTCATAGTAGATCAAAAATTACTCAGAGACAGAGAGAGAGAGAGAGAGAAAGAGAGAGAGTGGGACAAAGAACAAATTGCAAAATACAGGGAAAAACGACAGAGAAAGAGGGATATAAAACATACGAATAAAGAATGAGACAGAAAAATGAAGAGAGGGAGATACCAAAACACAAAAGGAAAGAACAGGAGTGAGAAATAGAGCTACAGAAACGGTCTAAAAGAGACGGAAAGAGAGGAGGGAAATAAAGAAGAAGTAAAGCATACGAGAAAGAGACAAAAATGGAGATTGAAAAAAGGATTTAGAAAAAGCGAACTAGAGGTAGCCACGACCACCAAAGGAGACAACACCTGAAAACATTTCGTCAAACCCACCCTAACGAAATTGTTCCGCCACTGGCGTATCGGTGTCGAGAATCATCCCATACTTCAATTCAAACGATGCAAGTCTGCGGCGCCAGTCTAGCGACGATCGTAGTACCAGAAGGGCAAAAATGAAGCGTTAATGCTAATCAACCTGAGAAGATGATTGCAAAGCTCTCACACAGCATCCATCTTGATTTCGCTACCAGCGATAATGTTCCATTGGTGAATTCTCGGTAGCGACGGTCGACGTCGGACATTCCGGCAGGTTCCTTCTAGGAACCATCAGGATGTTGTCCCCTCTGGACGTGTCGCATCCACCTCTCGATGAGATCGGGAGCATGGGAAAACGCACGCTGCCGCACACACAAAAAAAAATTGTTCCATCTAAATATAGACTCGCCCAGACAGTTTCCATGTATGAGAATGGAATTCTCTCCCTCCCATCCCTTCCCGTAAGGGTTTATCCACCTTGCACACGCGCTCGTGTGTTACGTGATGAGGGAGTTTTATGTTGTAATTATTCTTTTTTATGCTGTATTCTTTTTTGGTTCCTTTTCCTCTTCCGTTATCTCATTCTTTCAGGT
Source organism: Lepisma saccharinum (assembly GCF_977018435.1). Lineage (NCBI taxonomy): Eukaryota > Metazoa > Arthropoda > Insecta > Zygentoma > Lepismatidae > Lepisma > Lepisma saccharinum. The sequence goes on along the minus strand of NC_139232.1, from coordinate 54,111,403 downwards.
TTGGGAAAAATGGTTGTCCGTCCTCCGGTGGATGAAATGCGATAAAGCACTTACGGTCAATCTTTTGTGTTGTCTTGTGGTATAGCTACCACGTGGAGGATATTGTCTTGAAAGGAAGTTGCCAAAACTAGTCTAGTTGTATTTCTTATTATCGATCTCCATAATGTTCTCTAATGTTTCTATAAAAACATAGTTACGGTGCACGCATATTACGCATACAATTTCTTTATTCACATGTATCTCTGTCGTTCTCTCCCTTTTGCCCCCTCTCTCGCTTTCCTACTTTCTTTGTCTACTGTTTCTGCACTCTCTTTCTCTCATTTCTTTGCGCCTTTCATTTTCCTGTTTCTCTGTTTCCTTATCTTTCACTGTTTCTGTATTTTCCTTCTTCTGTTTCCATTCTTCCTTCCCTTCCTTTTTCTGTATTTATCTGCCTACCTCTTTTTGTTTTTCTTTTCTCTGTTTCTTCCCTTCTTTCATCCCGTGTTTTATTATATTTCTTTATTCGCATGCGCCTCCGTGTCTTTGTCTCTCTTTCTCCTTAATTCTTTCTCCACAGCTTTCCGCATTCAATCTCTTTCTTTTTCTAATCAAGGGAACCTGGGTGGTCACATAATGGTTCGAAAAAAAATATTTTTCCTTCCATCTTTCCCTATTTCCTCTTTATGCATGATATTTTTTTTAAAAAAAAAACCTGTTGCATCCCGTTTTTGTAAATTAACAGGCACACTGTATAGGTAGGCTGTATAAAGAGGCAGGATCAATTTCAGAGTCGCCACATATCAATAAATATTATTCCTTTCGTGTGAGAAACACAAGAAAGAAATAACAAAAATTATTGCGTGTTTAAACTTACAAATAATTCAGTATTATTTCGCAAATGGCAAAAAGAAACTTTATGAAAGAAAGAGAGTGCTTGTGCTCCAATTTAAAGAAAATCGATTTCCTACCATTTCATCGTTGGTGAGGCTACACAATAGGAAAGAAGAGAGGAGTTGAAAGTGGAATAAAGGAGACGAGAGGAGAAAGAGTAGGGAAAGGAAGAAAAGAGAGGGTAGAATAGAAGAGGAAAGAAAGGAGATGCGTGGCGGAGAAGAATAAAATGAAGAGAAAACGAGAAGAGAGGAGTGGAGAAAAGAGTAAAAGAGGAGACGAGAAAAGAGGAGTGGAGAAAGGAGAGGAAAATATAAAAGCGAAGAGGAGAGGAGAGAGCGCAGTGGAGTCAGGAGTAGAAAACAGAACAGGACAGAGAGATGATAAGAGAAATGGTGGAAGGCCAGGGCGGAGACAAGATATGAGAAAAGAGAGAAGATATGAGTGGATAGATCAGGAGGGGATATGATATGGAAGCAGAGAAGAAGAAGAGAGAAAGAACAGCGTGGAGAGGTCAAGAGAGGAGAACTGAAAAGTGGAGAGTAGACTAAACGAAGATCCAGAAACTATTGTTTGAGTGTCAAGAAATGAGGCATTAATCAAACAACATCAAACAATCAGTAATCCTTTCTGATGACGATCTAATGTAATCTCGAGGCAAAGTGACTTTTGGTTGAGTTCAGAACAAGATACGATTTTCTATTTTTACCTGTGATTGATCCACTAAAAACATAAATTTAATTTTCATATTTATAAGAAGTATCAAAACTTTTCCCAATTCTCAGTTCGTTGAAATGGAGGCATTTCATTCCTTAATATTTCATCGTTAATGACAAACAGAATCATTCCATTTCGCACAGTGTGGACGATGAATACAATGGGATGATATCACTAATCGATTTCCATATTGAAACAATATCGAACTTCGGTATCGACAAGTCGATATCGCACGGTCCTAACTGAGTTGAACTGGAAAGGACGTGCAAGACATATTGTGTACATGTTCAAAGCTTTCTTATCCATTTTTACGACTTTCCAACTGTGAACCCATCAAGGCCATGGAAGTTAATTTTCATCTTATGCAGAAACTTATCATTATAACGGTGACAAAAGATGAAATTTCCTCATGAAAAATCACCAGAACATCGTGGTTCAACCATAACCACTGGCTTCAAAACCCACAGAGTTCATCTCCACAGAAGATCTGTAGTGCACTGTTACTGCTAACACACAGACATTCGTGACGACAAAATAAGAATAATAATTTAATCCCCACTGCGAGAATGATGATGCCACAACTCGCAGCCTACAAAATATTTCCGCCTTCATCGCGGACCCCTGGCCCTCATCGCGCGGGTGATAAATGCCTGGGCGCTTGTAATGGCATCTGCGTGTAGCAGCCGAAAACAAAGCATCAATCTCTCGGTTACAATGAATAATGCGGCGTGTCCTGAAGGCTGGGTAAAGAGGTGAATTTTTTTTTTTTTTTTTTTTTTGTGGCGTTACTTAGTGCCACAGCACGTGGATGGTCCAGCTTCAGCCTGAGTGGGGTAAGTATGGTCAGATTTAGGGGCGCACGGATTAAGGGTGGCAAATGTGCCCCACCACAATGAAAGATAATCCAAATAAATTAAGACTTGAAAAATAAAAATTGGCCAAATTAAATAAATACAAAAAAGAGGTCGTGTGTGACGTTTCTCCGAGATCTACACTCTGTTTCCGGAAACTGTGGATAAAGAAGCTTTTTTTTAAAATATAAAAAAGGGTAAGCCTAGAAAGATGCCCAACCTTCACCCGCATACATTCAGGGGTGTCTTTAAATCACAACGAGGGCGTCCGTATACTCGGAACTGTGGTTCCCCGTTCTCATTGTGTTCTTTATATGTTGTATTTCATGTTGATTTACAGTAATTGATTATTTTACAATCTTTGGTGGTATGGATAATTTGTTTGTGTCTGAAGTTGCCCCGGTGTCCGGAACAGATTCAGATATTTGGTTTTACAATAGGCTATTATAGGTTTTACCACAGATAAAGGGGCCGCGGTGGCGCAGTCGGTAACGCGTCTGACTACCATGCTCAAGGTCCCGGGTTCGATCCCCGGCCGGTTCAAATCCGGGAACTGTTCTAACGATGGAAGCGGCCCCGGCGCCCACCCAGCGTCGAATAACGTGGGTACCTGGGGGAAACCCTGGGGGGTAAAGGCGGTCAGGGGCGTGATGCTGATCACCCCCACTCACGACCTGATCAAGAAAGTGTGGGGCGTTACCCCCACACCCCCTATACGCCTTCTTGGCGTGGTGCTATGCACAGGGGAGCACTTTACCTTTTTTTACCTTTACCTCGGCCTACGTATAGGGCCGGTGGCAACCCACCATCGTGAGGAAATTGGGGAGCTCCGAATGAGTGAGCGTAATCCGGTCGAGACGACTTACTATAACGGCTGGGGATACGTCGGGCTGACCCCCCGACTATTCCAATACTGGTTGAAGATCTCCACGCTTAGAGGTGACGAAGGAAAGTGTGGGAGGGAGACCGGCAGTCGGTAGGTATGCCTAGGCCCTTCATGGGCTGTTGCGCAAAGGATTATTATTTATTATTATTACATACAATTCATTTACAATATAAATGTACTTAGCATATGCATACAAATAATATATAATATTTAAAAGCATGCCATAACTGTGGATAAAGGTAGCTCATAACGATAAAGAAGGTGAGAGAGCGAGTGGGCGGAACAAAGCAGTGTGGACTACTGCTGGTAGCTGCAGCCACTTCCCTTCTCTTGCGTTCATTGGTCAAGACGGCTTCTACACACTGTCTCCTGAATCTGTGGATCAAGACCGCTCATAACGGTATATAAGGGGAGAAAGCAATGGGCGGAGTAAAGCAGTGCTAACTGCTGCAAACAGCTGGTAGCTGTAGCCACTTCCACTCAAGCCCTCTCGAGTCACTATTTAAGCAGAGACTTGTATTCGTTTGCTTGCTCCAGATAATCCCGAGACCCTTAGTGAAAGTTCCTGCCTTTAACCCAACTTCTTTAAAATTAAAGAAAAAGGAGAAAACATAGCAAAATATAGAAATGCTAAAAAACATAACTTTTTACTAAATATCTGGATACTCTATACTGAATGAAGAAATATTTCTTGACTTCGAGTTTCATCAGTTGAAGTACTATTGTGAAATTGTCAGTACACAGTCAGATCATTACTGCTGTTGATTGAAAATAATTATCAACCTCATAAAAGGGGAGCGGCGGTCGTTTCGTCACGCAAATATTAAATTCATGCTCACGAAGACGGCGATGTTGACAAACAGGTTTCGAAGGTTCTTATACAGTAATAATACTTATTATTATAACATTATGCATTTACCTCCCCATCTCATCTAAAAAAAAAGAGGTTTTTCTTGCAAAATAAGTAGATTGCGTTATGCTTTAGAACATTCTCTGGAATTCTGTAACGAAAGTAGACCCTTGTAATCATAGATATCGCACATACATCCAACACTAGAATAGATAAAAGATCAAGAAGGAAATATAACAAGGAGAATACTGTGGAGATGACTTGGTTTATTTTACTACGCTTTTCTGCCACTTTTGGCTAATCGCGAAGTTGAGGATGAGTGAAATTGAGAAGGGACACTCACAGAGAACACCCATGCCAAGGTCTGGATTCGAACCTGATACCTCTGGCGTCGTACCGCGCTCACGGATGTTTGCCCGAAAAAGTCTAATGTAAAAGGAAATTGCGACGGTAGAGTGTATTTTTTATGTAGCTTTGCAATAGCGTAGCCAGAGAATTCTGTTTCAGTGGTTCTGACGGGTGAGCTCTGCTTCAGGGGTTATGAATGCTAAGAGCATATTTCTTTCTCTATCCCCCCCCATCTTCTCTACCTCTCTATACTCTCTTTCTTTATTTTCCTGTGTATATCTGTTCTCTCTCTTTACGCGTATTTCCCAGTTTCTAAAATGTCATTCTCTCCCATTTCTCTCTCTCATCGTCTCTATCACCTACTCCCTAGCTTTCATTTTCATTCTTCCTACCTATTTATGTTTCTTTCAAAATTTCTTTATTCACATGTATCTCTGTCATTCTCTCTCTCTCTCTCTACCCCTTCTCTCACTATCCTACTAAATTTGTGAATTGTTTCTGCACACTCTCTCTCATTTCTTTGCGCCTTTCTTTTCTCAGTTTCTCTGTTTCCTCTTTCTTTCACTGTTCCTGTATTTTTCTTCTTCGTCTATTTACATCCTTCCTTTTCTTTCTTGTTCTGTATTTATCTACCTATCTCTTTTTGTTTTTCTTTTCTCTTTCTGTCTCCACTTCCTCCCTTCTTTCATCCCGTATTTTCTACATTTCTTTATTCACATGCGTCTCTGTGTCCTTCTCTGTCTCTCTTGTACCTTTCTTTCTCCACAGATTTCTGCACTCAATATCTTTCTCTTTCTAATCCTTTATTTTTCTTTCCATCTTTCTCCTTTCTTTCTTTCTTTCTTTCTTTGTTTCCCTACTTCCTCATTTGTTTTCTGTTTTCCCCTTCTTAACGCTCAGCAACTAGGGTTGGTATCGAGTCGATAAGACTCGGTCGTGTTCAAGGTCTGTCTCGGTCTCCGTCTCGAATATCGAAATATATAATATAAATAATATATACAGTGTGTCGCAGATGAAACGTTCACAGTGCATAGAGGTCATGAAGGTAAATATCTTTCTTGGTAATGTTGTTGTTTTGTTGGCTTTTTTTTTGTTATGTTTGACGCCTCGCTTAGACACAACGAATCCTCGAGAATCGGAATTTCATCCTGAATGTATGCAATCACGTTGCACAGGTTCACAGCTAACTTTAATGGATTAAGTTTTCATAAAAATCAAGCATGTTCTGGTAAATCCTGTTTGGTTTCCAAAAATCTGGAACGAGGACCGTCCCGTCTCGTTTTATAAGTCCCGAAAGATCTGGTCTCAATTTCGTCTTGACCCCATCCGTATCACTAACCATTAAAGAAACAAAGATTTTGACTTGCAAAACACTTGCATGTCCTTGTCTGTGTTTACATCGCCTTCAGAAGAGGTGGGGGAGGGAATATTATCACTTCGTTCCCTGACATTATATAATCTTAAATTTCCCGAAGGACGGACTTGATATTAATCCCAATTTAAAAGTCCAATAATAACGAAACTTGCAGATCTGCATCTTCCGGGATTGTTCCACACAACACATGCAGCGAAATTCTTGCATCGCCAATGAGCGACGTGAGCAAGCACGTGTGAGTGTGTGCAGCCAAGGTTGCTATTAATGAGGAGTCAAGGTTCTCTCGCAATCCAGAGATGCGATGCGGTTAGATTCCGTCCTCTGGTTGTTTTTTTACGCCATGTTCTCTACAAGGAGGCTTAGATACCACTTTCTGTTAGCAAAGCACTTAATGGCGCCACGATAAGTCAGCGTGATTTTTTTTTAATTCTTCGCTCGACTTCCTCATGCCTGACCGAACACACTGTTCTATTCATGTGGAGGTTAGGATGGAAACTACATGATGCGTAGAGATGACGGGATCACTTCTGGAACAAAATCCCTCAGAGAGGACAAAATTTCCCTCTTGTAATTAAACAAGTCAATTTACACAACATGACACGAACCTTGCATATGTTTATAACTAAAACCCAGTGACGAAGCAAATATCCACTTCCGTTCTGGTTTGCTGAACACAATTCTGAATATAAATCACCGCATGCCGTGATTTTCATGTGCAACGGCTTCACTCCTCCAAAATAGAATTTTCACCCACCCAAAACCTAACCGGAGATAATGGGAACCTTGAGCTGCAAATTGCAGAATTTTTATCAATTTTATCAAAGAAGAGCTGCTTAAATTAAATAGCGTCATTAATATTCATAGCCGACCTCCGTGACGAAGTGGTTAGCACAGCGCGTTACGACGCCAGGGGTATCGGGTTCTAATCACGACCCGGGTATGGGTGTTCTGTGTGAGTGTCCCTTCATCAACATCATCATACAGTCCGGCCAAGGGAAACAAAACTAGCTGGAAAGTACGATTGCAAACGCGAGAGGGGAAGCAGGTAGAACACTCATCAAGCCACCCTGTGGCATTTTGCTTATATGGGTTCGCTTGTTGTGTTTATTACTGGTTGCTGTGTTGTATCTGTGATGTCTCCTACCATTCGTAACAAACCGTTTCGAAGTGGAACAAAGAAAAAGTGTGGCGTTTTGGTCGCTGTTGCACATTCTACTGTATAAAACGCCCCCGATATAATACACAATGCCACAAACCATTCCATTACTATATTTGGGGGGGGGGGGGCTCCCCGATTGCGCAGTTGTAGCGTCGTCGCCTTGTAATCAAAGGGACCCGGTGGAGGCACATATAGTGGTTCGGATCCCACTTTAAACTGTAGGTCCAGTCCCTATTAGCCTTACTGTGCATAAAGTGGATTTAAAACACCAAATCAATCAATCAAGTTTCTACATTTTCTTTATTATATTTATAATACTATGTATAATAATACTATTATTAGTCAATACTATCAGGATTACTGCTGTGTACATTTGTGCTAATTATAATCTTTACTAAGGAGATCAATTTACATGTAATTGAATGACCCAAAATAAAGTTACTGGTTTACAAACAAGTTTATCTATTAATGTGACGTAATGAAAATACATTCCTGATATATTCTGTTTGCTGATATAGTATATGCATGGCTATTTTTTTTTCATTCTGTACCCTTACATAATTCGTACCCATCTCTGCGTATTTTTGGCGGCGATGTTACTACGTTTCAAACTTCATTGTTGTTTCCACAGCAGACGATTTTCACGGAACCCGCTTCCTGACCAACAACTGAACACGTCAAGTGGGCGCATGCGCACTTCCGTCCATGGTCTCAGCTAAGGCAGCCAGACAGTATCCTCATCTTCGTGATCAGCTAAAAGTGGCAGAAAAGCGAAGTAAACCAAATCAATCAATTAATCATTAAACGGTTTATAACAATAACTAACAGTTTTAACAGTTTATTTTCAATATAATCATTTCCCGCCAAGATTTTACTGATCCTAACAGCCATCCATCACTCGTTCATTGAGAAGGCCGCATTTCATTGGCTGTTCCGCTAGCGCTTGCAGTAGAGGAGTGGTTGTTTGGCGGGAAAAGGAACAATGGACGACAAATTAGATTTTTGAGCAAAAAAATGTGAATATCTGTAACTTCTGTGAGCTCTAAGACACAGAGGACGAGGCACACACTAAATAATACATCAACTGGAACACAAAAAACTATGGTATTGGAAAATGCAGTACATTGACACATTTGCCTGACGGTAAGAAAAGATTAAAACATGGAGAGGCCGGAAGCATAATCTTCGACAACAGAGGGAAATAGTTCATATATTCACGCAAAAAGGTCAAAATTATCATAACAGATGGGCTAAAAGCTACGAATTGCTTTCCGAAACAGTAGTTTAATACAGGAATTAAAAAATAGAAAATACATTTTCATTACATGTAGGATTTCATGGTGTTTTGTGTATTATTTTGCAAGGTATTGAGGGAAAATCCCAAAATGTCCCCTTCATTTCCTAATTTTCCCTACACCAAGAGGAATTTCCCTCAACGAAAGGTCACTGGCGGGACGAACCAAAGGGAAAGCGGCGACGGCGCCAGGGCAATCCAGAAGTGGGCGGGAGGGATGAATAAATCCATGCAGCAACTGTTCCATGGCATCGACGGGAGGAATGGGAACGTTTAGGAGAAGATTTATCTCCGCCGGGAATCTTAATATCCAGCCATATTTTCCAACCCCGATCACCAAACCAAGGGCAAGTAGGCCATTTGTTTGAGGGCAGCGGAGCAAGGGGTGTGATTACACTCACCCTTGTCAATGAGCCAAGGAGTCCAGGAGCAGCTGTGTTTATTAGAAATAGCTATGGTCGGACAACACATGCGGGGATAGCGACTGGCTGAATATTACTTTACATGCACACACACTTACACACACACACACACACACCTACATACATACATACAAGATGTTTTGATTGAAACGTGATGTAAGTAAAAAAAAAAAGTAGCTATTTTATTATTGTGATGGCTGCAGCCTTCTAATCAAGGTGTTTGATAACTGGTGGAGTCACATAATGGTTCGGATTTCCACTTTAAACTGTAGGCTCAGTCCCGATTTTTCATAATGTGCATAAAGTAAACTTTAGAAAATAAAGTCACTAATGATTTGCCAAATATTTGTTCGTTTATGAAATAGTATGTCTCATGAAGTTGTGCAATGTTCACGTATATTTGGAAATCGCAAGAAATCACTGTATTGTAACTCACTTGATGGAGATTTAATGGCTAAAATACATTTAAAAAAATATTGATTTTCAAAATTTGATTGTGTTACGTTCCCTGCAGCTCTCACTCTCTACTCCTGTAGTCGAGAACATGAAGACTCCAATGGCCTACATTAAAACCTTTCTTCAGGGTAGGTGCGATAGGATAGTGTAACGACTGGATAAATTTTACTGCATCGTTTATTATTTCCAAAGGGTTTAATACATCCAGGTGACAAGATCACAAGAACTGGAGCTTGAGTATTTTAATGTGGTTAAATTTGGATGTAAATTAATACTTTGAAGGTAAAATAATTCTTGGATGCAGAATAATACTTTGGGGTATGAAGTTAGGACTTAAGATAGTGTCGGGCACTCAAAACACATCGACCTAACCAGAAAAGTTCCCGGTATCGAACATCCCAACAATTCTGTCTGACACCCAGACAATAAGCTTTTCAGGGAGGGAGTCGAGAAGCTGGACTTGAGAACCCTGGCAATGTGAATAAAATTAAACTGAAAACCCTTCAATTTACCGGGGTGTTTGTACACATGCTATCAGCCTCGAATTCTTTAGTAACTTTATGACATAATATTATTTTGTGTTCTTACATGTAATAAATATAATCTGAATATACGTAGTTGTGTTTTGTGAAATATACAAACCTTTTAAGTTAACAAATCTTTCCATATTGAGAAATTGCAATTTTAAATACACTGCCATTGCCTCAAAACCTAAACTTCAATACTTCTTATTATCTTGTTGGCTCACACCGTGTATTCTTGCGATTTCTAGCCAAAGTTGCTACGTTCAGGTACACCCAGCGACAAAAGAAACAGTAGGCGAATTGTTCATCATCATCTTCATTCGGTCTGTATTGCACAATATGATGATAATGAATTGAAATAAATACGTCAATAAACATAGGGCAATGCCTGTTTCGCACCAACATAATATCATTCTCTAAAACAACACCGGATGTAGTGAATGTAATGAAAATATAACGATGGACAATTTGCCTACCATTATCTTTGCCGTTGACTGTACTATTATGTAACGAGTGCACTCACGGTCCCCGAAATGACGTGTCAATCATACCCCGACACGGGGCCAAACGTCGTTATGCGTACGGGAAACCGGTCGTGACTCACGGTCCAGTTATCAAGTTCGGTACTGAGACGGTCGTTTATTGTCATACTATTGCGAGGCGGAGATTAATACCTTGAAAAGTTACACTGTTTTGTTTACCTTTGATATGTAGATTCGAACAATCATAAAACACTAATAGCATAATATCTGGTACCTGAAAAACGTCAAATAACAACACTGACGAACGGTAAAAAGTGAATATATATTGTAACAACAAAAAAATATTGCAATCAACAACTGTTTACAAAGCCTCCTCAAACGCTCTCTCATTCATTCTATCTCTCTTTCACACACATGAGGTATTTTTACATGTGAAGTATGGATACAAATCATGGATCTCATTAACATATCATTCCTTTTAATTTTAAACCTTAATGTGAATTTAGGGCATTTGTCTGTCAGCTCCTGTGCTCTTTTAAATTAACTTAAGTGCCAGCCCTCGGAAAGCGGTTAACTAAGACAATTGGGTCGGCGTGGTTAAATCTTTCGTTCGAATGAACGTATGCATCGAGTCGTAAGCACGACATTATACAAGTTTCTCGGACGGGGGTATTACACACAAGCTTCTCTCGTCCAATGAGAACAACTACTCAATTACATAGTGATGCAAAAACTTAATTGGCTCCAGCTGCCGGAATACACTAATCAATCGTCGGCGCGAGCAAAAATTACCTTAAAAACCACTATGCAACAAATAATACTATTTCACGCACACGACCTTGCAATAAAAACAACTACGCTTTCCACAATTAAAAAGGACTCATCAGTCAACTATTGACAAATTAAATGGCGCGACGGGGCGGTCGGTTACACAAGACATGGAGCACACTTTGACAATTTATACTAAATATTAAAGAAATGAAATGGAGCTTCTAACGCTGAATGCAGGCAATTAAATTAGAACGTCTGAACATGAAATAACCCTTTTTTACAACAATACCAAAAATTATCAGACGCGGAAATTAGTTTCGGGGTTTCCTGAGTGACTTTGCTAATAAGTGAGACTTCGGCGTTAACTGTACGGTGTTGATACTGACGACGCACGTTTACATGGACATGAGACCCTCTGAAGTATACTGTACCAGACTCTGCTACATGGCGTGGTCATTCATCTCTCCTGGACGCGGGACTTGCACACGGTTCCTTTGTGGCGAAATTGTCCTCCAAGGTCGATCGCGACGAAGAATAATTGCGACGATCTGTTGCACTTGCACCTCCTCAGAACTTCGGGCGTTCATCTCGTCACTAGCGTCGGGTGTACGTGGTCACGCGCCGGTCAGGAATCTCTCTGGTGACGGGCTTCGATTCGGCGTCGTTCTGGAAGCGTCGTTCTGGAGTCGTCCTTCAATCTCTCCCTCTGGCTTCGATCGGCGTCGTTCTGGAGTCGTCCTTCAATCTCTCTCTCCGGTGACGGGCTTCGATCGGCGTCGTTCTGAAAACGTCCTTCGGGCTTTGGGCAGTGTTTGGCTTTGGTGTCGTCTTTGGCGTTGGCTGACTGGCTTCGTCGGAAGATGGCGACGCATCGTTGCGGGGTCAGGGAAGTCGACAGACTCCCTTCTCAATCTCCTTTAGCCCTCCATCCTTATGTAGTCCACGCTTGGCAAAAACAAATCACCGCGTAATCTTCACCAAAATAAGGCGCACACTGGTAACTCCCTATCTGCAAGTTGCTCACAGTACGTAAGGAAACAAAGTTCACGGACACAAAGCAATGATCACGCGAGAGTGTAGCGCGGAGATGCTCTCTCTATGAAATCCGGGTAAAAACTGTGTCTGGGATGGTAGCACCGCATATATATATAAGAGATTCAAATTCGTCCGTTGAAACCCACGCTAAGGTGGCTTCGCTTCGCTTTCTCAGGGGATGGAAATGACCTCTGTCCATTGTCTTGAAAGGCGCGGTCGGCGACGCGTCCTGGATCCTTGCAGAGTTGGGCTCCAGCTGGTTTTCCTGGTCATCCGTGAACATGGGTTCGAACGCCTGCTGCGACTCGAGCCCGGTAGCGGCGAAAATAATCTTTCCTTATCTTTGCGTTGGTGCAAATATGTCATGTTCTAAGCGGCGGCTGTCACTCAAGAAAAACTCGTCCCCCACTCCCGACGTCTGGCTCGGATACAAGTTTATTCACAAAATAAATCAAACCTCACACTTTCATGTTTGTGCATAAAATGAATCAATAAACAAAAAATAATTTATATCGAACTGCGTTTCACATGTCACTAGATACCGTGACAATTACATATGTTCCAAACTGTTGATTTATATCTTTCTTCGAAACACTGTTGACTTGTTGAGTGCTGTTGTCTATTCTGTTCTTATGATATAACAACTTTGCGAGTCTTCTAGATTTAAATTGTCGTGAGGGTCATGGCTGTTTAACATCAATAATTTAATGATTGGCGAATACACGTCTACATCAGAAGTTATGTACATATGTCAAACAAGCTTTATCCAGATCGCCACAAAAAGGTTAGTACATTAGAAACAATAATTTCATGATTAGAGTTCACGTTTACGTCATAAAGTTATGTTTATCTGACACATTAGTTTATAAATAAATTTTATGATATCTCCTTAATATGAACATTTTAAATTTACGTCTCGTACATTTCTTAACCTATTTGAATTTAATGAAAATGTGCAAAGGCGAAAGAATTGCATCTGAAAGCTAGAACACTACCATATAACATGATTTTAACTATGAATTGATCAGGAACAATATTATATTTTATGTAATAGATAGAAAACGTGGGAAAATAAACTACCTATTTATTCAATTTTAACAGAAAGATTAAGCTGATATAACCTGTAGAGATATAGCCTTGTATTGTTTTACACTTGATAGTCGTTTATTCCGTAAAAATATTAAACGTCAATTGTTTACTTTCATTATTTCAGAAATATAAATATCGTCACTATGATAGGAAAGCCTATGCTAAAGTGTTCACGAGTACTCAGAGACTACAATATTGAAATTTCGTATTCATATACCTAATAGTTACTGTGAAAAAGGAATATGAAGTTACAGCAATTAGGCCAACATCGTCCAGATAGGTAATTAAAACTCCACTTAAGGCACCCCCCAAATAAATTCATGTGTGCACGCCTATGTCTATTTTCCTCAACAATAATATGGATAAAGTTGAAAAATGCATTTTCACACTTTTTTAAGTAAAACAATGTAACAAAATTCAAAATTACATTAAATAATCTTCTATCATCAACTATAAGAACGGAGGAATCAAAGTGTGCAATATATTTGTTGATTATAACACCATTAAGCTTGTTTCCATGATTCTGAAAAACTAAATATGCTGACCAAGGCAGTAATTTATTTTATTAAAAACATAAACTAAACGTAACGTTTCAACCTTGTAGCAAGGTCTTCTTCAGACTCTGTATGAAGTATGAACTACAGATACTTGATACAGAGTCTGAAGAAGACCTTGCTAGAAGGTTGAAACGTTACGTTTAGTTTATGTTTTTAATAAAATAAATTACTGCCTTGGTCAGCATATTTAGTTTTTCATATTTGTTGATTGTTTATAACGAAAATGTAGATAATATGAACAAAGGAACTTCTCCCGTTTAGGTACTAAAAATGAGATTCTTTGAAGGCAGAATCTTGCTTCTGTCAAATTGGTTAATTTGGAGCGGGGTAGAAAGGGTAGACAATGAAATTGCACAAGATTGATTTATTGAATGAATAGTTTTATTTTACTTCGCTTTTTGTGCCACTTTTGGCTAATTTTCGAAGATGGGGATGAGTGATGATATGATGAAATTGATGAACGGACATTCACAAACATCCATTCGCAGGCCGAGATTCGAAGCCGGGACCCCTGGAGTTGTAGCGCGATGTGCTAACCAGTCCGCCACAGGGGGCGCGAAATTGCACAAGACCCTGACTCAGCTACTAGATGTGCCATAGATCATTTGAGACTTGGGTAAACACATACGGGTTCTGCTGAGCGATATAAAAGAAATTTAATGAATGAATTAATTAAAATTGTTAGGTGCGTCGGCCATTTTGCGCCCTTCGATGTATGCGGGGAAATGGACCCTTAACTAAAATTATTGCCTAAGATTAACAAAAGGGTTGTAAATGGCTCCTTGGAAAGAGTTAAAAGTGCAAGGTTGTAAAGGACCAGCACAAGACAAAAACAACACTTTAAAAAAGAAAGAATAAACTACGAGTAAAACCTTCCTCACAGACAGTGGAAGAGAACAGTTCTTCTCAGAAAGCTAAAAATATTTCTTAAAACACTGTCGTAATCTCCCAACAGGGATGACAAACAGCTGGGAAGATTAAAATATTTTTTTGATCTTGGATTTCCCCGCTATAAATTGTCGTAACTTACTAAAAAATTCAGCAGCTCTATTTTACTCCCTCTGTACACTGGCTGTTTCCCCCTCTTTTGTGGTAACAGTTTTCAGCGATTTAGTTGGAACGGAACAATTTACAAATATATGCGTTCTTTTCTACTTCTTAGACTTTTCTAGTAGAAGAAAAGCTTAAAAATTTGAAAAATTCATAAACATTTAGCTATAATGTTAACAGTAGACTACAAACATGAGAGCACATGTAACTCTTTTCGTGAACCGCTTTGTATCGTAAGTATGCTGCAAAAACAAATTTTGATAAACATATAACGCGCACTACAAAATTAATTTTGAGCGTTACACAGAACAATATATAGAATTGTGATTCAAGAGAAGTAAATGAAGGGCCTATACTATAATTTCACCAAATTCAGAAGACGAAATACTTAGTTTAATCAGTTATATCACAGAAACACGAAATTTCAACATTGAAGACACTGTATGTACTTATCAATATTCTCACAACAGATGGAGCAAATTAACTATACTGCTGGACAAAAAAAAACCGGACACTTGCATTTTTTGTGATAACGCAATGGGTCGATAAAAACTCTGGTACAAGGGCTAACTAAATGTTGCAGAAACTGAATTAAGTACGAATGCATAAACAAAGTCCGAGCCTATGAATGGTGCATATGGTACTACATGATCTGCCGAACATTCTGTAATATACCTGCGAGCTGTTATTGCAATTCAGATGTCAAATAATAAAGTGTCCGGTTTTCATTGTCCAGCAGTATATTACCAATTTTAAAACAAATATAGATTATGAAACTCATAACAACTAAATATTCCACAATAATTAAGTTCACGAACATGAGTCATAAATTTCCAGGATGAAAGATCGCAAAAAAAAACTACAGAGTCAAAACAAGAAATAAAAGAGTAAAATACCCTGCAGGAAATATGATAAAGAACAATTATATGAATACTAATATAAATCGTACGCTAATATCTTGTTCTAAACAAATACCAATCTGTCGTTACAATTGAGTCTTTGGAATGTAAAAACACGATTACAATAATCCTGTTAATTATTAATTATAGGAAGTAGTTGCAAAATAGCATTTACATAATTTTCAAGTCAGATAACATTTTATTTCTATATTACACATCACAAATGCATTATTATTATGCATTACAAATTTTAAAATATTATATTGTTTCCATGCGCAATACTAAATATTTTAAAAACAATTAGGATGAAAAATAACACATTAAATAAAAATCAAATTATTTATTTTTGTAATTTCTATACATTTAAATCAATACTACAACACATAATCAAAAACTAAATCGGACTGTATCGTTTTTAGACAATAAAGCAAACACCAATCTATCGTTGTGGAAAGGCGTTCTTTTCATTGTCGCCAAGCAAATACTAATTTATCGTTGAGGAGGGGCGTTCTCTTCATTGTCCCTAAGAAAATACCAATCTATTGTTGTAGAGGTGCGTTCATTTCATGGTCGCCAAGTAAATACCAATCAATCTTTGTGTAGGGGCGTTCTTTCCATGGTCGCACAGGAAAACTAATCTATCGTTGTGGAGCGGCGTTATCCTCATTGTGCCAAACAAATACCAATCTATCGTTGTGTAGGGGCGTTCTTTGCATGGTCGCCAAGCAAATACCAATCTTTCGTTGTGTAGGGGCGTTCTTTTCATGGTCGCCAAACAAATACCAATCTATCGTTATGTAGGGGCGTTCTTTTCATGGTCGCCAAACAAATACCAATCTATCGTTGTGTAGGGGCGTTCTATTCATGGTCGCCAAGCAAATACCAATCTATCGTTGTGTAGGGGCGTTCTTTTCATGGTTGCCAAACAAATACCAATCTATCGTTGTGTAGGGGCGTTCTTTTCATGGTTGTAAAACAAATACCAATCTATCGTTGTGTAGGGGCGTTCTATTCATGGTCGCCAAGCAAATACCAATCTATCGTTGTGTAGTGGCGTTCTTTTCATGGTTGCCAAACAAATACCAATCTGTCGTTGTGTAGGGGCGTTCTATTCATGGTCGCCAAGCAAATACCAATCTATCGTTGTGTAGGGGCGTTCTTTTCATGGTCGCCAAACAAATACCAATCTATCGTTGTGTAGGGGCGTTCTTTTCATGGTCGCCAAACAAATACCAATCTATCGTTGTGTAGGGGCGTTCTTTTCATGGTCGCCAAACAAATACCAATCTATCGTTGTGTAGGGGCGTTCTTTTCATGGTTGCCAAACAAATACCAATCTATCGTTGTGAAGGGGCGTTCTTTTCACGTTGGCCAAACAAATACCAATCTATCGTTGTGTAGGGGCGTTCCTTTCATGGTCGCCAAACAAATACCAATCTATCGTTGTGAAGGGGCGTTCTTTTCACGTTGGCCAAACAAATACCAATCTATCGTTGTGTAGGGGCGTTCTTTTCATGGTTTCCAAACAAATACCAATCTATCGTTGTGAAGGGGCGTTCTTTTCACGTTGGCCAAACAAATACCAATTTATCGTTGTGTAGAGGCGTTATCTTCATGGTCGCCAAACAAATACCAATCTATCGTTGTGTAGGGGCGTTCTATTCATGGTTGCCAAACAAATACCAATCTATCGTTGTGAAGGGGCGTTCTTTTCAAGTTGGCCAAACAAATAACAATCTATCGTTGTGTAGGGGCGTTATTTTCATGGTCGCCAAAGAAATACCAATCTATCGTTGTGTAGGGGCGTTCTATTCATGGTCGCCAAACAAATACCAATCTATCGTTGTGGAGGGGCGTCTTTCCATGGTCGCCAAACAAACACCAATCTATCGTTGTGTAGGGGCGTTCTATTCATGGTCGCCAAGCAAATACCAATCTATCGTTGTGTAGGGGCGTTTTTTTCATGGTCGCCAAACAAATACCAATCTATCGTTGTGTAGGGGCGTTATCTTCATGGTCGCCAAACAAATACCAATCTATTGTTGTGTAGGGGCGTTCTTTTCATGGTCGCCAAACAAATACCAATCTATCGTTGTGTAGGGGCGTTCTTTTCATGGTCGCCAAACAAATACCAATCTATCGTTGTGTAGGGGCGTTCTTTTCATGGTTGCCAAACAAATACCAATCTATCGTTGTGAACGGGCGTTCTTTTCACGTTGGCCAAACAAATACCAATCTATCGTTGTGTAGGGGCGTTCTTTGCATGGTTGCCAAACAAATACCAATCTATCGTTGTGAAGGGGCGTTCTTTTCACGTTGGCCAAACAAATACCAATCTATCGTTGTGTAGGGGCGTTCTTTTCATGGTCGCCAAACAAACACCAATCTATCGTTGTGTAGGGGCGTTCTATTCATGGTCGCCAAGCAAATACCAATCTATCGTTGTGTAGGGGCGTTTTTTTCATGGTCGCCAAACAAATACCAATCTATCGTTGTGTAGGGGCGTTATCTTCATGGTCGCCAAACAAATACCAATCTATCGTTGTGTAGGGGCGTTCTATTCATGGTCGCCAAGCAAATACCAATCTATCGTTGTGTAGGGGCGTTCTTTTCATGGTCGCCAAACAAATACCAATCTATTGTTGTGTAGGGGCGTTCTTTTCATGGTTGCCAAACAAATACCAATCTATCGTTGTGTAGGGGCGTTATCTTCATGGTCGCCAAACAAATACCAATCTATCGTTGTGTAGGGGCGTTCTTTTCATGGTCGCCAAACAAATACCAATCTATCGTTGTGTAGGGGCGTTCTTTTCATGGTCGCCAAGCAAATACCAATCTATCGTTGTGTAGGGGCGTTCTTTTCAAGGTTGCCAAACAAATACCAATCTATCGTTGTGTAGGGGCGTTCTTTTCATGGATGCCAAACAAATACCAATCTATCGTTGTGTAGGGGCGTTCTATTCATGGTTGCCAAACAAATACCAATCTATCGTTGTGTAGGGGCGTTCTATTCATGGTCGCCAAGCAAATACCAATCTATCGTTGTGTAGGGGCGTTCTTTTCATGGTCGCCAAACAAATACCAATCTATCGTTGTGTAGGGGCGTTCTATTCATGGTCGCCAAACAAATACCAATCTATCGTTGTGTAGGGGCGTTCTTTTCATGGTCGCCAAACAAATACCAATCTATCGTTGTGTAGGGGCGTTCTTTTCATGGTCGCCAAACAAATACCAATCCATCGTTGTGGAGGAGCGTTCTTTTCATGGTCGCCAAGCAAATATCAATCTATCGCTGTGGAAGGGCGTTCCTTTTTTGGTCCCAAAGCAAGTATCAATCTAATGTTGTGTAGGAGCGTTCTTTTCATTGTCGCCAAGCAAATACGAATCTATCGTTGAGGAAAGGCGTTCTTTTCATGGTCGCCAAGCAAATATGAATCTATCGTTGTGTAAAGGCGTACCTATATCTCATTGTGAAGAACAGGTTTGTTCATCTATAATCTTTGCGCCGATTTATGGTGAACTTCGTTCTGCATATTAAAAAAAGGAAATTTTTGGTGGTAATAATGTTAGCACAATACAGGGTAATTATAATGTCTATACACGTTTTAATGATATTGTGACAAAATATATTTCTTTTGCTGGTTATATGAAACTTTGCTAACAATAGAAGAAAGAACAGCCGTTGTTTGTGCTCGTGTTTGTGGAATAACGATTGAGGATATGCGGATGGACTTCAACCGGAAATTCAGGAAATCAGGCCCCGCCAGACTGGCTATCAAGAACCTGGTCAAAACACCGAACCTAACTGTTAGTGTTGTGGAAGAAGAACGTCCTGGTAGGCCAGCCATAACAGCACAAATTGGTCAGAGTGTGCAGGACGCGATCACATGTAGCCGCACCGCATCGACCACGAGATTCAGTATTCATAATCCCATCAGCTACCAACTGTAATTCATAGCACGGTGTATTGGGGAACATCATGCTCCTTACTGTGCACCAACAGGATGGGGCACCTTCCCTTTTGCCATCATCGTTCGTGATCACCTAAACGAAGTTTTCCCCGATAGATGGATTTGTCGGGCCTCGCAACGGCTTTGAGCCCCCCGCTCACCTGACCTGACCCCCCCTTAGATTTTCCCACCAGTTGAAACAACGCATTACGGTCACAGTTGCTGAGATTACATCAGCTATGTTGGAAAGGTGTTTCTGGCTGTGGTTGATCGCTGCCATCTGTGCTTAGATGGACCCCCTTTTTAAGAATCGTTATAATTTGTTATTTATGGCAATACTGGTGAAAAAATTTAACCATGGTATTTTGGTGAAGAAACAGAAACATATGTTTTTAAAAAATAAAGAAAAATATGCCAGTGGTCCATCTATCCTCTATCACCCTGGGTTAGAAAGGCCAATCTATACGGAAGAGATGGACCTCTGAGAAATGATAGCATGAAAGGAGCAATCTAGTGCTAGGTGCTACTTTCATTTAAAATAAACCTTTGAGACTAAATAAAATATCGGATCCCAATTTTCTGTGAATTATAATTATTTTAGTTTTTAAGTTTTATATTCCTTTTTTGCACACAAGTCATATTTATATAAAGTTATATGAGCCAAAGGTGGTCATAGCTAAGCTTCTTGGGAAATGTACAAATCTCCAATGAGAGATAAATTTATGAAATTTTATGAAACAACTCTTATTACTAATTAACAATATGTACCTTATAAATATTTTGTAAAATTGCTTGTAACTTAAAAAAAATATTACAAAACCGTTACATCTGTTCCCAAGGTGGCCCATGGGTACCAATGGTGGCCCACAGCTTATAGTTTCGTAGAAAATGTTGCTTGTGCTCAAGAAAATATATTTATTCATTTTTATAATAATTTATTAGAGAAATTGTTAGAGTCAAACTTTTGATTGGTGACATGCATTACGTACAGTAACGACGCATAACCGACCTCTGTGGCGGAGTGGTTACTTTTTGACCAACCCTCGTATGTACAATGATTTCCCCAAGCTTCCATCCCTTGATATTTTGGATTTGAGTTGTCCTAACATTCGGGAAAATACCTGGAAAAAATATTTACTGTAGTATTTAATTCCGGGTTGGAGCAAGATTTTAGCCAATTCCACCCTACTAATTGACTTCGAAATAAATTTTAAAAAAAAACACATCCGCAAAAATAATTATCACTGAAGTATTTAACATACAAGCCCAACATATTAATAACATTTAGTGATTCATGAAAGTCTGTGCAAATTTAACATTATAGTAATAATAAAACATATTTTAATGTGAATAAAGTGTAAATTCCAGAGGCGAGTGTAACCTGTTCCCAAGGGGCCCGCCACTGGCCACTTTAGGAATTCGCCTCTGGACTACGTTTTTCAACAAAAGATTGTATTGCTCCTTTGACACAAAATACATTTGTACAACGTAACAATGTGATCAAAAATATTATTAAATATGTATGAAATATTAACATTCCTTAATTTCTAGGACGTGCACACACACATTTCTTACTTACCTTAAAATAACAGCAAGAACTAATCTGCTCGATCCCTGATACAATAAAATGGCTGCTGGCATCCCGAGACAGTTGGTTTTGTGCATAGTGCAACAGATGGGGGCTGGGTACATTTATGTAGTGCCATTTGTGGGCCACCTTCGGAAATATGGCCACCTTCGGCTCACTTACTTTATGATATTTTTTGTAGTTCTCATGTAGCCAATAAGAATATTTATTTTTCTCAGTTTAAAGTTTAAGAGCCGGCCTCCTTGGCGGAGTGCTTAGAACATCACGCTACGTCCCGTGTTCGAATCCCGGCCTGGACATGGATGTTTGCGAGTGCCCATTCATCGATTTCATCATGTCATCACTCATCCCCATCTTCGCAAATTCGCAAAAGTGACACAGAAAGCGAAATAAAATAAAGCAAATCAATCAATAAAGTCTTGGATTTTTATTCCCACACAACTCGCATCATCTTCTTACCACGCATGCACGCGTGTCTGCGCATGTGTCCCATATAGCTAGACCGGTCAGTATACTCTTACAAAGAAAACACCTTAAATGGATTAGATTTCCGAAGTAGTATTCTTAAAAATATTAAATTGTCAATAATTTCCTAAAACTGACTTCTTACCATGTACTACCAAATGGTCCATCTCTCTCGTGGCGACGTGACCAAACTCTTCCGTATGTCCACTACAACTTCGACACAACAAAGATTGATTGACATATTTTTCACTTTGTATGAGAAGCTGGTCCAAAAATATTATCAGATAACTGTCGTATGTGTGACGCTTATTGCGTAAATAGTATGTATTGTTTATAAGACCTTTGAAGTTGTCAAGATGATGTTAAAAACAGAGGGCGTTTTGTCTTGTATAAATGGAGTTCATTATAGTTTGTTGAATGGTAATTTGTGGTCAATTAAATAATGTTGAATTATGCGTGCATATCATTTATAATGTATTCGACACCTTGTGTGAGATCTGCATGTGTTCCAAATACACAACAGATGTATTAAATGGCGACGAGGATGGGTTATTTAACGGCGTAGTACAGATTTAGGTGAGTTTTGTCTATGATTAATTGGATTTAATCGTTGCTCTTGGCATCATGTCGTACGTGCCAGGATTTGACAAATATGATCCAGATGAAGGAACCATTAACTCTTATTGGGAAAGATATGATAATTATTGCCGAGTGTTCAACATAACTGAGGAAAGCAAAGTTCCTCGATTCATATCTGTAATTGGCTCCAAACCTTATGAAGTGTTACGCGAGTTATTCTCTCCAATACTAATAGAGAATATATCGTTCAAGGAAATTTCTGATAGGCTCATTTCTTATTACAATACAAGTAGTAATTTTATAGTGCAACGCCTAAAGTTAAGAAAATGTACGCAATTGGAGGTAGAGAAGGTTGAAGATTTTACAAGAAGGCTCCGAAAGATAGGTGAAGCATGTGGATATGGTGAGTTTTTACCTATTGCATTGTTTGACACGTTCGTGAGCGGTTTAAGGTCTGACGTTATTAGGAAGAAAATAATAGCAGAAAATATCATGGAATTCCAGAAAGCTTTTGAGTTAGCTAGACAAATGGAAAAACTCGAGTGTGATATGAAGGATTATTACCGTGAAGTGAATTTAAAAGGCACAATAAATAATATTAAGTGCAAGGGCAATGACAGAAGATTTCATGAAGCGAATAAGGTTTCACGTAAAAATGAGAATGATTCCAAATTTAGCAATCAGCAAAGTAATCTTCATGGTCAAGGTAATAATTCAAAACCATATGAATCAAAGTCCAAAGTGCAAGGGCATTATGAAGGAAGTTACTGCTCTTTCTGTGGGAAGCAAGGCCATAATTATTTGGAATGTTATAAAAGGATTAACATTGAACGTAGAAAATCCATAAATTATGGACTCAATAACAAATTTGTTGCTCATACAACTGAGTTAGAATCCGCACCTAAATCTGAAGCTAACCCAACAAACACAGCTGCCAGTAAAGATTTATTTATTGCCACTATTTTCACGCATTCTAATGATGCACAAATCAACGTTAATAGGGTCAATACATATGAAGTCATACAACCTGGTTGCTTGACCATTTTTAAAAAAGTTTATTTTTTGAGTGGTGTGAGCATCATATATTGACAGTTCAGAACCACTCTTATTTTATTTTTACTATCACCGATTTGAAGATGGCGGGCATTTTTTTATCATGGCGCGAGTCATTCTGTCCATTCGTAAGCATCGGCGGCAACTTTCTTTTCTCAGCTCTGGTAAGTCCTACGACAATGAGACAAAATCTGTGATGTTAAGCATATTATAGGCTACAATTATATTTCTGTGTAATTTTCTAAATATTATTCCTTCATAATAAATTTTAAGGTTAAAATTGTGTATTTTAATCGCTCAAAATGACATTTTCGGACATTTTTTTGGCGGGGAAGGCAGTTTGCTTGACACTTGATTTTTTTTTGTGCAAGTACCCGTGTACCAATAGAGTATGTCAAAATTATTCGAAGCTTGAGACTTTAATATTTGTTTTTCTACAGGGTCATAAACATGTACTTTTTGTTAAAAAAATTCCAAGTTCAGGGTTAAATATCTCTGGTGGGCAGTTGTTTAAAAATCTGAAATTTGTACACAATACAGTACTTCAGGATAAGTAACTTCAGTAAAAATTTTGAGATTTAATTGGTTTAAGAGATACAAAACTCGTGAAAAATTCAATATTTTGCATTAAATATGGTATGCCTAATTTCATTCCTCATTAACATTTTGTGTTGAAATTCTGCAAACTATAACAAAGAAAATAAAAACATAGGAAGCGTTACTTTTCAGCACACCCTCGTATATATACTTTATTGCAGAGCCATTTCAGGATTGTAATGTTGTTCATTGACATTCCAAATTACAGTTTGCAGAATTTCAACACAAAATGTTAATGAGGAATGAAATTAGGCATACCATATTTAATGCAAAATATTGAATTTTTCACGAGTTTTGTATGTCTTAAACCAATTAAATCTCAAAATTTTTACTGAAGTTGCTTATCCTGAAGTACTGTATTGTGTACAAATTTCAGATTTTTAAACAACTGCCCACCAGAGATATTTAACCCTGAACTTGGAATTTTTTTAACAAAAAGTACATGTTTATGACCCTGTAGAAAAACAAATATTAAAGTCTCAAGCTTCAAATAATTTTGACATACTCTACTGGTACACGGGTACTTGCACAAAAAAAATCAAGTATGAAGCAAACTGCCTTCCCCCCAAAAAAAAAAATGTCCGAAAATGTCATTTTGAGCGATTAAAATACACAATTTTAACCTTAAAATTTATTATGAAGGAATAATATTTAGAAAATTACACAGAAATATAATTGTAGCCTATAATGTGCTTAACATCACAGATTTTGTCTCATTGTCGTAGGACTTACCAGAGCTGAGAAAAAAAAGTTGCCGCTGATGCTTACGAATGGAGAAAATGACTCGCGCCATGATAAAAAAATGCCCGCCATCTTCAAATCGGTGATAGTAAAAATAAAATAAGAGTGGTTCTGAACTGTCAATATATGAGGCTCACACCAATCAAAAAATAAACTTTTTTAAAAATGGTCAAGCAACCAGCTGGTATGACTTCATATGGATTGACCTAATAGTAAAGTTGATAAAGAAGAAATCGTGGATCAGGCATCCAAACTTCAATCATCACAACATGTGATCAACGATTCGAAAAATGATATAAAAGCGTGTACAAGGGAACTAGATTGCAACATTAACCAGCTATCATATTTAATAGAAATTAATGTACATGATCATGAAGCAAAGTTTCAGATTGACACTGGATCCTATGCATCTGTAGCTAGTAAAGATTTTTATCAAAAGTTTCTGCAAAATGTACAAATGTCTGAACCTAACTGTACATTGAAAGGTGCTGATAATAATGTAATACCTTTACTGGGAAAAGTTAATGTGAATGTTGCGTGGAGAAATCAGTTCTATCGTCTAGATTTGTACATAATTAACTGTCATTTAGAATATCCACTTTTAGGAAGAAGTTGGATTTAAATTATGATCCCCAAGTTACATTGTGAGTTGACTGAAATTTGTGCAGGGGAAACTTGTTCTCCGCAGTCTGATATTATTGAACACAATGTCACAGGAAATAATGCAATGAACTATGATGTTCGTAATGTCAAGCATATATTAAATAAATGTGACAATTGTATAAAAACTAATAATGTACAAGGGATCATCGATATTCTAAAGGAAGAATTTCATTCTACATTTGATGGCGATTTAAGCTTACCTATAAAGGATTTTAGAGCTGATATTCCATTAAAACCTGACGCAACTCCAATTTTTAAGAGATTTAACAATGTGCCTTATGGAATTAAAGATAAAGTAAAATCAGATTTGGATGAATTGATAGATAACGGTATTTATGAAAGAGTTGACACTAGTGAATGGGCCAGTCCGATGGTTGTCATTAAAAAGAAAAATGGAGATTTACGCATTTCTTGCGATCTAAAAAATACATTGAACAAATATGTAGAAAATGCTTCTTATCCCCTACCACTGTTAGAGGATATTTTCCAGAAAGTTAGAGGAAATGCCGTATTTGTTAGTTTGGATTTACAAAAAGTTTATTGGCAAATAGCTTTGAGTGAAAAAGCAAAAAGGTTGCTTGTAATGAATACGCCATGGGGATTATTACAACACACAAGATTACCGTTAGGAGTTAAAATTTCGTCTCAAATATTTCAGAGAGTAATTGAATTTATATTGCAAGGTCTGCATTATGTAATTCCATATCAAGACGATATTATAATTTGTGGATCTGGACTGAATGAAACGGTTAGCAGATGTATTGAGGTCATTCACAGGTTAACACAATACTATAACGTGAAGGTTAATTTGGAAAAATGCAAGTTCTTTAAATCATCCATTCAATATTTAGGATATGAACTCTCTGCGGAAGGAATTAAACCTTGCCAGTGCAAGATTGAAGCATTGCTTAATTGTCCACGTCCGCATGACGTGAAGGAATTGAAGTCGTTTTTGGGAGGCATTAATTTTTTTCGAAGGTGCATTCCAAATATGGCTATACTGATTCCAGCCTTATACAATTTATTAAAGAAGAATGTGCATTGGAATTGGGGTGATGACTGTGAAAGTCAGTACAAAAAGGTTAAAGAAGCACTGCAGTCATCCGAAACTTTAACTCCGTTTGATCCTAGCAAGGATACAGTAATCATATGTGACGCTTCGAGCTATGGACTAGGAGCTCAGATGTGCCATAGAATTAATGGGAATTGAAAACAATAGAATGTGCATCTACTACTCTTTCGCAACATGAAATGGCTTATCCTCATCATGAAAAGGAAGCTCTTTCAATTATATTTGCCGTGAAGAGATTTAGAAAATATATTTATGGAAAGCAATTTCAAATATGGACTGATTCACTACCCGCCAAACAACTACTTCAATATGGAAAGGCTATACCCATGAACTTCAATGCTTCATCAAGGATTCAACGTTGGTGTTTGTTCTTGGCTAATTATGAATATGAAATTGTGTACAAGAAGAATGTTGAAGTAGCGGATCTGTTGTCGAGGTTGCCATTGCAAGGGGAAACAGTTGATATCGACAGAATTCAGTTTGTAAATGCAATCAAGCTCACGGATCATCTGAAAGATGTCTTCCGAACTTTGCAAGAACAAGATGTGATGTTGAAACAGGTCAAAAGGTACGTTATGGAAGGCTGGCCAGAATCTAAGATTAAGGATCCAAATATAGATGCAAGTGAATTCGAAGCGCTGAGAAGAAGAAGAAATGAACTACAATGTGAAGAAGATACATTGCTGTGGAGTTCTAGAGTTATTGTACCTAATTCAATGAGGCAGCAAGTTTTGGAGAAAGCTCATGAGAATCACAATGGCATAGTAAAAATGAAGTTACTATTGCGTGAAAGATATTGGTGGCCTGACATAGACAAATGTATTGAGGATCACGTAAAATCGTGTAACGTTTGTAATGCTGTAAAACCCGACACCAAAAAGAAAGAATACTATAATTGGAAGGAAGTAACTAAGCCGTGGGAGAGAGCACACATGGATTTCTTCTATTTTCAAAGAAAAGTGTTGCTTCTCGTTGTTGATGCATTTACAAAATGGCCAGAATGTGAAGTTGTATCTTCTACATCATTCGGGGATGTAAAAGGATTTATGTCGAGACTAAGTTCAAGGTATAATCAGCCATACACCTTAGTTACGGATAATGGTCCTCCCTTCCAATCTGCAGAATTCAAGAAATATTGTGAAGATCAAGGGATTGCTTTGATGCATTCACCAGCTTATCATCCGGCTAGTAATGGACAAGCTGAGAGACAAGTACAAATTATAAAAAGTGCTCTGAGATGTAAATTGTACGAAACTAGAAGAGATGACAAGCATTTTGATTTGCTTTGCTAGATGTGCTACATAGTATCCGAATGGCTCCAAACACCGTTAATTTGAAATCTCGTGCTGAAATGATGTATGCATTTGCGCCGAGACCGAAAGATGATGTAGATCGATTGCAGGATATTCCTGAAAAAAAAAAAAAAAAAAAAAACGTGAGGATACCAGAGGAGGTGTCAAAGTTTGGGTGAAACTTGCCAACCGAGATTCCAGTGGTGCATCCTATGTTCAAGGTGAAGTTGTCCGGAGAGCAGGGACATATACT
Organism: Lepisma saccharinum; assembly: GCF_977018435.1. Classification (NCBI taxonomy): domain Eukaryota; kingdom Metazoa; phylum Arthropoda; class Insecta; order Zygentoma; family Lepismatidae; genus Lepisma; species Lepisma saccharinum. The sequence continues at coordinate 54,083,512 of NC_139232.1, read as the reverse complement.
TGGTATATTAAAGTTGGTAAAGATGTTAAGTTAGTGCATGGAAACCAGATAAAATGGAGAAATGTGAAAGAAAATGATAGAGGATATCATCATGATAGTGATGAAACAGGCAATAAGAATAATGACGCATCTTCAGAAGTCCACGAAGGAAGATATTTAGATGCGAATGATACGTTTAAGGATTACGAGAGAGGAGACAATCATGAAGTGGTGGAAGAAGCTGCAAGAGGGAACATAGATTTAGATAGACATGAAGCAGCAGAGTCAAGAGTGCTAAGGAGAAGTCAGAGGCAAAGAAAACTACCTGACAGATTGAATTTAAGTGATTATGGTTAAAAGAAGTAAAAAAAAAAATAAAACCAAAATTTTGCTAATGCAAAATTTCATCGACGCGGGGGAATGTCGTATGTGTGACGCTTAGTGCGTAAATAGTATGTATTGTTTATAAGACCTTTGAAGTTGTCAAGATGATGTTAAAAACAGAGGGTGTTTTGTCTTGTATAAATGGAGTTCATTATAGTTTGTTGAATGGTAATTTGTGGTCAATTAAATAATGTTGAATTATGCGTGCATATCATTTATAATGTATTCGACACCTTGTGTGAGATCTGCATGTGTTCCAAATACACAACAGATGTATTAATAACGTAATACCATTCTATGGAAAAAGTGAAAGAAGTTTCACCCACTTGATTTCAATTTAGACGGTTTCTTTGCTCACTGCTTATAATCTAGTTATAACAATGTAACATCCTGCTTACCCACATAACTCGATTATAATGAGAATATTGGTGATGATTTATTCATAATTTACGGTGCAGGAAAAACACGTTGCATGCAATTCTTCATTTTTCAATTCGAAGACTTCTACAAGGTTATTTGCTCACGTTAATATAATGAGAAACCAAATATGTTACAACTGTAATGAAAGTGCCATATGGTGCGTATGATATGATAAGTAGAAATGGAAAACAATACTCGCCAGAAACTGAATTACATTGTATATTTACAAATGAAAAACGCTTTGGAATAAACTTGAAGGAAACGACTCACCTCTTTCATTACATTCTCCCCATTTTTCAAATTAATATCTTCTATTGACCTTACGAAACACTAAATCAATGTTACAAAGAGATGAGTTTAGTTCACACGGAAAAGAAACAATCCATTGTCATCTTATTTGCTCTATTGATTGTTTCCTGGCAATTACACTATTGTTAGCATAATGTGCATTGTTACGGCAGTTTAAATTGAGAAAAAATTGAAGATGGAACATGTTCTCTTCAGAAATTATTTTATGTTACACTACATGACTAAGATTACATGATATTATCTAACACTGTCGGTGGCAAAATGGAAAGTCGACCACTACAGAGAACGACAGACACAGAGAGAGAAATTTTTTAATGAAAACCAGTAACTCGAAAACATTCAATTTTTCGAAAAAATTAAGGAGACCAAAGTGAAAGAGGTAAATAATTTAAACCAGATATAATATTTCCTGCACAAGTTGATCAACAGAAAGACGTTCTATCCACAATAATAAAGGCATGAGTGAGCGTTGTACATATTCTGGGGGATTCGAAATTTTAAAATTGTGCCTGTTATCAATTGAGTTAGTGTTTTAATTCCACTTTATGCACAGTAAGGCTAATTGGGACTGAACCTACAGTTTAAAGTGGGATCCGAACCACTATGTGTCTCCACCCGTTATCGAACCCGGGATCTCTTGATTACAAAGCGACGACGCGACCATTGCGCCATCGGAGAGGCTTTGCGCCCGTTAGTAGCACATATTGATGACATATTCGTGTAATCATAATGTAAAAACGCTTTAAGAGAAAGGGAAACTAAAAGGTGTGAAGGAAGAGATGGTATTAACATGTAGTATTTAACTTGAGGAACATAGTCTAAAAAAATAATCAATGACATGGTGTTGCAGTGTCCATTTCCTCGCACGTTTGGGACAAACGGACACTAGATGCTTTAGGATGTTTCATCACAAGAACACACGAAATATGGGTCTTTGCTATTTGCAACAACGCTTACATGGAACGAGAGTAGCCACTGTAAGCTGTACACCCACTTTTTACCCTGTTTGTTTGTACACGTCTTCGCACACATCGTTTGTGATGCGTTTATCCTGCTTTGATTTTTTTCTTCGATTTGTAGCTTTCAGTTTTTTGTCTTTGAGGCGAACGACGAAGGAAGGAAGGGTCCACTAATATGTGTGAATCTTCAGTTTTTCGGACCAAGTCTGAGAACTTGATGGCAAGGTGCTTAGCTCACGAGCAGGTAGGGACAGCATTAGCACCTTGGGAAATACATGCTACCTGCACCAAACCTTGCCTGCCTAACCTATCCACGTATGCATATAATAGCATAAATAAGCATGTAAATAGGTTTGGCAAGTTATATTTTGTTTATTTAAGCTATTATATGCATACGTGGATAGGTTAAGCAGGCCAGGTTTTGTGCAGTTAGCATGTATTTTCCAAGGTGCTAATGCTGTCCCTACTTGCTCGTGCTTAGCTCCTCAAACCTTCCTGGGGATGACACAGCATGTTATGGCGCTGTAGGCTCTGATGATAACTGCAGGAACAAATACATGTTCAGGCAGGCGTTGTGAATTAAATAGATATATACAGTAAAACTCACTCACATTAACACCATTTGATTCAGGTTGCCCAGGGTAGGAACAGATGGAAAGCTGGAGTTGCTGCAGCCATAAAATTGATGATATGATGAAGTTGATGAATGAACACATTCAAACATTCATGCCCAGGCCAGGATTCGAACCCGGGACCCCATGCGTCGCAGCGCGATGTGCTAACCACTCCGCCACGGAGATCGACTCCACTCCTCCACGAGGGCCGCCCCCCCTCCACCCACACACGTAGATATATACATGCATGTTTCAATTTCAAGGTGACGACTCGGCATACACTGAGTCACTTGGAATACCTAAGAATCCGATATTAAAAAGAGCTGTTTTTGTAAATGAAGTATTACAGATGGGGTCTAATATAGAGCAAGTATGATGAAATATACAAAGAAGTAGGCTAATCATGTATGCATCCTTATACAGATTCTAGAATGTAATTGTAGACAGATTTGGTGTTATCTGTGATATGGAGGGGAAGAGGTAGAACGATTTTGAAATCGTAGACAGATCTCAGGATCCGCACAACTCACAATGTCTGAACTAAAGTTAATATCTAGTTATAGTACTAACCCACAAACCTTGACTCTTATTTTTGTATAATCATTCCTTAAATTTGAATGCCACAATGGGTCAACTGACAGACGGACCAAATACCATGACAGGTGGAGCCTACACAAAGTTAATTATTGTAGCCACTAACATTCATATTGAAGTAAAACTGTAAATTCGCTTTTCTTTTAGTTTAATACTAGGGGAAGTCAGTAAATAGGTCACGAATGATGTGGGATGGTTGAAAATGTAGTGAGTACTTTCTAAAGGTGTCGTTAGGTGGCAGTGCAATTCGGCTTGATGATATTCAGTTAGCAACCGCTAGATAGCAGACACATGCAAGGGTAGCTCAGTTGAAAAGTGGCCACTATACATGGTGATAATTCGAGCTAACAGGTGAATGACGATAGACAGTGTAGCAACTGCAATAGCGTGTTCTCATGATTTAGTCTACAGGATAATACATGATCGTTTGAATTTACGAAAAGTGTGCGCACGGTGGCGGTAAATTTTCGCGGACGATGAAGATGTTGAACTCGAAGTGGGACAGCAGCCCAAAAACGTTCATGCCTCAGGTTTTGGGAGACTGATAGAGCTATGCGATAAGTGTATCAATGTTGGTGTAGAGATTATGTTAAAATATAAAAAAGGTTTTCAAGTTATAGTATCTCACTTAGTACTTTTTTAATTAAACGTTTGTGATCTATTTACTGCCTTGTCTACGTAGTTGTTAAAATGGTTTATTCACGCGCTACCAATTTGCGAGTCTAGCATTTGGCATAGTAGAGAGGCCTCAGCCCACAAAAAGCTACGTGCCTTTCTGCGCATGCGCGGGAATCTGCTGCTTTCCTTCTTGCGCATCAAGCTATCGTTTGCGTGCGTTGAGGATTCGCTGACAAGGCAAGAGACGTTGCGGACGTGAGCAACTTCAAGCACTCCCGCCAGGTGAGTGTTTACAAGCAACAAACTGGCCTTCACCTGTCGTAGAAGCCGCAATCTGCACGTGCGATGGGAAATAGCCCAGCAGGTGTTAGAATTGCACATTACTGTCTTCCTATCAAGCTACCAACCATCAGAAATTACGAAAAAGATTGTGGTTTCCCTCGACTTGTGCGGGAAGAAAACCTTGATATGTCACACGAGCAGCGCTTAAATATTCTCAACACACAGCTATACGCAAAAGCCTAAAAGTTTTCTGATCAAAAGATATGCTCTTAGTTATGTGGTTATAGACAGCGGATACACGATTGATTGATTGATTGACTGATTGATTTGATTTGATTTATTGTACTTTGCGTTTTGGCTAATTGCGAAGATGATGATGAATGGTGATATGTTGAACAAGATGAACGGACAATCATATACACATATGGACAGCACACATCAGAAGTCCCAAAGAGGATTATGCTGACCACAGGCACGTATCCAACGGGGGGCCTTAGGGGGCTCGAGCCCCCATCCGAAAGTTTTCGGTTTACGCTAGATAAAATGAGGTTTTTGGTTACTTGCGGTGTGAAATGAACAAATGTGACTATAATTTAAGGAGAAAAATAATTATCGAGGCAAGACGGAGAATGTTCTATAACCCTGTTATTGTTAATAGCACATATCCAAGGTGGATATTTTTCAGTTTACGGTAGATAAAATTAGGTTTTTGGCTTCTTGAATAATGTGATGATAATTTGAGAGAAATAATTATTGAGAAAAGACTGAAAATGTTCTATAACGCTCTTATTGTTAATAGGGCGTATCCTAGGTGGGGATGAGGTGGTTCGAGCCTTCGCAGGAAATTTTTCAGTTTACACTAGATAAAATTAATTTTTTTGTTTCTTTTGGCATGAAATAAAATAATGTGACGATAATTTAAGGAGAGAAATAATTATCGAGGCAAGATGCAGAATGTTCTGTAACCCTCTTATTGATAATAGCATGTATCCAAGGTGGGGTACAAGGGGCTCGACATACCGCCTCCAGGAAATTTTTCAGTTTACACTACATAAAATTAGGTTTTTGACTTCTTGAATAATGCGACAATAATTTTAGGACAGAAATAATTATCGAGGCAAGACGGAGAATGTTTTATAACCCTGTTGTTGTTAATATATTGCACATAAACCTTTCTTGCGCTTTCGGTGTTGTCGCAGCGAACATGAGCACTATGTAGAGACTTGTCAGCATTTGGAAGCGCCACACGTGGGGCGATTTGTTGTAATTTTTAATCTCTGGAAAGCGGGAGAGGGAACCGTCTTGAATAAGAGAAGAAGTCAAACTACTAGAAATAATAACGAATAGTTTTTATATGCTGACGTTCTAGAATATAATGAGGATATAAATACGCGGCTTCAATTTCGCGGTTGATCTGTACAACAGAATCGGTTAATGAGACTTTAGAGGTAAGTGTGTCAATTCATATAGTCGATTAGTGATCAGCCATTGGTTGCTTTATAAGATCTAGTGATTCGAAAATGAAATGGACTAAATACCGTATAGTAACGAAGTCTACTACTAGATCCAGCTGAAGACATTGACGACAGCGGTACTTCCGGAGGCACAGTGTAGTGCTAGTTCGGGTCGAGGACCGAAGAGATCGAAGGTCTCTCTCTCTCTCTCTCTCTCTCTCTCTCTCTCTCTCTCTCTCTCTAAAGTGAATATTTCAGCAGTACCGGGTATTGGAGTAGTTTATTAAAAAAGTAATAAGCTGCACAGACCAACTGGAAATCAAAATTTTGAGTTATGCCAGGGCTAAATTTCGTGTATGCAGTCCGAGAATTTCACGTCATAAAAAAATACTTTTGTATAAGCCTACTGGGTTCGACACACACTCAAGCACTTAGCTACCATAAAGGGACAACCGAAAATTTTATGAATGTCGAGAACAGAAAGAAAGATGATCTTACATATGTAGTCATTTTAGCGGAAATTGCAGGCTCTACCAGGACCCGAATCAGGGCTCTACCAACTGAGCCACCGAGCCACCCTTGACTTCAACTGATTTTTCGTTAAAATGTTTACATAGTAGCCTACATGTCCTGAGTATGTCAAATCGTAAGATGTTGCCTGTTTAACGAACAAGCACAGAAAATAAAGAAGAAAGAAGAAAACTGAGGGGCATTCCCACCGGTTGAGACATTTTTCTTCTGTGGTCAACCAGTGCTGCCGCTTCGAGACGACGATGGCAGTGGCCTACTAAGGGAGATTTCACACCGTGTCGCCTGAGGATTTCAGAAGTCGAAAGTAAGTTTATGCGGCCTTTTGTGTCGCTACGATGTGAAACGTTGCTGTTGATTGGCTCATTCCAAACTACATGTATCGCGTGTCCCTTCGGTCTGAAATCTTCCTAAGTCTTGAAGATACAAGTCACAAGAATGGAAAATTAGGGTTTTGTTAAGGTTAGGTGTGAAGGCAGGCGACAGAACCCTAAAGGGTAATATCCAAACCCAATCCGTGGAATCAGTCTTCACGGACCTTGATCCAAACCTGCAGGAAGAACGCATCTTACTTCAGTCTCCAACACGAAATGATAAAATCTTCTGGAGAGTTGATTTTAAAAAATGTGTCCGAGATAAAGAGTGGCGTTCCCAGGATACAGGATACTATTTTTGATGGTCAGTCCTCATTTTGTCGTCTTTCCTGACTTTGACGTTATTTTTTGTAGGAATACTGGGTCCAATGGGGTTATGACCCCACCAACCAATTAGATGTGTTGGGAATAGAAGGGTTTTCACTGTGCATTAACTGTTTCGCGATTCAGCTGTATTCGAGAAGACTTCCTTTGTTTCGTGCCGATATATGACAAGATTGCGGAAGCTGTGACAGACAATTTTGAACACTTGCGAGTGCTTAGGACTGAATATGAACAATTTGGTAGGTTTCGGCTTTTATAAGAGATGCAAACATGGAAGGACAAGATATATTATTGGTGTTCAGGCTCGAATCAGAGAGAAATATTCGAGAACTGTCTGCGTCCAGTTCGCAGCTTACACTCAAAGACAACATAGATGTTTTGATGCCTGGATAATAAATCTTTCCGAGCAAGGCATCATCTCCAGGAAAATATCAACTCGGGGCAAGCTCCGGCACCTATTAACCTGTTGGATGATATGAGTCAAGGCAAATGGATAATAAACCTTTTCCTGCTCCCACAAAAATAGGCAATAGTTAGGCTGGAGAGTTCAATGACCAAACCGATCTCTAACTACGCATTTAACTCTAATCGGAAAAAAGAAATGTTTTGATGCCTGATGAGAAGAAATGGACAAACACACATACTGAGATGGATCCGGCACACGATGTTAATACATGGAAACAGAGGAGTCGAGTGATAACAAATGATCCGATTTCACATTCTGATTAAAATGACAGTCTTAAACAGTGGCGACGATAGCATCTCCCCATTTCTTGCTTCCACACTATGTCCTCTTAATGTTAAGCCTTGTCTACCAAGAGAACGTAAACTTTCCTTGCAACCCCCCATTTAGGAACCTGATTGCCACCACTGGCCTTAAACATACAATTGTGAGGTTCTATCTATACCCCTTTAAAAAATGGTGTTCAGCCCCCTCCCTCCCGAAAGGAATTCCTGGATACGTGCCTGACTGGCCATGAGTCCAGACGGCAGAGCGTCGTTAGTCTGCAAAATGTAGTCCCAAGTATACTGCATGGAAGTAAGGTTGATTGATTGGTTTTGTGTTTTAAGTCCGCTTTATGCGCAGTAAGGTTAATCGGGACTGGACCTACAATTTAAAATGGGTTCCGAACCAATATATGCCTCCACCAGGTATCGAACCCGGGACCCCTTCATTAAAAGCAACGACGTTACTACAACTACGCCATCGAGGAGGTTTCAGGAAGTTAGGTTGGCATTTGGGCGTCTTGATAAAGAGCTACTCCTTATAACCCAGTGGTCACACGGAAGAAAATGGTTATTATAATGGGGAAGGGATTATCAGAGGGACAAGAACAAGCGTAATAAGGAATCTGAGAACATTCTAAGAGTATAGAAGAAAGCAGGCAGTTGTAAGTAGGTAGTATTTTCAGAAGCCATTGACTGACTGAGGAATTGCTTTTAAAATTATTAGCAAGTATAGTTCTGTGTATCTCAGCGCATTGGCTATTTGCTACACAGTTAAAATTTGACTAGAGAAATGACTTGACTAATTAATGTAATTTAAATATGTTAAATATATATTTATAGTTCACACAACTTCAGTTTATCTTGCAGGATGAAATATTCAAATATAAAATGTGTTACGTATAAGCTAACTATGTCAGTGAAGTCTCATCCGAGGGTCTTGTCACCGGTGAAGCTAAGTTTATTGACGTCAGCAAAGTTGGTCAGAGGTCTGTTAACCCTAGCAGGACCAAGGTGTGGCATAAAGTACCACTTTTGAAGTTTTTGTGTTGGTAATCGAAACTGCCTTGAGCAATTGAATTAAAAATCCTGTTTATTGTCAATTCAGATGTGTATTTTCATATTTGCTAAAATTCAAGAGAAAATTTTATCCATTTTAATTTTTAAACTGAAGTTGATTGAGCCACATGTAGCAGATAGAGCAAAGAACATTGAGGGATTGAATGCAAATACAGTTACGGCAATGGAAAACGTGGTTCAAAGGAAAATTAGGTCAACGGTTGACAATCCCATAGATATATCTACTTATGCAACTGCTTCGAGAAAAGGAAATAGGTGTTAGATTTGCATTTCCAATGGAGAAAGAAGAAACAAACTCTCACGAACTACAATTTCATGCAATGACTGTGGTAAATGTGTCTGTGGAAGACACTGCATGAAAGTTCAGATCTGTGACAACTGTGTAATTTCTAATAATAGTGAGTAATGCTGAGGAACTGTAATTTACTGACAATGTAGAACTGAAATGTGTTATAATGTTATAATGTTTTATTCTATTATTGTTAATAATAAATATGCAGATGTACATTTCCAAATAAAAAATACTTAACATGCATTAAAAATATACAAAATATGCCTTACTTATCTTTCAAAATAAAAAAAATACTTAACAAACATTAAAAATATACAAACTATGACTTATATTAAACAAAACATACTAGTAGTGCAAAATAACTAACAAATGTAACGGAATAGTAAAGTGGCACGAAATGCCACCCTTAGTCCAGCATGTAACAGATCAAACCTTGGTCCTGCTTAACAGTGACGGCAGGACAGCAGCGAAGAGACAGTGAGCGGAGACTTAGGTCGGTCAGTCCAAAACCATTGTAATTTTCTCTGTTGGTGTTGTGGACCGACGGAGGTCCTGAAATAAGAGGAGAAGAGTCATGAGTGCCCCTTGATACTTGATTCTCTTCCCCACCCCCTCCTGTAAGTAAAATATTGTTGGGGGCCCCCTTAGTGACAAAAAATTATGATGCCAGAGTGGGACGGACGTACAATAGTTAGCTAGTCCCCGTCCCTGACCCAGTTGTACAAGAGATTAACTTCTACCGCAAATACTCTGCCTTCCTATTTTTTTTGTTATCGACTTACATATTATTGTAGTACTTTCTTGAAACTAAATCAGGATGGTCTGACTCTCTGGTAAATAACTGAAAGAAGAATGTGGAAATATTTTCTCATTTCAACGCAGCGTCATAGCCAGGCACTCGGGAGGAGCTGAAATTTTAAAGGTGAATAGTACACATAGCTGTTTTGTAGCAGGGTTGAATACTCAAAAAAGAGGTGGACGATAATAATCCAACCAGTTACGCGGTGACGTGTGGTCAGCACAACGAACCCCCAGTCGTTGTTGTAGGTTTCCATGACCGGGTTACGCTTCTCATTCGTAGCTCCCCAATTTCCTCGCGATGGTGGGTTGCCACCGGTCCCATACACAGGCCGAAATCTCAGGAGGAAAGTTGTTACGCTTCTCCTTGGAGACTCGAACCAGGGCGTATCCCATAGCCCAAGCCAAAAGCCTGACGATACTTTCAACCAACACCTAGAGTTGGAGAACCGAGATGACGTTGTAGATGGCAGGACTAGATTCTGCCCTTTTAAGGGCCACCATGCTGACGACTCCATGGGGGTACGATAAAGCTCCTTCACGTCTTCTCATGGTCTCCAATGAACAGAAATAAAACATTATATTATATTAATTCTATTTTAGTAATGATGCAAAGGAAAAGTCAAGAATTAGCTTCAGACCCTGCTTTATTTGATTGTTCACAATATATAAAAATTACTTACAATATAAATACAAAATTACACAAATAAGGGACTAAGGAATATGTAAGAGGGTAACAGTTGAGAAATTAAAATGGCCTTTACAACTGAAAAAGAAATAGAGCGACATCTTGCGTCAATAAAACCGATCTATTGCCTCCTTGCGAAATGAGAGATAATATTGACCTTGCACTTTTCTCGCCTTGCACCGTGCCACTTGCAAACACATTGAGGACAGTCGGGACAAAGGTCGAAGAATCAACCGGTGCCCCGCAGTCTCCGAAAGAAACCGCTGAATCTGGGAGAAAAAACAGAAAAACCCTTCGCCCTTTGGAGTGCGAAACGACCGCCCTGCCAGCGACCCTTGCATATTTTTACGATGAAGGGTCACGGATGACATCCCCAGTAATTAATTCTCTTTATCGGAACAAGCCGAAGCCAAAAGGCCAGGAGAAACTCGGGTCTTTTCGGAATGCCTTCCGACTGAAGCGAGGTCAAGGGTCGTTCGGATATTATGGCAAAGGGTGTTCGCCTCATCAAAGCTACATGTCGTCATGTCAGCCCTAGTTTACTTTGAGTTGCATTTCATGCGATAAATGAAGCGAACTTGTGGAAGACAGCAAACAACTTACATAAGAAATATATGCTCATATTGCATCTTTTATTGATTTCAGACGTATTTGCAGAGGCGGCGCCAGCGAATGGGAGAGATAGAGGCTTCAGAAATTTGCATAATCAGAGTAAGAATCGCACAAGCACAGTGGCGCGTGTGGGGACGGTTGCCCCCTCCCCCACTTTCTGCAAATTTTGCCCCTGCAATATGGATAAACCCTATCTACCCAAATCGCCACCACTGACAGAGGGATAAGGAAAACAATGACAGATTGAGGAAAAGATGAAGGAAGAAAGTGTTTCGTTTCGACATAAGAAAGAGAGAGACAGATTGTAGAAAAAGAGAGAAAGAGAGATATGGAAACAGTAAGAAATAAAGAAAAACTGAAGAAAAACTAAATGGAAATAGAGTGTGTGGAAAAAAAAAGAAAGAGCGAGAAAAGGAAGAAGGAAAAGAGAGAGAGAAACATAAATTGAAAAGGGAGGGAAAGAATAACCAGTGACGGGTGGAACTAAATTCTCTTGGAGGATGTGGATGCCTTCAATATTTCTCCAGTCCTCAGCTCGTTTAAAGTTCTTTTCAGTAACCCCCCTCCTCCATCTTCCCATATCTTTAAGCATCCACACCATCAGCCTTATGCTGATGTTTCAATCCAACTGTGAAAATTATCAGTAACTGAGAAATTAAAAATAAAGCCCTTGGTAATGAGAGAGACCCGCCCCCCGCACACACACACACACACACATGCTCCAGGTGAAATTGCTCGCCCCCACACCACTTGAATTTGCTTGCACTTGTATACTAAATTAGAAGAACTAAATATAACGGTGAAGCTATCTTCCTTCTTTCATCTTGCCAAAGAAGGCACAAAAGGGATTGTGGCACCAAGATTCTATCTCAGATCTGCGACTGGACAGCCGAGGCTCCTCAAGAATTAGGCTCCATAAAATTTCACGTAAACTGCGTCACAAGTTTCTACACAGCTTCCTTTGCATAACTAAAGCAAGCATCTACGTGTAATGATAAGGTCTTCGCTGATGCAGGAAATGCCAGATTGTCAACACCAAATGCCAAAGCTTTTGATACGGAGCTAAAAAAAAATTGTTGTCCGCTTGTATTGTGTCAACAGTGCGTGTCGATAACGTTTCGCTGATTTTAGCTGTAACTATCTCACTCTTCGATATGCACGTCGTTTCTGATTTACGGCTGCTGTAAACGATGTAGCCTTCATGGTTTGAGAAGAAGGAATGCGCATTGTACACTCCGGAGAATGTGAAGAGGGGCGGACTTCCGGATAATGTTGTCGCCGATTAAATTTCTCGTCAACGCTCTGAAAATACTAGATGTATTACAGGGTGTCCACGAAGTACTCCCCTGATTGCAAACCTATTTATGTCTGATAAATCACTGAAAAGTGAAAGAACATACTGTAGATCAAAATCCTTTCGGAGAGTTGTTGGTATCAAATTGAGCAAGTGGGGCCAAGAGAGGTGCATATTATTATATAAGATAAATTATATTAAATTAAATTATAATTAGAAACAATATCACGAAAATTTCTCCCTCAACAATCTTTCTCTCTCTCCCATATTATATAGAACACAATTTTTTTGCCCCGTGAACCGTCATGGTGAAGTATGACATTTGTAGACAAGAACAACCAAAACAGAAGTCCTACAGCTTGTAATGTTCCGGCAATTTCTATACATATGAAAGAATTTGGTTTACCGGTGGTAAAGGTGGAAGCTTATCGAACCAAGTACGGTGTGACGTACGGTCAGCACGACGAACCCCCAGTTTACATGACCGGGCTACGCTACTCGTTCGTAGATGCCCAGTTTCTGTACACCTATATTTTCATGAAAAGGGGCGACAATAAGACCAGCCGCGATGCGTGGGGACCCAACGCACTTGGTCACAGGTCAAACCTCCCAGATCCGGTCTCCCAGAGGACCATGCTGCATGCATGCTTTCTTAATCTATCTTTCTCTTGATTCCTTTATTTATCTCTGTTTGTCTGTATTCCTCTCTTATTAGATCACTTCTCTTCCTCCTATGTATAGTTTTTTCTCTATGTCGCTCTCTCTTTTAAACTTGGTTTGTTCTTAAACTTGTTCTTCTTCCTTTTCGCGCAGTTATTTCATTCTTTCTTTCTTTGTCAGTCTGTATGCCTGTCTCACATAGATTAATTCCCTCCGTATCTCATTACCTCTCCCTCTTATATGCAGTTTCTTCTCCTTCTCTTCCTTTCAAAATCTGTCATGCTTTCTTAATCTCTTTTTCCTCTTTCACGCTTCGTTAATTTCTCTCAGATCAATCTCTCTTTCTCTCTCTCTCTCTCTCTCTCTCTCTATAATCTTGCGAGCTTATTTTATTTCTCTCGGTTCTCTCCTTCCTTCTTTTTTTTATTTCTGTCACTCTCATTCCCATTCTGTCTGTGTGTTTGTCTCATATCTCAGATTACTTCTTACCGTTTCTCCTTCCCTCTTACATAGTGGTTCGGATCCCAATTTAAACTGTAAGACAAGTCCCGATTAGCCTTACTGTGCATAAAGTGGACTTAAAACACCAAATCAATCAATCAATCTCTCTCTCTCTCTCTCTCTCTCTCTCTCTCTCTCTCTCTCTCTCTCTCTCTCTCTTTTAAAGTTATTTTCCCTTTAAATGATCCGTAAACATGGTCATATGTTTACACCACTTCAAGAGATTATTTATTTTACCTCAGAAAAAAGAAACTACAGGTGCCCATGCTTGATACCATCTCTATTTGCAAGGAGGGACGGGATTATGACTTTTCCTGAACGGAAATCTCTCTCTGGCAGGAGTGACGTCGACAACTTAGCCCTTGAAACGTCGTGGGAAAGAAAAGATCTCTGGTAAACCAAGAGAGTCGGAAGTAAAAGCAGAACGTGCAGAATACCGTTGTTCCTACACGCCTCGTACATGTTCCTCCGACGCATGTGGCCTTACGTTTCGATCCCGACGAACACGGAGCGTACAACTTCCTCGGTTGCTTCTTCCTTGATGATGGTCATCGGTTTCACGTTCGCTGTCGTTTGCGAATTCTCCAGTTCGCGTTGCATTAACTTTTCCCTCCCGATCCATTCTGGCACGCAGCGACGCCGTGATAAGCAAAGCTATCACGATGTTTGAGTTTTGGGTTATTAAACCAACTGTGCTTCTGCTTGCGAGTGGCTATTATATGCCTGTTGGTGGACCTTCTGGGTTGTAGTTGTGGCACCAACCACCAAACTGTCCGCTTTCATACTTGTTACTGTTACTTTCAACGGGGATACAGTTATGTTTCTTACACGATCCTGCATTTCCGCACTCGTTGCATGTGTTCTATTGTGCTATTGTACCTCTCAAGTTGTCATGGTCATTATCTCCTTATCTATCTTCAAGTTCCTTCCTCTCTTTTCCATTTTCTCTCTTTCTCCTACTTCCTCTCTTCCCATCTCTTTCTCTTCCTTTCTTGATCTGTTTACCCCATCTCCAGGGACGTCGTTAAGGGTGGTCACGGGGGCCACTGACCTGAATTTTCCCCATGCCCCCATATTTTACATTAATTTTTTTTTAAAAAAATCTAGAAAAAATTGCATGTGGATCGCAATTGTTTAATTTTTTAAGTTATTGTACACTCACGGACACTTCAATCCCACTGAAAGTCAATGGAGTTGTTACTGTACTTGTCGAGATAGACCACGTTTAATATAAATTTATAGCAATTTAATATTAGGATGATAAACAATTAATATTAACATGCTCATCGTTACGAAAGGAAATTTTGGGTATGAATACGTTTAAAGGATGGCAGCTGTAGTCTGATTTATTATTATTATTATTATTTTGCCTCGGACATTACGAAACTCAAATTCAATTCCTTGAGTAGTAATGTAAACATGCATGAGCATATGTAAATGTGTTTTAAGTCTTGTTAAGGTCATCGTGATGAATCAAAGTAATTGTAGAACTCCTTGAAAGAGTTTCGCACCCTTCTTTTGTGCATAAAAATAAGGGGAATAAGTGTTGTGGTAGTGTACTAATCTAGCAGTTGGACATACTGAAACAGTTCCTTTCACATTGGAAGCTATAAGCACAGCTTGGATATACAAGCTACGTCTGTAAAGGATAGAGGGAAGAGAAAAAGGCTAAGGATGAAAAGAGAAAAGGAAGAGAGAGATAGAATGAAATGGAGTGAAAGAGGTAGAAGAATCAAAAAGAAAGGAGGGAGTGAGAAAGTGGTAAATAATAGTGAGCAAGAGAGAAAAATAAAAGGACAGAAAGCGGCTGAGGATAAAAAGAGAGAAGAGGAAGAGAGAGATAATGAAAAGAAGAGAAGGAGGTAGAGGAATAAAAAGAGAGGAGGAATGAGAGAAAAAGAGAAAACAATAGTAAAAGATAGAGGGGGAAGAGAAAATTGTGGTAAAAGAGAAAGAGAAAGTGTATAGTGTGTTTTGTGAAAAAGAGAGAGCGCGAGACAGAGAGAAAGAGGGAACGAGAGAGAAATAGAGAAAGAGAAAGAAAACATGACTTGTGCCTGGATGTGCGTACGTGCCTGGGCGTCAGTGCGCCTCCTGAGAATTGCCTGCAGTAAACATCTCAATCCACGCTGTTGCTACATCGTGTTTATCACACTGTTCCTTTTACGCCCGAAACCCGGTGTCAAAAGTTTTTAATCAAGACACACGTCAATCGTTAATACAACTTAACTCCTCCGCCACCACAAGCGCTCGAAACCGGGCACAACTTTCGGTGAAGCAAACACCCTGTGTACAAGATGGCTTCGAAGTCATCAAAGGGTCACCAGCATCATGCGGTTTTATGCTTTGCGACCTCTGGAGCTCACAAAACATTCGCGACATCTGAACCGCGGCAACCACAGAGGAATATAAAAGGGTCCCTAGCGAGGAAAGGTCACGTCTCCTCATGTTTATGATCGGGAGGAAAATTGCGCCATGGTGTAATGGTTGAGGGTCGTCCGTTTTGCGCATGTCGTAACTCAATGAGGAGGAGCAAGATTGCCAAGTCCATTTCTTCGCAATTGACAATTTTTTTATTCACTTACGCTTTCCTAGATTTATGTTCGCGTAAACACTTTAGAAAATGTGTAAGCACAGTTGTAGATCGTGATGTGAATGTATCTTCTCCACGGGTTTGTATCTACCTGCGTTGTCCAATGTCTTCATCACCTCCATCCGTTGAGCGGACGCATCACCAGCTTAGGATTGCATTAGTGTTTTATCTTTTTACGTCGCTTTTTTCCTCTCTTCAGGCTAATCGCGGCGATGAGGAATGTCTAGGTGAGATTTATGAAGGGGTACTCATGCCCATGCCAGGATTCGAACCAAGCGAGATCTTAAGTCGATCGCTCGACTCTCTCAGAAACTGAGGTGGCATCCACACCAACCAAAGAACATGGTTTCCAACAAGGAGTCACTTGAACTATCTGTACTAGGGATGGCCAGATCCGGATCCTCGCGTAACTTGTATAATTTTTGTATAACATTTCTATCTTATTAAATGTGTTAAAGGTTTCATCCTGGAATGGAATGTCTCACATTTATGTGTGTTTCCATTTCCAATACATTCGTTTCAATGGCATTTACAAAATCACCTCTGAGATTTTATGTTAAACAAGTAAGATTATTTTTGTGCACGAGTGTGTTAACCGATGCGTAGCAAAGTATTTTAGGAACAACACTTGAAAAAAATCTTGTAGGACTAACAAATGAAAAATGTCTTTGTAATCGAAGATCATAATACCGTTTAAGGTGTGGTAATAGCGTATAATGGGATTGAGATACGAAACTCTCGGATCCGGATTTTCTGGATCCAGATCGGAAACTTTTGGATCCGGATCCCGATTCAACCGGATTCGGATTTTTCGGATCCGGATCCGTTTGGCCATCCCTAATCTGTACTATGGGAAAATTTCTTACTTATTATTGATTTCTCTCTATCCCTTGTCTTTCTTTCTCTAATTTTTAGATTTGGGATTCATTTATTTTTGCTTATTCTCTCTCTTCCTGATTGTTTCTTTAATTGCCTTTTTAATTCCTGTCTTGCCTGTTTTCCTCTTTTATTGCCTTCCATCTTCCTCGAGCTTCTTCCCCTTCTCTCTGCGTTTATATGTGAATATGTGTATGCGTCTCCCTCTTAGGAAGATTTCAGATCGAATCAACAATTGTTACTTGGAAGCGAAGCTATCAGCAGCAACGTTTCACACGGTATTGGCATGACGTGCATCCCAAAATCTGTTCTCCTCGTGAAATAATTGAGGGATAAGCGACACGAATATTTGACACCGAAGAGTCAAATGACAAGCGACACGTACAGCTTGTTGTGTCTCTACGGTTGGAAAGGTTGCAGCGTTCGTTTCTTGTCACCTGCCGCTCAGTGAAACCTCTCTAATTCACTCCCGAACATTTCTGGTCCTGTCAAATTAGGTACACATCTCCAGCGTGTGCCTAATTTAATGAAATTAGATCTCTACGCTGGTAGGAACCAGGCAACGTCGAAGTCTACTGTGTTTCAAAGGCAATAGATCCTGTTGTGGTAGCACTTGCAGAGACGATTTCACACAGGTAAAACAGCGCCAGCGAAAAATCAGGCGAGGCCAGGCCGGCTCGGTAGCTCAGTGGTAGAGCAATGGCACGGATTGCCAGAGACTCAGGTTCGAGTCCTGGTCGAGCCTGCATTTTTCGCTGAATATATACATAGCACCTCTCTTAATTTAATGGATTTCTGTTCTTGTTTCCCACTGTATCTCGCTTCCTCTCTTATATATATATATATATATATATATATATATATATATATATATAATCTTCTCTTGTTTCTTTCAAGTTTATTATTATTATTTATTAGTTGAGCACAGGATACATTTCCCAATATACAATACATAGAAAAGGGAAGATAAAATATGAACACCTATATACACAATATTTACAATTATTTATGCACTTGTTGATGTATTTTTTCTTACGTGACGTCACACTATTTTGAACATAGATATACATAACACAACTTTTGGATTTTGACACCCCAAAATCCCCGTTTACGAAAACTTTCTGCTAAAGCACATGTAATGCAACCTATATTCTTCCAAAACTCTCTTCCCATGCAATGTAACATATATTTTTAAACAATCAGGGGTACATAATCTATATGTTCCTTCTTATCTCTTCATCTTGTGCATAAAATGGGAAATGGGCTGCATTTCGACAAGCTCAGTATTTTTTTTTTCAAGATAGCAGGCAAGCGTGTTTGTGACTTCTTTCTGTAGCAGTCAGTTTTACATTCCATCATCTTTTCATGTATCACGTGTAGAAGAACTGAAATTGAAATAAGCAATACAAATAAATGAAGAAGTTTCTGTACTTAGTTTTCACATGGTAGGTCAATGGCGCTCTCCCAGTGGACGACCACATGTGCTGGATGTTTGTGACATACAAACTGGCGCATCCACTTTAATTTTAGTTCAATAATAATCTAGTATATACATATATAGAGCGCGTTTATAATTAAAAGTATTATTAATTGTATTGTACTTCGTCAAAGCCGTTCTTTACGTTGTAATCCGAAGGTAATCTATGTTTCCAATAAGTGCGTGTCATAATTTAAGAATTTAAATGCGTATATCCATTTTGATGATCTTGCGTAGGTGCTCCAGTAAATATATAAGATGTGGCAATACGTGGAATTGCCCAACTCATCTCAACAGTCTTAATTGAGATGGTTATCACTGGGATTAATAGATGACCGAAATTAATGAGAATAAGATAAAACAAAAGTAACGAGAACGCAGATGAAGAATGCAAACCATAATGAAAAGATAAATTAATTTAAACGCAAGTTGAATATAAATTGAGCAAATGTTGATGGTAGATAGAAAAATTAAAGTAACAATAAATTAAGAACGAAGTGGAACTCAATGACAACATGAAGGGTAATGATTATGAAATGAAAACAGTAAATTTAAATAGAATATGAAGAGAAACATATCTATAAGAGATTAATGAAAAAGAACTAAGGGCTACCGTTAAAATGCTCTTCCGTATCGACGTTCGTGTGTAAGGACTTCTGAATAAAGCGAGTGACCACTCATGTGGTTTCTGTATACACCGAGACATTTACTTCATCTTCTTCATAAATCTGCCATATACTCTGATCATGCACTACGTCTTCTGGATGAAGCTTCCATATACTCTGATCATCTACTACGCCTTCTGCTGGTATATACTCTGATCATCTACTATGTCTTTTTCATGAAGTTTCCATATACTCTGATCATCTACTACGCCTTTTACATGAAGCTGCCATATACTCTGATCATACTACGTCTTCTGCCTGAAGCTGGTTTATACTCTGATCAACTACTACGTCTTCTGCTTGAATCTGCCATATACTCTAATCATTCTACGCCTTCTGCATGAAGCTGCCATATACTCTGATCATACTACGTCTTCTGCATGAAGCTTGTATAAAAACTTATCATTTACTACATCTTCTTCATGAAGCTTCCATATACTCTGATCATATACTACGCCTTCTGCAAGAAGCTTCCATATACTCTGATCATCTACTACGCCTTTTACATGAAGCTGCCATATACTCTGATCGTGCACTACGTCTTCTGGATGAAGCTTCCATATATTCTGATCATCTACTACGCCTTTTACATGAAGCTGCCATATACTCTGATGACATACTACGTCTTCTGCCTGAAGCTTGTATAAAAACTTATCATTTACTACATCTTCTTCATGAAGCTTCCATATACTGTGATCATCTACTACGCCTTCTGCAAGAAGCTTCCATATACTCTGATCATCTACTACGTCTTCATCATGAAGCTTCCATATACTCTGAACATCTACTACCTCTTCTTCTTCATGAAGCTTCCATATACCCTGATCAACTACTACGTCTTCTGCATGAAGCTTCATATATTCTGATAACCTACTACGCCTTCTGCATGAAGCTTCCATATACTCTGATTATCTACTACGCCTTCTGCATGAAGCTGTCATATACTCTGATGAAATAGTATGTCTTCTGCCTGAAACTGGTTTATACACTGATCATACTAGGTCTTCTGCCTAAAACTAGTTTATACTCTGATCATCTACTACGTCTTCTTCCTGAAGCTTCCATATACTCTGATCATCTACTTCGTCTTCTACATGAAGCTCCCATGTACTCTGATCATCTACTACGTCTTCTTCATGAAGCTGGTTTATACTCTGAGTATCTACTACGTCTTCTGCATGAAGCTGCCATATACTCTGATCATCTACTACGGCTTCTGCATGAAGCTACCATATACTCTGATCATACTACGCCTTCTGCATGAAGCTGCCATATACTCTGATCATCTACCTACTACGTCTTCTTCATGAAGCTGGTATATACTCTGATCATCTAATATGTCTTCTCCATGAAGCTGCCAGATATTCTTATCATACTACGTCTTCTGCATGTAGTTGCCATATACTCAGATCATACTACCTCTTCTGCCTGAAGCTGATATATACTCTCATCATCTACTACGTCTTCTGCATGAAGCTGACATATAATCTTATCATACTACGCCTTCTGCATGAAGCTGCGGCCGGCCCCTGTGGCGGAGTGGTTAGCACATCGCGCTACGACGCCAGTTGTCCCGGGTTCGAATCCTGGCCTAGGCATGGATATTTGTGAGTGTCCATTCATCAATTTCATCATTTCATCACTCATCCCCATCTTCGCCAATTAGCCAAAAGTGTATAAAAAAGAGCGAAGTAAAATGAAGCAAATCAAAAGCATGAAGCTGCCATATACTCTGATCATTCTACGTCTTCTGCCTGAAGTTGGTATATGCTCTGATGATCTTCTGCATGAAGTTAGTGCATTTTCATATCATCAATTATATTCCTATTCTTATACAGTTCTGAGTAAATGTGTGATTTATGTGGCTATTTTTTTTTATCAAATAAGCAAAGAATTGTGCTCAATTTATAAATGTTGAGTTTTATATAATCTTTCATTTTGTTGGTCTAATGTTTGATGACCTCTCCGATGGCGCAGTGGTAGCGTCGTCGCCTTGTAATCAAGGGGTCCCGATACCCGGTGGAGGCACGTAGTGGTTCGGATTCCAGTTTAAACTGTAGGTCCAGTCCAGTAGGTTGTGCACAGTGGACTTAACACGCCAACTCAAACCAAAAAACTCAACTGTAATGTTTTATAATTGTTTATTCCCAGTTTAAAATGGCTACAAAACGTTTTTGTGTAAATCGGGCACAAGCACAGAAACTGAGTCACTGACTTGAGAGAGCAACACTCTAATATCACCCTCTGTACACCCTGTAGAATCCATGAAGGAATCCAGACTAGGCGTCATAAACATGCAATGTCGCTGATTGTCCATGCCAGAGGGGACGACATTCCTCGCACCTCGTCGAACAAGAACAGCAAAATCACGAGGAGATGTTAATAAATGTTCGAGATTCGACGAATCAATTTCGCTATAGGTAACTAACTACCCGTCGCAGTACTTGGAAAATTGTCAACGAGTGTGTGTTTTCGATTGATTAATCTCTCTGCTTTCGTTGGAAGCGTTCCAATATGGCATGGAGTCGCTCCCTTACGTACCACCACGCCACAAATCTTCTCGGAGGACAGGAAATTTATTCTGGTTCGCCGGGAGATAATGCAGTTTCGTCTCCCACTTCCGTCACACGGTATTTTTAAGGATCGACTCTATTTAAAACGTGAGAATGGAACGCCTTGCAATTTTAACATATGAAAGTTCACCAAGGAACAGTTTGTCGACCCTCACAATGAATAGCAAAGTCAGGTCAATGACTAATTGATAACTTCTGGTTAGGACTTTCTTGTTTGTTTGTTATGGCACAAAAATATAAGAAATGTCATCCATGAAGTTATCATAGTCATCAGCTTTTTGCATGAGGATGACAGGTGATAAATTGGTGAAGGAATTAACAGAACAAATAATCAAATTCAGGATATCTTATTCTTTGATTTAGCTTAGTATCTTAATTATTTCTTTAATAATGGTTGCTAGAAAAGGTATATTATATCTAATTATTTTGAAACTTGTGGATTTATATTTTTATTAATTATTATTATTATTATTATTAACATTTACTTACGAATAAACATTTCCTATTTTCACTTTTTTATTTTTTCAAGGGTCATTAATTCATTGTTTTTAATTTTAGGCTGGGTTACCAGCCTGAGCGACTGTAGGCGGGGGTATATTTACTTTCACTTACTGGTCAGAAGTAGAATTCTTCTTAAATCGACGGTGCTGCAATAATAAGGTATATTTGTGAAACGCCCTCGCTTGCCCGGGAAAACAAATGCTACCACTACCTAGATAGAGGCGGCAAAATCTCCCTCGGACAAGGGAAATAGCGTTACGGTCCAGGTTGAGTTCGTGTAGAGCGACCGGTGACCAACAGTGCATAGCGATTAGCCATATCGAACAAACAAAAAGAAAACATATACTTTCTATTACCACCTCTTTACCTGTAGCCGGGAAGCGGATAGCTGCACACCTGAAAATCACGGGTAGCGACATGTGTACGAAATGATATAGCCCAAAAATTAACATGAAAAAATAAAAAGTATATTCTATTATAACAAAACAAAACTCAATTTGTTACATCTCCCCCTCTCTCGCTCACACATTCACTCACAGATTCTCTCTTTACGGAGTCATCAACACAAAAAATGATACATGAAATGTACAGGTTTTTATGACGACGAGCCCTAATTCTTGCCTTCACATATAATTTTACCTTGACTTTTGTCTAATCAGGTCATTTGTGATTTTTGCTCCAGTGCTACTCAAATCACTAGCCAGCCCTTACTTAAGTTCACCTTAAAAAAAACTAGGTCGGTGCGGTGACAATACATTATTTGTCCAGCATAAACAAAGGCGTCTCAACAGCAATTACGCTCACGTGGGCGGACGTTTTTCCTTTTACATGACCTCACGTGGTTCCAAACATAACAATAACCTCCGTTGAGTGACGCAACATATACTCTCTAGCAGGCGGGACTTCAACACTTCGCCGCGACGAGCAATTCATATTACCAGGCAAATACTTTAACAAATAATCACATACGCGACCTGACGTAGCTAGTAGCGACACAGCGCTGACACATAAAAATGAACAAACCTCAAATGGATTAAACAATTAAGCGGGCGGCCCTTTACTCTAGTAGTACGCACTTTAAACAAATACAAAGGAGCACAAACAACAGCGACTTTAAGATCATTTAAAAAGAAAAATCACAAGAAATAAGTAAAATTGACCTGAGACAAATAAATTACAAATGATAAGCGCGACGGGAGTTTGGTATGAAGTTTCGAGTTGTGTGGGCGTTTTCAAAATGTTGACGAATTTCAAGGGCATACTCTAAATATCAATCGAGCCGTCACGTGTTGACATTATTACAGATGAATACATTACCACCTCTCAAGTTCCAAGGTGCATCCTGGCACCTTTATGGGCGATTGAAATCACATAGTATTCACACGAAAGGTTTTCCCATTCTTCCTTGGTCGCGACGACGAAGATGCGAAGAGCGTTCATACATCTGGTTCCTCGGCTTCTCTCCCTCTCGGGATCGGTGAACATCTCCGTGGTCTGGCGCGATTCGGATGTCGCATCTGGGCGGCGGGCGGTCTTTCTTGGCTCGTCGGCGTCTTCTCCATCACCGTCGGACGATCTCAAGCGTCGGGACGTCAACAGGGCAGCGTTCGGCATCTCTCTCTCTCTCTCTCTCTCTCTCTCGTGGCGGCTGGTAGGCATCAGGCGTCGTAGCTCGTCGTTTCTTGGCGTGTTGTGGGCAATGGTCGGTGTCTCGTCTGGCATCGGCCGAATCGAGGGTAACGCCCTCTTCTCTCTTCCTCTCTTAGCCCGCCATGATTTTCGATGTTCCTCGTTTCACAAAAACTATATACGGCGTAAGATTATCACGGAAACACAGTCTCGCTTCGACTTCCTCCAGCGATTGAGGTAAGCGCACTCGTATCGACTTACTGCCTATCACACACTGATGTTCGCGAAACAAAACAAAGCCCACTGTATACGGAGAGATAGCGCGGAGGTGCTCTCGCTACAAGAATCGCGGTAAAACTGTGTGTCGAAAAAACATGTCCTTCGTTTTATCCCGATTTCGAAAAAGGACGCTCGGCGGTCGTTGAAGGGACGCTTCCGGAGAGGTCATTCCACTTCGCTCCATTGTCTCCCAGGCTGGACAGGATCGTGTTTGAGGTTTGGTTCCTACGGATTAAATTTCCGTCTCTCTGGCGCCCAGAGCTCAACTGCAATCTGTGCCCACAAACTGATCGATTACAACCAATTCGATCTGGCATCCGTAATTCTTGCTTGATCGCGACGAAACTCCACACATCCGTCCTTGCACACATGTTGCTGCGCTGGTAAAAATTCCACACAAATCTGGCCGCCGGAACCCGAGAAATTTAAATGGTTGTCGTTAAGGTCGAATTTCCTAAGCTTTAGACGCATAACGTGACCTTTCAGGTGCGTCGCCCGTCAGGCTCGCGACTTCCTTCCTTTCTCCCGTCGGCTTGGCAAATCAAATATATATTCATACAAATAAAGACATTCTGCACCTTCATTAAACACATTTTTTACGGCTAATAGTAATAATAATAATAATAATAATAATAATGACGACGGTAAATCTGACTGTCACATATTGTTATATTAGAATAAAATAATTTGTGTCCAAATAATAAGGAATAAAAAGTCAAATTGTCGTAGCTATAGCAACAGAATACAAAAAGTACGAAGAAGGTTATGAAAGCCGTAAGAATTCGTGTGACTGTACTGTATTCACTGCATAACATTGAACCTTAAAATACAGCCCAGCGGCGATTATCACAGTCTAACACTTGATGCTGCAGCTTCTCTACAAGATTTCTATGCCATTTAGAGGGAAATCACTACTGTTACTTTTATTATTAATGACATTTTTGCACTTAAACCATGGAATTGTACCTGACAATATTGTTATTGTTATTAGGGGCCCTGCATTTACGTGAGACGTCGCACCTACATTACTACCAAAAACTACATTAACCTGCTTATCTTAATAATTACACCTGTACTTACACATCATATAATGCATACCTAACACTCCAACCCCCCACACACACTACTAATGACTTATTACTTGCCTTTACTCCACAGTATATATAGTAATCTATTCACTGTATTATTTTATCATTGTATAATCTTTATATTTTCTTTATTGTATTATCATGATCATTATGTGTTGTTTCTTTTCTCTTTGTTTTTATTCATTTAGTGTATCTCTGACAAGGGTTGGTTGTAAGAACGGCCTACGAGGCCGAAACACGGCTGCTTAAAGACCATTCTATTCTATTCTACCTAAATACGTTTTCAATAAATGCAAAAGTAAAGAGTCTCATTTTACCTCCAAAAGTGTGATACGTTCTTTCCCGTTGGACAAATAAGTGTTTTTGTTATTTTCCAACCTTTATAACTCGGCATATGATGGCATCTGACACTGATGAATTCCATAACTATCTTTAGGTTTGTCCAGTAACGAAGTTCTCTTTATTTATTGTTGTAGCTGAAAGTATAAAGTATGGAGTGTGATTAAATGTTGTGAAAACTTCAGAAATTGAATCGTGAAAAGTATTGTTTTGGTGCCAAAATTTCGTATTATGCCAATAAATATAATGTATGTTTGTTCAATTCATTAAAACTTGATTTTATTTAGCAATGAACGAAGAAGGATATTTTCCATTTTCCATACCCCGAGTGAAATCTTGCGTATTCTATGTAGTCTCATATTAATGTTTTATAAACATAGCAGTGGCGGCGAACAGGGGGGGCGAGGGTGGGCAGTTGACCCAAATTTTATGCCACTTTTGTCCCCGCACTATGCTAAACCTTATCTACGAGGGAGAGATAACTGTATTTGCCCCCCCCCCCCAGTTTTGGCAGCTTGCTCCCCTAGTTTTGGAACCAAATTGCCGCCACTGAAAAATAGTGTTCCTTTTCATTGACGTATCCAGCGGGTGGCAAGGGGCACTTTCTCCCTGGAAACCGGTGAAAATTTTTACGTTCACTGTGCTTTTTTTTACGGGGAAAGTACAATAAATGTTATTCTTTTCTTAAATAATTCAAAATAAATCATTGCGCTTCCTGGGAAAGTGTCGTTTGCCTCCCATGGAAAAAGTATTGAAAAGCCCATGTTTCCTTTTGTTTAAGAAGAGAAGGTGTGAAGCAAACGAACGGTACAGTCTCGTCAATTTTTCTCAGTCCCAGATAGGCTACCTAATCGGAAATGGGGATGCAGTGTAAAGTGGGATCCGACCGAACCGGGGATCGAGTTTGGTACCACGAAGCGGAAGTTCGCACTATGTCATCGGAGAGCTTCTTTTATTCCAAGCATTGGCGTACGACGCAGGAGGGGGGGGGGTAGGTCATGGGGCTCCGAAATTTTGAGAAAATCAACATTTTCAAATAAAATCCGTGAAGAACTCGGGAAAAGCTGAGTGTAAATGCAAACACCCCTTAAAATGACCCCGACTGCAATTTTTGAGAGTGGAAAGTTCTAAATATCTTATTGTGTAATGCCGTCCCTCTAGAAAGCAGCTATTCAACCCTTCAGAAAAAGAAATTGTGCGTACGCCAGTAATTCTAAACATATGTAATCAAGGACTTTTTCCTCGGGGGCAAAGTAAGATTTCATATCTTTCTTCTCAGTCATACAACTTGTCTTTTTACCTTTTATTATTATTATTATTTTACAAATCACACAAAATTGAAATTGAGTGAAAATACCTTGGCGATGTTCACAAATTCCGACTTGAGTCCTCTATTTAAATATAAACTGGATTCGCCTTGCTTCTTTTTCATAAACATTTATCAAATTGGTGATGAATAATTCTCTACCTTTTTTGTACTTTTCCACGATGAATGGATATCAAACAGAGACCCTTTGATCCATGTATTTACGCGTCAAAGGCAGTGTTGTCCACGGGACGAGACGGGACAGGCTTTTAAAAATTCGAGACGAGACGAGATTGAGCATGTGTCTTGAGACAAACGAATATTTTCGAGACGAGACAGCATTTCCACGAGACTTCCCGAGACGAGACAGGCCAAAGTCTCGTCTCGTGCGCAACACTAGTCAAAGGGTACAGTGTGTATATATAAAGCAATTCAGAACTCAGATGGCGACCTCGGGAAATGATTTCCTACTCTTCGGGATCACGAACAGACGAGAATTTCCAAAGGATCGTACTTGGAAGTGGTTAATTATTGTTAATCATTGCGCTAAAATGTTTTGAAATTAATAGTTTCTTTTTTCAGAAGTGAAAAAAACAACCATTTAAAGGAGGGAGGGAATAGTGTGTAAAATTCGAGATTTTCACCGCGTCCGTCAATTTCGAAAGTTTTCCGTCCCGAAACTGAGACGGAAATGGCGATTTTTTTCAGTCCAGAACGACGGGATTACAAAAATCTCCTTTCTCAATTCCGTCCCGACCAAAACATTTCCTCCTTCACCCCTCTAGAAAACATCACTCAAATTACTGTCTTTTCTGATATCTCAGGTGGGCATCATGTATGTAATGTTGCATATTTAATTGATAGGAGATTTTCAAATTATGGAATTCAAAAGTTTACAAAACTCTGGATGTGTGGAGTCGGTGGATTCACTTCATCTTTGCCACATTAGTACAAAATTAAAAATATCACTCTATTGTGATCCTGTTAGCCCAAGCGACCTCAGTTCGCTCTTGGATTGCACGATTGGCTGACTCCACCTAGCGGGGAGGTTAAGAATCCGGAAAAAGCCAAACCCCTTCTCTCTGCCTCGTAGGACAACGCTCGTACGTACTTCGTGGCAAGCGGTCTGCTTATCAAGGATTTTTTCCAGCGTTCTGGACTTTCTCCAGCGGTGCCCATCGCTGGAACGAGATATGCCTCCTTTGTAGTGTGCTCCAATGAACCAGGAGAAACACTACTTTTTTTTTTATTTTGGTCCCATCTTAAGCATAAACCGTTGCGTAACGCCCCATTCCACTTTCACACGCTTTTGTTCACATCTTGCATACAGAGAGCACGTTTTTACCCCTGCTGTTCGCTCGGCCGCGTGAGAGCTTTCTGATTGGACATGTTGCGACATGCAGAAAAAAAATCACATACCGAAGAGGAATGCATAATTTGTCCGGTGGACATTCTGTGCGTGTGTAATAGTTTCGTCGCCAGCATGGTCACGTGTGTGGGGAAACCACTTCCGGTTCCACTTCCGGTGCTCAAATTCTCTATTATACACAGTGGCGGATTGGTGGTCTTACCTCGAGTGGTGGATGTTTCATTTATCTGTCGCCCTCTAGGTTCACTATAGTGGAACCACAGGCAAAAAAAGAGCTGCGCAGAACCGCAATTCCTGTGCATCGTACTCCGCATGAAGGGGAGGGGCAGAGTGGAGCAGGCTTCCTCACGGACCGAGTTGAACCGATGGAGGGGAAGGTGCGCGGAGACTTTTGGCCTAAGGTTCTTTTCCTTGTGGGCGCTCTATAAAGGTTTCTGTTCATTTTAGACGTTTCCTCCTGTAGTAGTGGGTGAATAGGGGAGGGTAACAGGAGGTTAGCCTCTTCCGACCTCTCCCTTAACCTTTAGACTGCCGACCGGGTTTTCGAAACTAACCTCTCTCTGGCCGCCGCCTTTGCGCGTGATTTTTAAGTTTTACACTTATTTCATAGAAACGTTATATCTCGTTATATATCTAAAGTTTGCCTCCCCTTCCAAAAATAGCGGGGAAAGAGGGGCAAACTTTCCATTTTTATGATTTTTTAATTGAAAGTTGATCGCCGCGGCCCACCCAACCCCTCTTATTGGCTTTGGCGTTTTGATTTCTGCACGGTTGCATGCCCTTATGTTTTAGCTGCAAAACAAAAGTTACCCGAAGTAGATTGGTCAAATAGTCTACAAGTTATAACATTTTTTCTATTTCACAGAGGCTTTTTGGCGCGAATTTTAAATTCGTACACTTATTTGACAAAAAAATGTTATAATTCGTAGACTATTTGACCAATCTACTTCCGGTAACTTTTGTTTTTCAGCTAGAACATCAGGGCATGCAACCGTGCAGAAATCAAAACGCCAAAGCCAATAAGATGGGTTGGGTGGACCGCGGCCCCCAACTTTCAATGAAAAAATCATAAAAATGGGGAGTTTTTTCACATATTCTATAATGTAATGCACCCAGAAACATGAAATGACTTTCATTCCGTTGAGAAAGGACCATTCTTTGAAAATAAGGCTAAAGTTTGCCTCCCCTTCCAAAAATAGCGTGAGAAGAGGGGGCAAATTCCCCTTTTTTATGATTGAAAGTTGGGGTCGCGGCCCACCCAACTCCTCTTATTGGCTTTGGCGTTTTAATTCCTGCACGGTTGCATGCCCTGATGTTTTAGCGGAAAAACAAAAGTTACCCGAAGAAGATTGCTCAAATAGTCTACGAGTTATAATATTTTATGTCAAATAAGTGTACAAATTTAAAATTCGTGCCAGCTTCCATACGTAACTTTGGAGTCGGGGGAGGGGGGGTTCCTGGGTGGATGTGTTTTCTTCCACGTGACATTTCAAAGTTTTATCTCAACATTTGTAAGCGCTTACAACCTCACATACAAGTATGACGGCTCTAAAAGGACATGAATTGTTTAATTAGCACGATGGTCCATGAGTGAGCCATCAGGCGACTCGGGCTATATTGTGGATGGAACACTCATAGACCATTGGGAAAGTAAAGGTTAAGACTCCGCTGATCCATTGATGTAAGCCACCCAAGCAGTTTTCAAAATTCTTCTCATTTAAAAAAAGCAAACTAGGATACTCCAAATTCTGTAAAATTGCTTAGATTCTTCTCATTTAAAAAAAAGCAAACTAGGATACTCCAAATTCTGTAAAATTGCTTAGAATTCCTTTCAGATCACTCACCTGAATTTTCGTCTGGCTTGCTTTCGACATTGTCAAGATATCTGTGATGAAAAATAAGATTACGTAGCCTTGAATATCTGGCAACGATAAGTAAAATTACAGGTATGTAGTCGGTTTGATACCCACCTTTGGCAAAAATAATTTTTTCACCTGTAGACGAGAATAAGAGATAGTGTTCTCTCAAAACAACATATTGCAATAGGCAGACAGTGGATAATGTTCAATTGAAGAAGTGTCCACTTGACGAATAGAGAAGAGGTACCATCTCGAAACATGGTGTTAGAAATGTATCAGGAGCAGAAGCGGTACAAAACGGATACAATCCAATTAACAATGCATACCAGTCTTGATATGACATGCATGCTATATTTTAAACTTTCGAACAAGACGAGACCAGTGAGTTTCGGTCTCGTCTGGATTTATAGAGAAATCGTTCTCTTTCTTTCCTCCTATTTTCGGTTGCTTTATGTCACCTTTCTACCTCTTGGCTTTATGGCAACGGCATGGATGAAAGATGAACTGCGAACTCCGAGGTGAAGTGGTTAGTACAGCGCGCTACGACGCCACCATGAGTCCCGTGTTTGAATCTCGGCCTAAGCATGGGTGGTTCATTGTGACTGTCCATCCTCATCAATGTCATCTTAATACAACTCATCTTCATGGTCGGGATTAGCCAAAGTGGAAGAGAAGCGACGCTAAATAACAAAAAATAAATCAAATCAAAGATGGACTGATGAAGTGGACAATGGAACAAACACAATTCACCTGGTTCGTATCAGAACCAGAGGAACTGAACTCCGAAAATGTGGTTTTTAGTTTTGTTTAAACAAACTCCTCTGATTTGGATTCAGATCGACATGTCTTCACTTTTAATCCTTAGCAGTAATATGATTCATGTATATCCAATTTACTTACTCTTTTTAAGAGTTGGGCATATTCCAAAGAATACCTTATTTTCTCGCTTCTGTAAATGTGATAAATTGGAGCTAAGTTCTTCTGCTTGTCATGAATGCCATGACTTTCATATACATCCTTGCCTCTGCTTTTGTAGAACGTTACGCTGGTCAGCTCACCATGGAAACTGTCCCGTTCTGATCTCCATTTTTCTCTTTATGCAGCGAGGGCTTTATGCTCAATCGTCTAATAGTTTGCACGGATGACGCTAGATAGCGTACGGAAATGAGAGCTTTCTCGCTCGAGCGAATAACGCTCGAACAGACAAAACGAGCGGTATACACTCGAAGCCCAGTAGTACATGTATAACCGTATTTGAATGTGTTAGTGAGCCTCAAATGTGGATCGTGAAGTAAAAGACGCAGTGAAATTAAAACTTAAGTGAACATAATCAACATCTCCTTGTTAATATGTCTAGTTGTCTATCTTACCAATACATAGCGACATATGAAAATGAAATAGATGATTATGGGCTGAAACTACCAGAGTGTATTTTACATATACAGTAAAACCTCGTTAATCCGGACCCCGATAAGCTGGATTTCGCTTAGTCCGGACAGGCAAAAGGCAAAAAAGAAAAGAAAAAGCAGAATGAAAGGTTTTACATGTGGCTAGAAGTCAACAAGAGAACTTCCCAAAGAAGAGGGAGTCAGCCATTGATGAAATTCTGTTTAACTCAGACTTTGTACTGTAGCTACTGTATAGTGTATTCAGGCCTATGCCCTTCAAATATACCATAATAAACGTGTTTTGTTGCTATAAACGGAGTTTAAATGCACCTTCTACTGTTCTTTAGGTTGTTTCAGTTAATCCGGACTTTCGTTAAACCGATCAACTTATCCCCCCCATTAGTCCGGATTAACGAGGTTTTACTGTATTTCTACGATTATTGTCACATTACAATTATATTTAATTCTATACACTCGAGCGTGGGAGACTCGAACGAGTATGGGCTGGTCTCATGCAGTACTCTAATCCATACTGAGTCCAGAATCTTTGATAAATGAGGCAACGAATAATTCTTGGACAACCTTGTGCTGTAATACCACGTAAGAGACAGAGCAGACACGTGTCCGCAAGAAAAAGTGCAGTATGTCCTCATGCCATTGGTCACTGAGTACTCCGTTCTGTATTGCAACCTTGTCGGAGGCAGCTGCGTGCGTTTCAATGCCGTCAATCGTCCGATGCAAGACTTTTCCATCGGACTATATTGCCCGTGATTTATAACGTCGCTTAAATTGATCCACGCTCGTTGGAAAGTTTCTAGGCCATTGATCAAAGGAGCTCAGCAGCGTGTAAGGACAAAATGACTATAATGAAAAGTGCGTATAAGAAATGCACTAGTCGGATCGGTGACGCGAGATTAAATGTATTGTGTTCCCAAAGGCCAAGAATGCCAATGGTTGTAAGCGAGAGGTTGCTTCGTTTTGTAAATGTTCCTTATTTACATGCTTGTATTGATTGATTGATTGATTTTATTTTACTTCGCGTTTTGTACCTCTTGGCTAATTTGCGAAGATGGGGATGAGTGATGAAATTGATGAATGGACATTGACAATCAACCATGCCCGAGCTGGATTCGAACCCGGGACCCCTGGCGTTCCAGCGCGATGTGCTAACCACTCAGCCACAGGGTCCGGCTACATGCTTGTATTAATTGAGAGGGGTCATTTGCAGGGATCGCCCTTAAGGGAAGGTTTTAATGATTGAGTTTGTGTTTTAAGTCCATTTTATGCACAATAAGGCTAATCGAAACTGGACCTACAGTTTAAAGTGGGATCCGAACCACTATGTGCCTCCACCGGAAATCGAACCCGGGGCCCCTTGATTACAAGGCGACGACGCTACCACTGCACCATCGGGGAGGCTCCTTAAGGGGATAGACTACGGCCGCCATCTTGAAAATTCGTCCCATTCATTTGCATGGTAAATTGCTACCGCGATTGTGTAGCTCTGAAATGGAATTTCGATATTCTGCTTTAGGGCATTGGCCCCTCCGAGACTTCCACGTACCCCTAATTTTTTCCCCGTGTGGTACAAAATGAATGGAAACTTTGAACATTGCATAACTTCCAGGATAATTATACTCCGCGAAGCGATATATCGGTATCGGCTCAGTGCTAGTTGCTGCAGACAAAAATGCAAACATCTTTGCTTGAATTGACATATATCTTGTTCTGTGCGCAAGATCAGAGGGACTGGAGGAAGATTTCGAGAACTTCACCCTGTGAAGTCAGTCTTACCCTCATACATCTCCACACCCACGGCTCAAATTCGCCCTCTCTCCCGCGTCACTGGATCGCATTCACATATTAATACAAGGGCAAGAGGAATGTCTCGTTCCCGGGGTGGAGGGTGACACTTCCGGTTAGAATGACAGCCATAATGCGACTTTTGTCACACAACAAAATCAGTGCAGTCACGTCTGTTGTCTCCGGTCAGTCAAGCGTGCACTTTGTATCCCTCCGAGACGCTTAACACCCAGACATGGGAAGATACCTACCCCCACTGGCTGTCGCAATAGCAGAAGATGCGCACAGCCGCCATGCTTGCTACCAATCTTATTTGTGTTTTTTAAGGAAATATCCAACACGTAGCGTTCGTTACATCTTCACCAACTGCGCGTTTGTTTTAAATAACGAATATCTGTGTTCGTATCTCCCGCCCGCCCGCTTGCATTCCGCATGCTTACAAGAACTAGCCTGAATCATGGCTGCTCGAAGCCACAATGCAGCAATTTGTGACGTAGGTGAAACACACCTATAGTATCAAGAGGACCATGCTCGATTTCATGAACATATTATTGCGTATTTCGTTCACACTGGAGGTCGAGTCCAATTATAGGCATAATGTTTGTTTTCACCCTAAAATGGATAATGAAAAAAATGTCCACACATTCGCAGATTTTGTATGATGGAGTTTTCAATGTAAGTAGTGTTGCCCACGAGACGAGACTTTGGTCTGTCTCGTCCCGTCTCGTGAAAAGGCCGTCTCGTCTCGAAAATATACGTTTGTCTCGTCCCGTGTCTCGTCTCGGAGGGTTCTGTCCCGTCTCGTCTCGTTTTGTCTCGTCTCGTCTCGTAAAAGTAATGCAGGATATTATGCCAACAAAAGTTAAACATCACAAAATATTATTCCCGAAAGTGGGTAAAACCTTAAAATATTTAGTTCACTGTATAGTGAGAATAAATAAGGTTTGTTAACCATAAGGACATTAATAAATAAATGAATGGATGTATGTCTGTGTGTGTGTGTGTGTGTGTGTGTGTGTGTGTGTGTATGTTTGTTCCAGCATAACTCTCGAACGCCTGGTGCGATTTCAACCAAACTTGGTACGCGTATCACTTGCAATCTGGAAATAAATACTGTGCGGGTAAGACAGCCTAGAGGTGGGGGTGGGGGTGGGAGGGGGTGACATGTAAAAATAATCGAAAACGACCGATATTAGTGTGGAATCCATAGTTTTCGGGGTCTCTAAGATGAATAGCGATACTCCTAATGCCGTTCAACTCCAAATTCATCACCTATCGGGATGGGAGTTGAGAGGGGGTGAAAATTAAAATGTAAAAAATTACCAAGATTTGTGTCGAATCCATAGTTTTTGGAGTCGCTAAGCTAATTGGTGACATTAACAATGACCAAACTTAGTACACATATGAACTACACTCTGGAAAGAAATACTGTGGGGGTGAGACACTCCTGGCACCCCTAGGGTCGGGGGGTGGGAAGGAGGTGACATTTAAAAATAATCGAAAACGACCGATATTAGTGTGGAATCCATAGTTTCCGGGGTCGATAAGATGAATAGGGACACTCCCAATGCCGTTCATCTCCAAGACACATCTGGCACCCCTAGGGGTGGGGATGGGAAGGGGGTGAAATGTAAAACGACCGATATTAGTGTGGATTCAATAGTTTTCGGGGTCGCTAAGATGTATAGTGACACTCCCAATGCCGTTCAACTCCAAGACACATCTGGCACCCCTAGGGGTGGGGATGGGAAGGGGGTGACATGTAAAATGACCGATATTAGTGTGGAATCTATAGTTTTCGGGGTCGCTAAGATGATTAGTGACACTCCCACTGCCGCTCAACTCCAAGTTCGTTTTACACTATAGTTAGAATTCAATGTTTCCTGTTTAATAGAAGATTGGGATAAATAAATACCCAGGCAACGACGGGCAATTTTTATATTTATATTATATATTATATTTATTTATATATTTAATATAATGTTTGTTAATTATCAATAGGTAGAGAATTAAATCTACTTTGTTGTTTTTCTGCCTTCAATCAACTCTTTTATCCATCGTACACTAAGGGAGCTTTCAGACCGAAGCAACAAGCGACAGGCGACAAGCCGCATGGGGAGTTTGCACCGAAGTTACGATCAACACGAGCCCCTTCCGTATGTAGGCAAATATTCACCCCATAGTATGCACTACCAACTAACAGACCGAGGCTACACTATACACGATATTAAGTTTCAGCGATAAAGAACACGAACGCCTTGTCGTGTTACTTAGGTTCGGAAATTGACATAGGTTGTTACTTTGGTCTGGTCACTTCTTACTTCGGTCTGACCTATGCGATAAACAACACAGGACAGGCGAAAAGCGAGAAGTGTCGCTTGCGAACGAACCAATAGTAATAAATGCAATTCTTCGTGCCGAAGCTCCGCGACAATCAGGAGAGGATAACGATCACCCAGGGAAGTTATGCCACAAATTGATTACATTTCATCACAGAATTCAGGTGTTTTCTTGCTCCAATTTTAGTTTCCATGTCTTCCCTTTTTGCCGAATCCCGTTTCGCCCAATTACCCAGTGGCGCATTATATCATATTTCCCATCCAAGTAAAAATTTCGGCGAAAGCGGAATTCCCGTTTCGCCAATTATTGTGAAGGGAGGGAATTCTCCCTCCGCTGGGAAATGTCATGTTTAAACAGACAGAATGCTTAATAAAAAGTTAAAAGGTGAGACATACCTAGAGAAAATGATTACTGACCGCGAGGGGGTTTGGATGGGGAAATATTACAATTACAATTACTCCGAGTAAATAAATATTCGCAACTGATTAATTATTTCTTTGTATTTTTTTTCGAGACTTTCGAGACGAGACGAGACTTTTCACGAACCGTCTCGTCCCGTCCCGTGTCTCGTCTCGAAAACGAGACGAGACAAGTGATCAGTCTCGTCTCGTCTCGAATTTTGAAACGCTTGTCCCGTCTCGTGTCTCGTCTCATTTTTTGAGACGGGACACGAGACGAGACAAGACATGTCTCGTCTCGTGGGCAACACTATGTAAGCTATGGGAAAATGTTGTGTTCTTGGAAGAAAGCGGGGAACAAGTGAAAGAAAGAAAAAGATAAATGAAAGAATGAAAATAGAAAAACGAGAGAATGAGAGAGAGAGAGAGAGAGAAATAGAAACAGAAACAAGGAGGAAAGAGAGAAAAGGGGAGAATTTGAGAAAGAAAAAGAGATAGAAACAAGAGAAAGAAAGATAGGAAGAAAACGAGAGAAACAGGGAGAAAACAGAGAAACAATACTGATTGATTTAGTAGATTTTTACTTCGTTTTTCTGCAAGCTTTGACTAATCGCGAGATGAGAATGAGTGATAAAATTGTTGAAGGGAAACTCACAAAGACCATCCATGGCCGGACCAGGATTCGACCTAGGATCTCTTATGTCGTAGCGCTCTGTGCTAGAGAAACAAAAGGTAGGAAGAGAGCATGAAAGGAGAGATTTAATTCTTGGAGACCAGGGACTTACAATAAAAGTAGCTTTTCGTTCAGCTATGCAAGTCCCTGCTATCTCCTGAAGTTCTCACCAGTGATGGATCGCACCAAGGGAAGAGCGATAACCATTCAGCTACACAGTTGCCCAACTGACCACCATATATCATTTGGTCTTCCGGACTCTTACCATTCGTCCTTCAAAAGATCTTCGCTCAGCATTTCATAAGAATAGTATCAGTGTGATACATCTGTTCTCCCTCCCTCTTCCTTATCTGTATCTTTCGGAACTTCTGTGCCTGTTCCCATGTGCATTCAATAATTCGTATCTGGGTCAATGACGTGAGGAAATTCTTATCTCGTGTAAAACACAGACTTGTTCAATATATAGCACATGACGTTGTTTCCCTACTTAAGATGAAACTTTCCGTTTCGTGCGACGCGTTACTTGATAGCCTTAAGCAATGCTTAGACGTGTGAAGAACAAGACTTGTTACAGTGTTAGTAACAGACAAATTTACAATATGCTGCCGTTATAATTTTGCAGTCTGACTGTTAATTTAGAAAAACGGGACATGACCTTGTCAAAATTTGAATTCCAATAGTTTATCATGATAAAGAGTCATTGGCGTAACAAAAACCCTCAAGGGCCCGCCCGCAAGAAACAAATTTGTGCCCCGTCATATACAATCATCAGAATTTAACTAATTACTTTGAATGACTGGTTAGACCTACACTTACATTAATAATTATTTATACAAGTCGAACCTGTACCTGTGAATTACCATGGATCAAATTTGCATCCCCTCTGAAACTTGTGTACACAAAAAAATTAAAAACTACCTACCTACGCACGTCTTCTTTGTCTCCCCTTTAAGTTTCCTGGTCTACGAATGGCGCTATTACTTCACTAACGTAAATAGATCTGTAAGATTCAACACTGAGAATGCTGAGTCATGCTAAATCTGTCCTGATTCATA
The DNA here is from genome assembly GCF_977018435.1 of Lepisma saccharinum. Lineage (NCBI taxonomy): Eukaryota > Metazoa > Arthropoda > Insecta > Zygentoma > Lepismatidae > Lepisma > Lepisma saccharinum. The sequence continues at coordinate 54,045,811 of NC_139232.1, read as the reverse complement.
CTACTCCAAAGTATATCGTCGAAACTAAGTTTTTATTATCAATTTTGAAGCAAATTGTTTTGCTGTAAAGCGACAGTTATGAGAAGAGCTAGCAATAAGCAGAAGGCCGTATATAAGAAGATTGTGAACGCTGCCACCTGGTGTAGAGTTAATAAGCAGAAGAAACTTTGCAATGGTGTGCACTAAACAGAATCACGACACAATAGCATAACCACTGCACTCGAATTTTCTGATCTGTCATTGCAAAATATTTGTAATGTGTAGAAGAAAACGACCTTTTCTTGCCTAATATCGTTTGGAAATGGACCATCTGGTTGAAAACATTTAACAAATATCATTTTAATTTCGTCGTCTAAATCCGTAGGAGCCAGTCCCCGTGGCGGAGTGGTTAGAATATCGCGCAACGACGCCAGGGGTACCAGGTTCGAATCCCGGCCTGGGCATGGATGTTTGCGAGTGCCCATTCATCAATTTCAACATATCATCGCTCATCCCCATCTTCGCAAATTAGCCAAAAGCGGCACAAAAAGCGAAGTAAAATAAAGCAAATCAAAAATAAATCCGTAACGAAGTAGACACCATGTTTCGGCGCCATTGACTATTTCAGAACTATTACCTTTTCCATGCGAACTAAAGTCACATCCCTCAGCACTATCACAGGGAGAAGTAACGTCACGACTGAACCTTTATTATTATTTGCACTTGTTCCAAATTCAAAACTAGCACTTCCAGTGGAATTATAAGGGCTCAAATCTTGAGAACTACAAGATAAGCTGGAAAATGTGTCAATTTTCAGTAATTTGTTTATTACTCGTTATACTCTGGCCTGTATGTTACGTCCCTGTAATGAATACAAATTACAATTGAGTGAATCATAAATATATTTTTAAATACTGAATGTACGCGTTCGCCGTCTCCTTTAGTCAGTGTTGTGTGTGTGTGTATCATGATCAAGAGGAAAATTGTACACAGCGAATGAAGTTGTTGTTGAAGTTTTTGAGAGTGAAGAAAGGGAGGGAAGCTGCACATAGCAACATGTGGGCACAAATGAAGGGGAAGTGAGATGAGAAAACAAATGACGATGCACTTTAGTTCGAGAGTTTGTCGCTGTAATTCTCATCTTGGTTGAACTACATGACTATATATAGTAATTCATATCCTCTCCTACGGTTACCTGTTAAGAATGCTTTCCAAATTTGTATTAAAAGAAAGAAAGGTAATTTTCTTCATACTAGAGGATTAACATTACTTTAAGACAATAGCATTAGATTTTAACAAAATTAAATTATAGGTCAGAACATTCAAAAATACTTCAAAAGATAATTTGGTGCCAAAAGTTAAGCTGAAATCTGTTTGAGTATACTGATGCATGTGCATTCTGCAAACACTTCCCTGTGGCTCCATCTATGAATCCTTAGCCATATGAATTCCATTTGTGTGTACGTTTGTGGAACTTGTGGGTGGTAACTTTTCGATTCCCAGCTATTCGATATGCCCTCATTGTCGCAATTATGAATTATAGGCACGTTCGCTTAACCAGCCGATGCAGTTCATATTGTAACAGCCGATGGGAAATCGAAAGTAATGGGGCTGTGAAATTGATCTTTAACAACTGAGAAAAAAAAAAATATATACGAGGCAGGGGCTGGACCAAGGGAAAAAGGTGGATAAGATTAGTTCCAAACTTTCTCACGAATCGAAATTACATTTCTCTTTGTATGAGAGGTTGTATGTAATGACAGCTTTGCACGAGGCATCAGACCCGCCCTGGAGAGCCAATCCAGGTCAAGGACGAAGGTGCTTGGTCCGTTCAAGCATAAAACGTGATTACCAGATTCATTAAATATAAACTGAAAAGGCCCAAGAACAGTAATTTGCTCTGCTTGTAACCAGTAGCCGTGAAGCAGCATGTAATCGCTTAAAAAAATTGACTTGCGTTTGATTATCGTTATGCAATATTAGATTGTCAGCGAGTGGGAACAAAAAGGTAACGGTTTGCTGATATTAGGAAGTACAGATGGAGCCACTGAAGCGTGGAAATAAATGCTGGCGGAAGAAATTCTAGCAATTATCTTCTGGAAATGAAAGTGAAGTGAAGAGTAAGTAAAAAAACTTATTGTCGATACGTGATGGAAGGTAGTGGTTCACAGTTTATAAGTTATTAATTTTCTACCCTTCTTAACTGCAGACCACAAAATAAATGAATAGCGCATTACGGTAATATATTTTGCGGACGGTGAAAGTGTATTGAACTTCAGGAAGGAAGAGGATATTTTTACGGGGCAAAAACTGCGAGCTGAAAGTAAAGGGTCTAATTTTTAGCATGTTCGACGAAATATCCCTTGCCAAGTACTTTCTCATAATTGTTCACTGTGATTAAGTTGGATCCATGTTAAGTAAGGCTATATATAACTTGATAGTAATGATTAATTCACTGCCTACAATTTTGATAGAAGTTACAATTTGTTCTCTTAATCGGATCCAACTTTAAACTGTAGGTCCAGTCCCCATTAGCCTTACTGTGCATAAAGTGGACTTAAAACACCAACTCCACCATCCATCTTACATATGTAGT